>NW_026706906.1:630000-1027963 GCF_024137745.1 Phymastichus coffea | reverse complement strand
TTATTGGACGCATTTCGCGGCGACGAGCGTCGTCGTTCATCGCTATTTCCGTTCGCGAGTGAGCGGCCTGGACCCGTCGCCTCGAGCGAGCCAGCGAAAATGGAAAAAACACCTTCTTTTTGTTTTCTTTGGTTTTTTGGTCCCTTCCCCCATCCTCTCTTACCGCCACTTACGTCGTCGCGTACACCTGCCGCAATCATTTTGCGCCACAACGCTCGTGCGCGCGAATTCTTATACGAACGTGTTAATGGGCAGATTGTCTCGGATACGTCTTGCGGACGGCGAGTTCCTTGACGCGAGACCGCGGGTAACGATTAATTTGCAATGAGGGACGGATAACCCATGTGCGCGGTGATGCTTTTTTCCTGCAGCGCTGCCTCGTTCGAACTTGATGCGACTCATTGAGGGAATACATGAGCATTCGCGCCCCCAACTTGCTCGAGAATCAAGCACATTGTTTCTTATACTTTTTTACTTTCCTTGATACTCAAAACTGAGTTATTCAGTGCAGCTTGCAGCTCGTAGCTGCCGTAGACTTGTTGCATTATCGGTATCGAATTTCAATCCTTTACCCCGTTTCGCTAGAACGTGCCTAGCTGAATATTCGCAACCAATGGTGAGCGCGGAGCGTATCTGTCTAGAATGCATGAAATTATTGCACAAACGCAGTGGCAGCACGAGAACCCCGAAAAACTTTATCCGTCTGTAGTCGGTGGGCAAAATAATCGGCTCTCCACTTCATCAGAGAATCATGCTTGTTCAACAATGCTGGCCCCTTTTACGTGGCCGCAGCCAGCATTCAATATATACGTCTTCTTAAAGAGCTGCATTATAAACTTCAAGTGCTCGCGCAAAAATAATTGCAATATCAAAAGCTCTCTTTCAAGTGACCGACAGGTGTGCACGTGTATATTCTCTCTCTCTCTCTCTCTCTCTCTCTCTCTCTCTCTCTCTCTCTCTCTCTCTCGACGTTCTATTAATCCCCTATCGAAAAAACATAAAGGCCGCCCGCCCGGTATAGGAACCTGTTGCACGCCGGCGTTTTCACATGCGCGCGTCATCGTGTACGAAAGAAGAAAAAATTACAAAAAAAATAAAATAAAAAATAAAACAAGCGCGCTCGCGATTGGAGGTCAGCGTGCAATGCCATCGGAACTTCATCCAGAGGCTCATGTTAGAGAAAAATCGATATGTGGGTCGACTTTTATTTTTTCTTTTTCAATTTTTGAGGATTCTCTCTCATGACTATGAATTACTACATTGTCTGAGGGCGCTTAAACGTATGAAATTGAAACTCTCCGATCAAATTGGCGCTTTAAGCGCGTACGATTTTGTACCTCGTGTGACTGCGCCTTAAAAATTTTTTTTTTTAAACCTAGCATTTTTTTTGTTTTTGAAACCCAGAGCACATTTATTTGGTCTTGATCTATTCAAAAGACTTACGAAACTGTTTTTCTTTTTTTTTTTGTTTAAAGTATCGGTCAAACACGTTTTGTTTTCTGTAAGCGATACTCTTTTTAACAATTCATGCAGAACGTCCAAGTCGTTGCTTGAATTTTCTCGTAACGAGTTTCGCGCAGTAAGCTGACGCAGAAAGCGAACGTCTTGCGTCACACGTGGCCAGAAATATCCCCCTTTCGAAAACTCATCAAAACTCTCTCCGAGAGCAGAGAGAGAGAGAGAGAGAAAATCGCTGGTCGTCGCGCGCGTAGATGACAAACTCGACTTGGCGAGATGAAGAAGCAAGGAGGCGAATTGGTCGATCGACAACGGGTTCTTCGAATCGGTGCGACGAGCAAGAGGCTGCTGCCAGCAGGTTAGGCGATTGCTGCTCTGTCTCGAAAGCGACGGCGGCGGCCGCGAGAGAGAGAGAGAGAGAGAGAGAGCACGCGCGCGCGCTAAGGGGGCGTCTCGGCGGCCGAAAGGTTCACGAACTCGGCCTCCCCCTCTCCGCTTAAGCGCGCCAGCGCTCAAGGTCCCTCTCTTCCGTTTTTGCAAATCCCAGGACCTTCTCCCCGCTTCTCTCTCTCTCTCTTTTTCTCTCGTGCGCTGTCGATGCTCCGCGCAAAAATTTCGCCTCTCGCTCCCCTCCGCCCCTTTTCAATGCTTCTCTTGCGCGCGCCACGGCCCTTTTTGCAAAAATTTCCGGAGCCCCCAAAGACTCGCTCGCTGCTTTTTCTCTCTTCCCTGTGCTGCCCCGGCCGATGGCTGCTGCTGCTGCCGTTGCCGCCTCGCTTTCTCTTGGCGCGCGCGCGCCCTTGCCACGGCCTCGCGCTCGCCCGCCAGAGATCCGCGCTTCGGATGGCTGTTTTCGGCCTTCGTTGCCTCGCGCGCTGATTTCCATGGCCGATCGCTCGCTCGCGGTCCCCGGTCGAAAGCTCTCATCAGCCAGCCCTCGCGCCATCGCGGCTACTCCGAGAGCTCGCTCACCGCGTACTTCGCGACGAGCCTTTGTGCGCGCCGTCCGAGCGGAGCCCGGTATTGGCGTGCTGCCACGGGTAACGACTTTCCAAAACCGACGCCGGGCAAATTTTACAAAACGACGTTTCTCAAGATCGCCCGGCGCCGATGCAGCAATAAGCTTACGCAAGAGGCGCTATTACCGATTGTAAATGTTGAAAAAAAATCACAGTATGAAGAAGCGAGAGAGAGAAAGAGAGACAGAGAGAGATAGCGTTTTAAAGGATCGGCTGGTTTTCCTGCCCGGCACTTAAAATCCCTCTCTTGGATAGGAGACGCGGCGAGAAAAAAGACTCTCCGGCCGAACCAGTAGAAAAAGTCAAGAATAGTCCGGCCTCATAGATCTGCGGCTCCCCTAAATCTAGCGCCTCGACAACGAGCGACAATGGGGAGAGGGAGGGAGGGGGCGTATAGACGTATCTCGCTGGAACAATGGGAAGGGCCCAACTTTAAACCACTTTCAAATATTGGACGAATCTTCGGCGAAAATGAAGCCGCGAAGAAAGTGAACGTTCGACTGCAGAAATGGATGTCCGCGAGAGAGAAGAGGAGCATCGAAGAGATCCGTGGCGCTGCAAAGACGCATGCGATACAATCGTCATGTGCAACGATCCACGCACACAGAGACACAGGCAGGCAAGTAGACAGGCAAGCAGGCAGGCAGGCAGGCAGGCAAGCGCGCGCGCCAGAGAGAGATTGGTGCTTTAGAGTGTGTCTGGTCGAACGAGCGTACATCCAAATATCCCTCTCCATGACACCTCGAGACGGAGCGGAGCCTCCTTCCCCCCTCGCGCGCTCTCCGGGTGCACAGGAGCACGCAGATCGCGGGGAACTGGTTGGTGGTGGCTGGCGGCTCCCTTCCATGTGCACACGTCGGCTCGACTCGCACGGGCAGGCGCGCGTGTGTTGGTCGGCTGGTTGCTCATTGTCGTCGGTGCGCGGCGCTGCAGCCGGCTGTTCAAGCTCCTCGAGCAGAGCCCAACAGTGTTCTCGGCGCTCAGTCCGATTCATGCATCACGGCTATGTAGGCAGAGCGCCGCGCGGCTCACCCTGGCGGCTCGATTCAACCATCATCGTAGCTCTGTGACGCGCCGCGTCCACTTCCTATCACTTGCGCTGACCGGCCACCGAACAGCAACCACTTCCCGCATCCGCACCATGTCGTTCAGCAGTTTCGATCAAAAGTGACAGTTCGCCCGACGTCGAATAGTGCCAAATTTGCCCCCGCAGTTTCTCAGAACAGTTTCTCTCGGCCTCCCCGGTTCGCGGTATATGCACAGTGAGCAGTCCATCCGCGATCCTCCCCCTCCCCTCATCGACAAGTGACAAGTGCGCGAGTGCTACGAGACACACACACACACCCACACATACACCCGTCCACCCACGGCCATCCGCACACACGCCGCCAAAGCCTACAGAGCCTCCAAATTTTTCACCTTTGTTTTTTCAAGAGGAAGAAGAAGAAGAAGAAGAAGAAAAAGAAAAAGAAGAAGAAGAAGAATAAGAAGAAGAAGGATAGCATCGAACCAAGACGGACCAGACCGCGGCGGCGCCGGTCTCCAAGAGCAACCCACCATCGGCAGCATCATCACCATCGTCGTCCCGGAGAAGAATAGCAGCGGCGCACCAGTAATCATCCCGAGGAGACACAGCATCGCCACGACGACGATCACGACCACGACGACGAGGAAAAAACGCAAGAAAGCCAACTGCAAGAAAGCCCGCGGTAACGGATGGCTGCCAGTCCGGGATAACTGCTAGCTCTTAAGTTTCCTATTGTCGTCATCGTCTCTCGAAAAGGAACCATACTAGCCTTAGTTATACGTTGCGTTATCATCGGATTTTTTCCCTTTCTAACTGTAAACTACCTTAATTGTAAGAAGAGGCAACGCGAGCGATCATCGCAGGATTACCCAGCAACAGATAACAACAAACGACAGACTCGTTGTTCTCGCGTGCTTGCGCGAGAGAAGCACGGCCGGACGTACGCGCGCGCGCGCTCACGCCGAGCCGCGGAGAGCGCTCGCGGCCGTACGCAGACGGAGAGAAAAAGAGAGAGACAGAGAAAGAGAGGGACGAGCGCGCACGCACGCATACGCGCACCTGCAGCGGTGCAAGGAGCTGTTGCCGCGCCAAAGTAGAGTCGAGTGCGAAGGAAGGAAGGCGGCGCAGCCGCCGCCGCCGCCGCCGCCGCCGCCGCCGCCGCCGCCGCCGCCGCCGCCGCCGCCGCCGCCGCCGCCGCCACCGCCACCGCCACCGCCACCGCCACCACCACCGCCACGCGCAGCAGCATTCCCGCAACCAGTCCGCCTGTCTCGGTGTATTCCGGGCTCGCCCGGAGGCAGCCTCGCTGCACGCGCTCTCCCTCCGCCGACTCGGCAGTGTGTGTCTCCGAGATGCGACGAGTGTCGCGCGCCGAGCCCACCTAGCCGCGCTCAGCTGAACGACAGCGGCCGAACGGCTCATCCACGAGCGCGCCGAGGCCACGCCAGCGAGCTTCCCGGAGCAGCGGCCCCGTCGAGTGTGCGTGTCGACCGACCATCGTCGTCGTCAACCGGCGGCGCGACCTGCTGCCGCATCGCTCTCGCACCGACCACTTCACGACCAAGGTATCGTTCGCCCCCTTCTCTTGCCCGTCGGCCGGCGGTGTCGTCTCCTCGCACGTGAGCGAGCGCGCCGGCCGGCGCCGGCACCCGCTACGCGCGTTGCATCGATCCGACACGCGCCACGCCGCGCGGAGGGCCGCCGAGGAGGCCGCCGCTCGTTCCCGCGCCGGAGACTTTGAAGGCTTCGGTGGCTCCTCCGCGCCGGGCCCCCGCCGCGCCTCCGCCGACCGATTTTCAAATTCGAATGTGCGCACACGCGCGCAACCGTTACTCAGCGCCGGAGCGCACGCACCGCGAGCTCAGCAGCCCGCCTGGGGGGAAATTGCATTCGCGCTCACGTGCGCGCGGCGACAAAGGCCAGCCGCTCGCGCGTACACGCATGTGCAGACGCCTCGGCGTTGCAGGCGCGGCTTACTCGCTGCTCCCATTGTCGCGCTCTTTATTATTTTCCCGCCGGCTGTCTGTCGTTGTGCGCACACATTTTCCCATGTGCACGCGATGCACCTGCGCTGAGCGACGACAGAGGGAGAAAGAAAGGGATCGCGGTCGCGCGAAAACTCGAGCAGAGAGAGATCGGGGCCCGAAAAGCGCGCAGAGCCGGCGATGCACCCAGTCTGCAAAAAATGCAGTTTGCAAAGAAGCACAAGTGGCGGGAGGGGGGGGGGCAGAGAGAGAGAGAGAGAGAGAGAGAGAGAGAGAGAGAGAGAGACAGACAGAAAGAGCGAGGTTGAGAGTCGCAGCCGGTCGAGTAGCTAACGAACGGCCGAGCGAAAGGAAAAGAGAGAGAAAGACGAGCGAAGGGGAAAAAGAAGCGAAGGGAGAGCCGGTTCGTTGTTCGCCAGCCCGCGTTGAGCGAAAAAGAGAGAGAAAGAGCGAGTGCATATGCTGCAAGTACGCGTGTGTTGGTTGCTTTTGCAGAGAACGTCTTTTCTTTCACACATGCGCGACGATTTAAATTCGGGGATTTATTTGTTGTATTATGCGCATTGTAGAGAGAGAGAGAGAGCCGCACGCCGAGAGAAGAGTGAAAGACCTAAAGTATACTTTTCCTTTTTGCTGTTGGGTCCACGACATTTTTGTTTAGTCTTGGCCCAGACGCAAAGTTCACGCTCTTTCTACTCTCTCTCTCTCTCTCTCTCTCTCTCTCTCTCTCTCTCTCTCTCTCTCTCTCTCTCTCTCTCTCTCTCTCCCTCTCTCTTTCTCTCTATGTCTCGCTCTTCTCCTTTTTTCTCTGCCGCGCGTGTAACGCTCGGACGTTATACAGTAAGTGGGCTCGCACCAGAGATGCCAAGTTTATTGTTTGTACGCCTATGGGGAGACGCACCACGCACGTACTTGTTGCGTTTCGAACGCTCGACAGACGGGAAAGGAAAAAAAAACGTGGCACGCGGAGATCCGAGCCAGTGTGTCTTTTCGGTCCGTCGGAAAATTGGGGATTTCCCTTAAGTAGAAAAGTGCCGTTTGGGTCAGCCACGCGTGCGCCTGAGTTTTCCCTTCCTCGTCTCGTCAACTTTCTCTTCATTGACAACCTCGAGCGAAAATTTGTAATTGAACGAAGTCGATGCATTTACAGTTGCCAAATTTAGCGCTACCTGGTTGAAATCGACAGTGGAAAGTTTTCTTGCACTTTAAATTGGGGCAAAATTTCGCGACCTTCGCTGAAGGACTACCTGTCGCGCTCTCTCTCTCTTGCTTCACTTTGCACAGTTGCTCGCGAAGGTGATTTACTCGTAAAATTATTTCTTATCGGCAACGAGTGCCTGTACTTGAAATTCCTGTTGATATTTCTCTTTGTTTATTTTTTTTTTCGTCAGCCACCGCTAAAATTAATCAAGCGTGTAATCGATTCAATTGAAATTTCGTATCCATTGTGGGAAATATCGCGTTACCAAATCAATTTACGACTTCGAGATCCGTCCTAAAAAGCTGTCGCGTACACAAACGTATCGAAAAAAAAGAGCATGCAACCGCATCCTAACAATGTGCCGAACTGTTAGCCGTGCGCACAAGTGTGTACGGCAATAGATCGTTAGATAGCCGTCCAGCGCACAAAAGCAAAAAAGAATCAACGGATAGTCATACCCAAATCAAACTCGCACGTACACGTGGATTTCTATTGTCCGAACTTACAAACGCGGTGGCGGTCATTCATAATCGTGCATCATAACATGCAATTAAATGTGATTACACAGTGCCGAAATCGCCGTACCCATCTGTGTGCGCGCGCTCGCCTAGACCGGCAAAAAAAGGGTCACCCCATTAGGTCGTCGCACAACCTGCGTCCACCTGTCAAAGCACATACGACAGACAGAAAAATATGGACTAGTGATTCGTCATATGCACGAGTCTCGAGCAAGAAGAGCCGAGAGAGAGAGCGCCATGAGCGATGGGCATGATGCAATCGATCGAGCTTATGGAAAAAAGCACGTGGCAGCCAAAGCTGGAAAAAAGGAAAAAAATGGAAAGTTGGCAAAAGAAATGGGCAAATCACGTTCGATCACATATACATGCCGTCGGTCTTTGCGCGTCGTTTTGTGAGCCCCGTAGTGTACAGTACTTACAAAGCGGCGAATCTACACTCTCGCGCCCTCGCGAGCCGCTGTCGGTAAGCTGCCACGCGCAAGCGAAGCAAGCAAGCAAGCAGCGGCAAAGTCGCCATTTCGGTCTGTGAGCGGCCGTGTATGTGTGTGTGTGTTTTTTTCGCGGGCCCCCACCAACCATCCACCAGCAGCAGCACCAGCACTTCCACCTCTCTTGTGTGCTTCGCGAGTCTCCGTCTGCCCGTCGCGCCGTCCACAAGCCGAGTGTGTCTCGCGCAACGCGCGCCCTGCCGAACAAGGTATACACATTTTTTTGCACAAACGTGCTATTCCGTCTGGAGGATCGCTGGGCCAAGTGTTCAATGGCTTGCTTCAAATTTATGTGTTCCAAATGAAAATCGAGCTTGCATGAGAGGAAAAAGTGCGCGAAAAACGCAGAGTGCAGAAAGAAGAAAAGAGAGAGAGAGAGAGAGAAAGAGAGAGAGAGAGAGAGAGAGAGAGAGAAAGAAAGAGAGAGAACGAGAGAGAGAAAGAGAGAGAGAAAGAGAGAGAGAAAGAGAGAGGAGGAGTCGAGGCGACGCCACGGAATATTCGCACAAGATGGAGAGTCGCGAGCAGCCATACGCGCGCGCGCACGCGTGTGTGTGTGTATGTGTACGTGTATACGTGTATACGTGTGAGTGCGCGCGCGAATCGTGCTCGTTCTCTCTCTTTCTCGAGCAGTGCAATAAACTGTTGCCGCCGCAACCGGCCGGCGTCAGTTTCGATTTTCCTCGAGAGCGGCTATTGTTAGACGCACTGTTTTTTCTCTCAAGCTCTCGGCTGCTTATCGCGCGCGCGTTCGAAGCAAGCGAGCTTTCGCGAACGGTTGCATTTTCCAGCGTCTCTCTCTCTCACTCTCACTCTCTCTCTCTCTCTCTCTCTCGCTCTTTCTCTCTCTCTCTCTTGCTTTCTCTCTCGCTCTCTCTCTCTCGCTCTCTCTCTCTCGCTCTCTCTCTTTCTCTTTCTCTTCTCCCTCGTGCGTACCAGTATAGGTGACTAGGCGACGACTATATAGTACAGGACGCGACCGAGCGTTGGGTGGAAGGGAGGGAAAATATTTTGGTCTAGCATCTTACTCCTGCTCTCCGTCTCTGTCTCTCTCCCGCTATTCCGCGCGTCGACCGAAGCGAAGCTTCTTAGCTTGCGCTCAGCGACCAATGTTGCGTTCCTACGCGTTAAAAAGCTCCAGTCGAAAATTATCCGAGCTTTCTTAACAAACAAAAACAGGTACATTTGTTGAAGCGCTGATCTCGAGTTCGTGGCATTCTGCTTATTGTTTACACAATTGTTGTTTATCAACATCTTATCTAATTCAATCAAAAGATATGCTATTGAGATTGATATTTTACTGAAACTTGCAAGAAGGGAAAATAAAACGTGATTAGGATCATTTTGTCATAAATATATCATTTATTTATTTAACTGAGAACAATTGTTTCTAACATTGGTGTATTTTTATTTTGTTAGACATGGCAGAAGGGAACGGGGAAATAAAGGCGGAGGACAAACAGTCCAAAGAAGACATGGAGTATGTTGAGCGAACAGAAGACTATTCCAAGCTCATAACATACGGGCTCAATGAGAAAGTGGCTGGCAAGCTGGATGAGATTTATAAGACTGGAAAACTAGCTCATGTGGACTTGGATGAGAGAGCACTCGATGCACTAAAGGAATTCCCCGTTGATGGAGCACTCAACGTACTCACACAGTTCCTTGAGTCAAACTTGGAACATGTGTCCAACAAATCAGCCTACCTCTGTGGAGTCATGAAGACCTACAGGCAAAAAAGTCGTGCTGGTCAGGGAACAACTAGTACAAGCACAACACCTAAAGCACCTGATGAAGATAAAATCAAGGTATTTATCACTCTGTTATCTTCATTTCTCTACTTGAAATGTGTGCTTTGTTACATAATTAATTGGCAGCCTGAAACTCTTGTCCAAATTAACAGTTTATTATCTATTCAAATTTTTATCAAAGTCATGATTTTAATATTATTATATGCAACTCATTTGCTGGCTAAAAGGTTGAAAGTCTTATAATTAAGATAAGTAAGTAGATAAAAATGTGTATGTTCAGACAAATCATAGTGACAGGCAATATACTGCTTCTGGCTTAAAATAACAAATCAATCATTGATTGTAGTTTTGCTTGTTTTGCTTAGATAATGTTCAATATTAAAAATTCCACTAATTTCTTTAAATCTCAGATGATACTGGAAAGAACTGGCTATCCGCTGGATGTCACAACTGGACAAAGAAAGTATGGAGGTCCACCTCCAAACTGGGAAGGTCCAACGCCTGGCACTGGTTGTGAAGTAAGATCCATTACAAAATTTCAATTGATCTATTAGAAATTTCTCTTTTAAACCATTTTTTTAATTAATAAATTCCATTTATAAAGGTATTCTGTGGCAAAATCCCCAAGGATATGTATGAAGATGAGTTGATACCTCTGTTTGAAAAGTGTGGAAAAATCTGGGACCTCAGGTTAATGATGGATCCCATGACTGGTACAAACAGGGGATATGCCTTTATAACATTTACAAACAGGGATGCTGCGCAACAAGCTGTCAGAGACGTATGTTGAACTCTATTCATAGCTTAACACAACTGTCCTCCTTGTATCATGAACAATTCTTATCTTTTCTCATTCCCATTAGTTGATTACCATGCCGCTATGGACTCATTGGATCTCTTTATTTATTTATTATTTACAAAACTTTCTTGACAAAACGAATGTTACAAAATTGTTATTGCTACCAGAGCATATGCTTAATCAAAATGTTTAACTTTTAATTTGCTCTTGATTTTTACTTTATTTTTTTCATTTATTTATATCTTTTCCAAAATCCTTATCTTTTAGACTGTACTTTTATGTTTATGTTAAACATTTTAGTTAAGTGTCAATATACCTATATGTGGCTTGTTCTGTGTTCGTGTTTGTAGTAGTTAACTATGACAAGTGTAATACATCCTTTATGTCAAAAAATTCATTAGCATAAATTTTCTTTCTTATTAATAAATTTTTGAAGCAAACCTAATGAACAATCCACATAAAATATTTTTTTTATATATATGTCCCTGACCATTTTTATTCATAGTTCAAGTACATATACGCATACTGACATCCAACTTGAATCCCGAAACAAACATTCATGTGTTGTAATGGAGACTTGCACAACATATATATAACAGAGTTCTACGGATGAGTTTCTTTTCCAGCTCTCCTCTTTGCTCAGTGGGCAAAATTGGGAGTGGAGAACCTTCCTGGACAAATTAAAAAAAAAGTAAAATCAGAAAAATTTGGCTACTTAATTGGTTAGGGGTGTATTTAATTACTTAATTGGTCTGGATAAAAAAAAAATTGTATTGGACACAGTGACAATTTTTGTAACAAAATTGGTTAGGCTAAAAGATTTGTTTACAGGAGTGCAAAAGCGCTTAATTATATGCGCGAAAGCACATGAGCCGGTTTCCTATCTTGTGAAGATTCGAGCTACAAAGTGCATACTAAAATGGAGATCCACGCCATGCTATTATTTATCGAGCATTATTTTTAGTTATTATATTAAAGAAACTAAACTCGAATATTTATTAATTTTTACTCTAAAAAATTAATAAATATAATACGAAACAATTTGGCAATCGTAAAAATGTCTACTTCCCTACTTTTGGCTTATTTTTTCTTCAAGAAGAAAAAAAAGGCGGGAAGAAAAGTCATCTTTTTTCTTTACTTTGTGTCTCTAAATTTCTTTTTTCTTTTTATTTTTTTAAATTGTTTACGAAATCATCAAAGAAAAATTAGGCATGTGTGTGTTTTTTCTTCATCCCACAGCTCGATAATTACGAAATAAAACCCGGCAAGAATCTGAAAGTAAACATTAGTGTTCCTAATCTACGACTTTTCGTGGGGAACATACCAAAGTCAAAAGGCAAAGAGGAGATCTTGGACGAGTTTGGTAAATTAACAGGTAAAGTGAATTCGAGGCGTGTGTTTACCTATACCTTGAAAAAAAGAGCAACAAAAATACCTACCTATTCACCTGCCTCTTCTTACTACCTTTGTAATAAAGTAAATCAGTTTAAGAGAGTGGTAGCTTATAAGTAGAGTTGGTCTGCATCATGTATTTTTGATACTATGTCACTAGTTATTTTTTTATATTATGATATTGAAGCATCGGTTGAACGAGGTCACAACTCGAATCCTTTCGAATTCGACGAGCGCTATTTTTCTTCTCGCTGTGTCGATTCGACGTGAGATCGATAGCCTCGCGATACCTTGGAACGCCTCTACTTTGAAATGAAAAGAAAAAAATCTATTGGTCAGTCTCCTTGCCTCTCGGTTTATTAGTGAACAGTAAAACACCCTTCTGGTCCAAGTCTTCTATTCCTCTCATATTATTTAGGTTAAGTTATGAGTTAATCGCCCTTTCACGCTTGTTGAAAAAGTTGCACATGTTCATTAATATTTTCTAATAGTTCTTGTTTAAATATGTGCAATTTTTTTATGCTGAGCGCGCATACTTTTTAGAAAAAAAAAGTTTATCATATCTCAGTAAAAGCAGCCTTTCTTTGTCTTTCCGCTCTCCTCTGCATTTTAGAAAGTACGTAATAAAAAAAATTGTCAATCGTCGCTCGATTCCTCCTTTCTGAACAAATAAAGCCTTGCAAATAAGTCTCTACACATATCTTTCTTACTGCTTTGTCAACTTTCGAGCACTATCGACTATCTGCGTTTCTTTGATTTTTTTTGTATTCTCCGTATACTCGATTGATGCAGATGACAGCCTTGAGCAAATTGCCGGCATACATAGAACCAAGAAAGAGGAACAATTTGTTGAGTGACGCAAAGCTTTTTATACATCATTAATTTTAAGGGAAAGAAAGAGTGAGTAGTTCTCGAAACAGTCTCGTGTTGGAGATTTGAAGCGAGAACGAGATTTGGTATTTTTTTCTACTTTGGTACACAACAAATGTTCGAAGCGAGAAAGTGAAAAAGAGATAAGATACGAATGTGTGTGCGCGCGCGCTTGTGTGTGTGCGTACGTGTGTGTGTGTGTGTGTGTGTGTGAGACAGAGAGAGAGAGAGAGGAACTGCACTTGAGCGCTTAATTCTTGATAAGCAAGTTTACGCGCGTGCGTGTAAGTGTGAGTTCCAGTTTACTACTGGTTTTATCGCAAAGTTATCAATCGCGAGCGTGTTCTTCTCTTTTGTAAACCAAGGTAGAAACAAATACGAAATGTTGGTGAGAGAGAGAGAGAAAGAGAGAGAGCGAACGAGCGAGAGAGCGAGCTGTGAAATTCATGACTGAGCCTGAAAGCATGGGGGTTATTGGGAGACGCCACGTGGACCTGCTGGGGCGTGAATGGCTCGCTAAGAAACGGACAGGCACCTCACGATCCGTTCCCTCACCTGCACATGTTCCTTCTCTGCCTATATTTTCTCAATGTGCGTCATCCTCGAAGGTCACTTGGTTGTTGTTGATGTGTTTTTTTTGTTTATTTTTTTTGAGAGAGAGCAAAATTACTTGACAACGAATTCATGAGAAAAGAAACGCAATAAAAAAAACGACTGAACAGATAAACAAAAACTACTTACCTCGACTGTTATGTACTATTAAAAAAAACCCTTTATACTTTCCCCAAAATCACATGGTTATCATTGACCCACACAGAGCTAAAAAGAAATTGAAAAAGGCAAGCCTAATTGGCACTCTCCTTCCACATTATTCTTACAGCTGAATGATTATGAGATTCGGAAAGGGAAAAAGATTGGTGTTACCGTGTCTTATAACAATCACCGCTTGTTTGTGGGCAATATTCCAAAGAATCGAGACCGAGATGACTTGTTCGAAGAATTTACGAAGCACGCACGTAAGTTTACCATCGCCCTTCAATGAAAAAATCAGCAGACAGAAGTACGAAAGATATGTACAACATTCCTACCCCCGAAACACATTTGTTCTTGTTTTTCTATTACTTTGTTACTGTCAAGTTCGAAATTATTTTTAATTTTTTTGTAATCTTCATTTTCTTTTTTGTTTGTCCAACAATTGTAAAACAAAAAATAGCCGTCCCGGTGAGCGTGTGTCTGTTGTGAGCGATTGAGTAATGTATACAACTTACCAAGTTCAACGTTAATAATACATGTCCGACGCTTCTATAATGTGGAACACTCAAGACTAAAGGAAACGTTTTTTTTTATACTCATGTCGGATTAACCATCTGTGTACGGTGATTAAACAAACTAATCAATCTATATATTTTTTCTGTTTCTGCGAGCTCTTTGCATGTCGAGAGCTGCAGATAATTTCGAGATACAGAGAAACGGAGAGACTAACAGCAGCACCAAAATTCAGACGATCGAAGGAGTAGACTATACATCCAATGTATTAGACCTATCCCCGTATCCAGATAATCTCATATAGATCAAGCCTCAATAATTTTCTGTTCCTAGCACGGAAAGAGAAAACCATTTTTTTTTACTTCTTTTGTTTGCCGATAGACCTTTTCTCAGATCCCTTCTTTTTCACAGACTGTTATGCATGCCGATTACAGAAAAAGATTCATGACTCTATCATTACTGTATACGGTTTTGGACTGTCCAATTGGCAATGTACAGTAATTCAAGTGTTTCACTTGAGACATGTTTTTTTATATCGTAGTTGTGGAGGAAAACTTGGGTACGGCTGAGATTTATTTTACATAGTTGTATCGATTAGTTAGGTGTGTGTATTGCTTTTGGGTTTCGTTTTTTTTTTCTTTGTTTTTTTTTTCATTTTTTTATTCTCATGTTTGTTAAACAACTTTTTTATAATTCTATCTGTGTGTTTTCAAATGGTGGAAGAAATTGAATGCGATTGGTGTTTTTCTCTCTTTTTATATAAAATGAAATGTACAAGATATTTGCATTTTTTTCATTTGCTAATGCGAGTGGTAGGTTACTGTATTGTCCAACAATACTACTTTTGTTTATTAATGGAGCTTTTAAACTGAGAGGAAGGAGAGTTGAACCATAAAACAAAAACCCCAAATGATTGAAAAATAATAATGCAACAGGGATTTTTTATATATTTTTTCTCTCTTTTTTTATTTTTTTTTTCTTTAGTTTGTTTGTTTATTTCTTTATGTCTTTTTTTTGTTATCATCAATCACCCATCATTATCATTAATAAATTCTAATCATAACAAAAGAGAGAAAAACGATTCAAATATAAGATAGATAAAATTGGTCATTCATTAATTCATTCATCAAAAATTCATTATTTCACGTTGAAAGACAGAATTTTGAAAACATCAAATTTCACTCTTGTTTTTGGCTCACGAATCATTTAAAATTATTATTTAAAAAAGATTTTGTTTGTTTTGTATTCATTAATCATTCATTATCGAAACGACATTTATTTTTCAAATCATTTTCTTCATTCGCATCACAAGTTTTTTCGACAGCTCAAGTGTGTGCGTCTATTGAGATGTGTGTGTTTTTTTTTATTTTTTCCCTGCTATAGCCGGCCTGACGGAGGTGATAATCTACAGTTCGCCCGACGATAAGAAAAAGAACCGTGGCTTCTGCTTTCTGGAGTACGAGTCTCACAAAGCGGCATCGCTCGCTAAGAGGAGGCTCGGTACTGGCCGCATGAAAGTTTGGGGCTGCGACATTATCGTTGATTGGGCCGATCCCCAAGAAGAACCTGATGAACAAACCATGTCCAAAGTACGCTTGCGAAAATTCGACTTCTCGAACGACTAATGAAACTTACAGGAAACTTATTAATTGTTTGACTTTGCAGGTACGTGTTCTGTATGTGCGAAATTTGACGCAAGACTGTTCCGAGGAGAAATTAAAGGAAGTCTTTGAACAGTACGGCAAGATCGAGAGGGTGAAAAAGATTAAAGACTACGCTTTTGTACATTTCGAAGACAGAGATTGTGCTGTCAAGGTAATTGATTGTTTTTTAATCACTCGTAAAGCTCATGTCCTCTTTTGTTTAATTTACGTTATTATTTCAGGCAATGCGTGAATTGAACAACCGAGAAATTTCGGGTTCTCACATAGAAGTGTCACTGGCGAAACCACCATCAGACAAGAAAAAGAAGGAGGAGATGCTCCGCGCACGGGAGCGCAGAATGATGCAAATGATGCAGATGATGCAAACCCGTGGCGGATACGACAATGCACTGTACGAATTTTTATTTTGTTATCACATCTAACTAAGAATCCCGAAAATGTATAACAATCCACTGACATAATTTTGTTCAATTTTTCAGTGGATCTCCCTCTCACCCAGGCATGATGGCCGGACCGATGCCAGTTCGCGGACCTGGACAAGGCCCTCGTGGCACTGGAGCAGGTATGCGTGGACCATTGACGCGGACTGACACCTACGGTAAGTCAGTCCTGAAAAACGTCATTTTTTTATTATTATTATTCATTTATATATTTATTTGTGAACAGATAAGCTACTTACCGTTTTTTAAATATTCACTTTATTCGTTTTGTCCAGTTAAAAAAAATTTTTTTTTATTTACTCTTTTTAATATTCAATGTTATTTATTATTTTGATTCATAATTTTATTTGAGATATTATTTTTCCTACCTCACCAATGAATCATCCCCAGTATACGCTTAAAAAGTTTCAAAGTTAATCATAACGCAATGAATAATTAGTGAAATCGGTAAAATTTTCGTATGATTCAAACTATATCAAGAACATTGCGTTTTAAATGTTTCACACAATTTATCGAAAAAAATAACTTTCTATAAATTTAATTCAACTTATAATCATCCCGCATGCTTGGAAATTTTTTTATCTTCTCACTACAGCCCTTTTTGCTTTCGCGCATGATAATTTATTTAAGATGTCGGTTCTGAAAATCAATCACTCAAGATAATTTATCTTTACAAACATTTTTCTACTCTCCTTTCCCGATATTTTATACAGATAAAAACTATAAAATATGAGATAATGCAACAATAATTTTACAACATTTTTCCTTTTTCTATAAGGTTGTAGTGAGAAAATAATGGATTAACATTGCTAATCAATATATGCTTCCACTTTCATTGATTAACTCATAATAATTTATCTTCAATTTGTACAAATGTTACAATCTCATAATACCAATGTACAAACCTTGGTACGTAACGATTTAGTTTTTTCACAAACTACATTTTTAAAACATTCCGTAGATTCATTCACTCGTCTTTACTTCCATATCCAATCATTAATCTAACCTTTTTATTTTCGTTTCAATTGCTAATAAAAATTATGCATGCATGTATTGTTTGTTTTGTACAGTTACATTTTGGTGCCACTTAGCACTTTGGTAAATGTTTTATTTCAATACGTACGTTTAAACGACTATTAAACAAGCGCATTCGCAAGAAAATAGACTCAAATTATTTTTCGTTGTTGGTTTTTATTTAGTTAGTGTTTTTTTTTTTATTTTTATAGTTTTGTGAGCGTGCGAAAAAATTTTATTAAGACTTAACGTACGAAGGTATCATCAAACGAAATAATTTATTTTCAGCTCTCAAGGAATTAGGTAAGCCGCGAGACATGTTGAGAATGATAAATGCGCCGTTGTCTCAATTATCATTTGTAGTCGTTTCAATTTTTATTTTGTTTCTTTGGTTGAGTTATATGAACTATTGGTTCTATAATGCCTGCCAACTTTCATCATCAAAAACTGACATTTTAAACAAATTATAAATATAAAGACTTAAATTATTAACACAGAATGATATTCAAAATTACTTTTAATTAATAATATTGAAAATTTTTTTTGAGTGTTTAAATATGTTAGTTGGCATGCATATTTTTATATTATTTTAACTTGTGGTGGTAGGGTAAACATTAAGAGATTCTCGTTTCACTTATACTTTGGTCAATAATAATGCTTTCAAACATGAATAAAATTTTCCATTACTTAACTGTTAAAAATAAATCGATATTTCTGTTCTTTTTGATTTTGTTTGTGCTATGAGTTTTTGAGTTCTCTCTCAGTGGTTCTTTTACTATCAAAACATTTTTTTTTTCTGTTTGATATCAAAATGAATCTTTTTAGTCTACAGAAATCTTGACACATGAAAAAGTTGGATTTTATTAGAAAGCGACATCTTTTCCCGGCATGCTAATCGGTTTTATGTATTTGGTGCATCATTGCAAAGATAGGATTATTATCATTATTGTTACTTTGTTGTGTAAGGGAAATAGTGTGACGGAGCAACGGTGGTCGCTATCATTTTCGTAAAATTGTTTTTGTTTTACAAGTATTTAGTTGGTTTTGATTGCGATGTTTTAATTTAGTTTTTTATTTAAAAATTTACTTAGAATAATTAATTTTTTTGCATTTTTTCATGATTTGGCAACATTTGGTTTTTTTATTTATCAGGAAAAAAAAACTACAAATAATGTTGATGTTTTGTAACTCAATGGAGATTGATTTCTAAATTTTGGGTCTATTTGTAATGTGTGTTTTTATAGATTATGATTACGACTATTACGGTTACGGGGATTATCGAGGTGGCTACAGTGATCCATATTACGATGACTATTATCGATACGAAGATTACTATTTCGATTACGCGCCGCCTCCGCCACCTGCCAGAGGGAGAGGCAGGCAGCCTCAACCGGTGGGTCGCCATTTTTTAATCGTTTTTTTAATTTCATATGAAATTCGTTCTTTTATTGTTTATCATAGTTTTTAAAAATAATGATGATAATAATAATTAATTATCAGAACAATAATAATAATAACATTATTATTATTGTTATACACCGTAAAATTATCAAATTAGATGATAGGTAGTTTGATTGTGGCACAGTGTTCGCGGTATCCCATCATGTATTATTCACGTAATGTGTATCTGTTCATCTCCACTGTTTCCATGAAACTCACTTTCGATGAAACGTTTATTGGCACTACATCATCACTATACCGTATCTTTTTCTGTAATACACAAAGACACAATAGCTACTCTGCTAATTTTGTCATTTTCCACAAGGCATCTTACTCTGTCTCTATCTAAAATAATAATTTTCCATCAACTCTTGTACTTTTGTGTTCTAATTATACAAATTAGAATCATGCTTCTTACAAAAATCACCATAATGTATTTTTTTTACAGGTTAAAAATTTAACAAAGAAGTAGTATTTTTCCGTTTTATCATTTACTTTTAGTATATTTAACATCAAACGATCTAAATTCACCTCAATAACAATCAAGCCTGTGCGAGCAATTAACTTTGGCTATCGCTAGTTTAATAAAATTCATTGTTACTAGCTTTGTTCCAGTTTCCTCTAACTGGTGATTTGCAATCTAACACCAACAAGAAGTGCAATTTTTTTTCCACTTTTTATTCACGATTGACTAATCATTGCACACTAACCAGCACAAATTATATTTACACTGAGAAAATTAAGTAATTACCTTTTATAAAAATCACTTTTCAAATAAAAAAAAATTTTTTCAGTGTATATGTTACATTATGCAAACATGTCAATGTTTGGGATAAATTTAAATAAATGTAAGAATAATTATTGGTGTACTGTATGTAATACAGACTTTACACCACGGCAAAATTAAAAAACAAATCAATCTTTTCAAAGCACGGAGTACAAGAACATATGTAATAACTCATAAAATATACATTTTTAAATAGAGAAAATTTTCAATTGAATATTCTTACCATCTATAATAGTTTCAATTAAATAAAGAATGTGTTCGCGTAGAATAACAAACTGAATAAAGCTAAGAGAATGGAATGGATTAAGAATAAGTTTTATATTTATATTTCTGTGACGTACAATAATTAAAAAATATGGAATAGTATGATAATAGAATAGCACAGCGCACCAATAAAGAAATCACTAACTATCAAAATATCTTTCTATTGACGTTACTAACTTTTATTACCCGCCGACTCGAACACGCTGCCACTTTCAAATTGCTTGCGATTAAGATCATATCTGAGCCATGTTAGACCCCAAGAGAACGAGAGAGAGAGAGAGAAAGGTGCAAAATTTTTCAGCCGGGAAAGCGAATTGGAGAGAACTACGGGAAAAAGAAAGAGAGAGAGAGAGAGAGAGAGAGAGAGAGAGAGAGAGAGAGACCAAACTCAAAACCATAAAATAATATACAATACCAAATAAAATAATATACAATACCAAGTAAAATAATATACAGTACCAAGAACAAAATACTACATTTAAAAAAAATAGGCGTTTGCTTTAGATCAATCTACATTGCGAATAATTTTGATCCTTTCTTTCGTCAAAGTTTAAAGTCGAAACGTTTATGAGCTTGGATAAAATATTATTCACAGTGTAGATAATCAGGAATTGGCATTGCTTTCCTCCGAGAGAAACGAAAGTAACCATCTAATAATGTGATAACGCTTGCGTAACGTAGTAGTCGTAGCTTACGTTTTTTTGCAGGTGTAGCAGTTTGCCGAGGATAATGGAAAAAGGCGAGAGAAAGAGAGGGAGAGAGAGAGAGAGAGACAGTGAGAAAAAGGGGAGGGGGGAGAAAAAGAGAGACAAAGGGAGAGGGAGAGAGAGATGGTGGCAGCAAACGACTAACACTTATTTGTTTTCTATTTTACAGCCTTGTTGTCTCGTGGCTCGGATATGATATAACGATCTCACACACGCACACTCTCACCAACCATCGAGATAGGGTGGACGAATCATCCCCCTCTTTTTTTACCCGAGTTTGGTTTTCGAGAGAGTGATTGAGAGCGTGCGATCAACTTTTTCTCTTGGTCGTCAGTTCGATATTTTTTTTTGAATTTTTTGTTACAGGTCTCTTTTTCCATTCATTTGTCCACTTTACTTTTAATTTGTATTTTTGTTAATCATTTATTTGTTTTTTTTTGTGTGCACCAGTCAAACATCTTATAATTTTTTATGTTTCAAAGGGCAATACACTGAATTGTCGTGGAGTTTGAGGTATCAGGAGGAAAAGTTGCTCGACTTGACGGGGAGAGAGAAAGTAAACCATAGTCAGCATCCTAGAATTAACCACATATATAGAGTTGTTAGAGTGTGGCTATAGATTGGATTGAATAAAACATGAAATAAGCTTACGCTTTTTTTTATATTTTTGGATGCTATTAAGGAGCTAAGAGAGGTGCGAGATACGCTGGATAGAGGAAAGGGAACGATAAGAATCAAATATATAATAGAAAGATAAAGTGACTCGAAAAAGCAGAGTTGATAAAATACCATTAAAAATACATGAAAATAACTTTGTTTTTTTCGAGTAACTAAAAAAAAAGATAAACAGCTTGGGACACGCTTAACCGCTTTTTATCACTAGTCGCTTCGCTTACATATTAAAAAAAACATAGGCAAGAAAACGCTTATAACACGCTTACAATTTAGTTCACGCAGCTGCTAGTAAACTTTTTTATTTAGTTTTACGACGCATACCTCCGCACCGCTTATGATTTTGATGCTTCGCGCTTATGTACAACCCTCTATGCATATATATACCGCTTGTGATCTCCTTGCCGCTTGTACACGGGATTGTGCGCGAGCAATCGCTCACATTATGTGTCTCTAACATGCACAGGTTTTACCCCACCAACCCCTCTGCTATTGATGACAAGACTCTTTTATCTGTCGCACCATTTTCTATTTTCACCCCCACTCTCCCCCCCCCCCCCTTATTTCTTCTTCTTGTAATTGATCACTCGGCTAATCTGATCTCAATTGAATCGATCGCTTAGAAATGCGATATTGAATCGAAAAGTTTTTCAAACATTTTTTTCTTACATCAGATTGGCTTTTTGATTGGTGACAGGTTGTCTTGTTGAAACTCGAATCCGCGGATCTATAATGACAAAATTGATAGAGTTAAAAAAAAACATCGGTTTAAATAGTTTAAGATAATAACATTCGAAAAGATAAGATAGAATTAAAAATAAAAAAGAAAAAAAAAACAAAATAGGGCATTATTAACTATAGATTGCAGTGAGTTTTAAATATTAGCTTAAGACACTCGCGAAACAAGCAACGTTCATCTTTAAACGACGTGTTCGTACTAATTTTGAAATACATCCGAATTATTTAGAAAACTGAATGAGCTTTGTTTGTTGTATAATTTATAAAAAAAAAACTTACAGTTGGATCAAAAGAAAAAAAAATTGTAATTTTTCGAATTGACTAACAAAATTCTCCGCATCTAAACAGATCCACCTGTATCTTTTCGACACCTACAATTGGCATACAAGTAGCATTCATTGGAACGAGCGAGTGAGCGAGAGCATGTGAATCGAATGAATGAAAATTGAGCGAATGCAAAACAAAATTACAGGTTAAAATCTAAAAAAAAAAGAAAAAAAAGTAAAAAGAAAAAAAGAAAGAGAGAGACCCAGGCAAAAAGCAAAAACATTGAAAAAGTAAAGGAAAAATCGGTTAGTATAACGTATGGTGGTGTGTTGTTACTCTGTTCTCGACACGGCAGGCTGGACGTGGCCGTGGAGCGGCGGTGGCACGTGGCCGGGTCGGTGGCCCCCAAGCACGTGGGCCAGTTCGGGGGGCGCGCAACCCCGCAGCTTCAGGGGCCCGTGGGGCCCAACGGCCAGCCGCTCGTGGGGGGGTGGTCCGCGCCAAGGGAAGTTTACCAGGTGAGGATGGTCTGTATCCTAGGGACAAAACGTCCCTTTTTCTCTCTATTATTAGCTGTTTAAGCTTCACATCTCCTCTCTTCTTACTATTACTGTCTGTCTTTCATTCTTCTTCTCACTCAGAACAAATCAATCATCTCTCCTGTCTGTCCGCTCATCGTTTTTTTTACTCTCTCCTCCATGCTCGACTCGTTATTTATTTTTTCCTTTCATCACCTGTTTTTTCCTCACACCCCGTTTAACTTTGTCTCGTCTAAACCTGAACTTTAAGTGAGGTTGCGCAAAAGTGAACTTTCGTTTTTTTCCTTTTGATTTCCTTCAATGGAAAAGATTAATTGAGGAATGTATAATTCATCGCCATGTATTAACTAGAACGTAATGAAAAGCTTCTTTCTGTGAATAAAAGACGTAGATAAACCAATAAACTACTCAAAGCTCACTTCAAGTCAGAGTTTAAACGAAGCAAACGCACATCATTGAGAGACGTGCTTTGAAAATGAATACACTTTACAACGATGCGCTCGCTCTCAATGGTATGTCATGTGTATAGTTTTTAATAAGATAAATAAACGTAACACGAATTCCAATATAAAAAATAATTAAAAAAACAAGATGAAAAAAATACACGAAATATGATGTTAATCGCACTTCTCTCGTAGATTCGTAGATTGACACTGGCTTACTCGCTTCTTGCCATCGCAATAAGCTTCTCCTCGTTCCTTCATCCTCCGTCCAAGTTATATTACAAAAAACAAAAAAAAAATACATACACATCCTGCGTTACTCTGCGACTGAGCGACGATGTCACCTGCTGACTGACTGAGAATATGCGAGAAAAAGACCACCTACCATCACCATCGAAGTCTTCGAATCTCGTTTTCTCTCTCATTAAACATTTTTTTCCCTTTTTTTCATTTTGAATCATTTGTTCTGTACGACCGAGGTGACACCCCATTTCGACTTGATTAAAAGTAAGATAAGCCACGTTGTTCTCGTTCTGAATTTTGGCTCTCTAATTAATTAATTGATTAATATTAGAATTATATTGTTGAAAGTTTGAAGAAAAATTATTCTTTTATGTTTTTGTTTCGCGTTATATCGATTACGATAAAAAACAAGAAAATGTTGTTTTCTCTTTGTTTATAGTTTTTTCGTTTTGTTTTTTCGTTGCCGCTCCGAATGAATACGTGTGTTCATTGAGACTATTACATTCGGCGTTGTCTATATTTTGATGTGAATGTCAATACTGTTAAAGCAATGCAGAGTGTCGATCCCGCTTATCATGTACGTTGGTGTTTTCTTACCGAAGGGCACGCTGCATTGACCATGAATTTTGATATGTTTTTATAGTTGCAAACGGCATTATTGTATATGTATTTGTACAATTACTTAAAGGATTTTTTATAGAGGACAAACACTTTTGCAACTATAAAGATGCCTACATTTTTATAATAATAATAATAAATCAGTCAATTACAGACGCATGTGTCGGATACAAATGCAATAGTCTCGCAACAAAACAAAAAAAATAACAAAAAAAACCAAGTAAAGCGGAGGGTAACGAAAATGAATGAAAAGTGAAGAAAATTAAGTTTGAAATCGAAAGACTGATCTATGAGCCTTTTATAAGAGCCAAAATCGATGGCTATAAAAAAGAAACACGGGGTGTCTCTCGAGCGTCCCTTCGATAATGTGTAATCCTGGCGAATCGAGAGCAAGAAGTGTATTATAATAACGTGTTACATATTTATTATATCTAAGATTGACTTTCAATAAACATATTGAATTTGAATTTGCATAGTTTAAGTTCTTTTCCTCGTGGAGCAACGAAGAAACAAAGACAATGCTACATCTTGATCATCTATCCACGCAATGAGTTTCTTCATTGCTTCAAAAAAAAGTGACATACCCTGATAAATACAGTACAATTCAATTGGCATCAGAGTTTTTTTAGTTTCTACTTGAAGTAAAAAATTTATATTTAGCATTTTATTTTTCATCACGTTTATTGGCTAAGAGAATGCAATCAAATATCGAAACTTGGATGCCCGTTCCGAGAGTTTGATTCACTTTTGTTACTTCGATTGCCGTTGATCCTCCACAACAGCGGAGTGAATATTCTCTCGCGAACAACTGAATCATTACACTCGAGACACTGACACAAGAACGCGACAAATCCACGATCGAATGGATCAGACATTCGACAAAGGCAAATGAAAAGAGTGGATTGGTTGCGTAAAATAAAAGAAAAGCAATAAATAATGTTTGAAGAAAAAAAATCAAAGCAGAGAGAATGACAAAAGTCTGACGGAGTAATTTTCTGTCCTGCTTTCTTTGATTTCATCCACCCAACCCGATGACTGCGACCTGCGACTCATGGGATCGGGTGCATCCGCAGCAGGTAAGCGAAAGTTTGACGGGGGTCACCAGAACCAGGGGGAATCAAAGCGTCGCTTCCAGAGCAGCTGGGGGAACCAGCCCCTCGCCCAGCAGCCGCTGGGCGGCAACGCGTACGCAATGGCGAGTGTGAACGGTGGCAGCGGTGCCTCAGGCGGTGGCGCCTCAGGTGGTGGCAGCAACAACAGCGACGCGCAGTCCGGCCAAGCCCACGGCCAGAACGATCGCAGCGGCCAGCATGCGGCGAACGACGACGAGTGGTATCAGGACTCGTATCAGTCCTGGAGCTAAGCAACAAAACACTGCTCCACGCCCATGGATCAAAAGCAGCGTCGATCGGCCCCGCGCCGGGGCGATCGACGTCCACGCCAGCGCGACGACTGCGATCGGCTACCATCGACCTCGTCCACCACCACCATCATCACGACCACTACGATAACTACCGCTCCGTGTCTGCGTGCGTGAGTGTGTGCGAGTGTGCATGCGTGTGCGTGTGTCTGTTGCTGCTGCTGCTGTTGCTGCTGCTGCTGCTGCTGCTGCTGCTGCTGCCGCTGCTGCTGCTGCTACTGCTGCTTCTCTGCGTACAGAGTGCCAGATCGCGAGATTGTTATGTACAGAGAGAACGTGTCTTTGTTTTTCTTATCATCATTTTGCGTGAGCACCGGGCGAACGAGGAATTGAGAGAATTTTGTTGATTAGTTGATGCATATAACATTTACAGAGAGAAACGTACACACACCCCTACGCTGCGCGCCCTACTGCTGTGTTGTTGTGATGATCGTTAGTAAATCATGTACAGTATGTGTGTGTATATGTGCGCGCGCGTGTGTGTGTAAGTATGAGTGAGAGAGAGAGAGAGAGCGTGAGAGAGCGTGAGAGTGAGTGACAGAGTAAGAGAGTGAGAGAGTGAAAGTGATAATGATAATGTGCCACACTCTGGGACTTCGTGTATCTCTCCCATTGGAAGATCGCGCGTGATGATTATACATTTGTGTGACCGCCCACCCACCCCGAATGACAACGTTTACTAATTAATTAATAATTATATATATTTGAGAGAGAGAGAGAGAGAGAGAGAGAGAGAGAGAGAAAGAGAAAGAGAGAAAGAGGAATTACGCTCACTATGAGGATTTATCAATATATTGATGATTATGTGGATGGAATTATTATAATAATCTATTAACTAATTTACTATAACGACTATAAGTATAATACCACTTCTGCATTGTCACGTTCGTTTGAGAAACATATATTATATACTGTCAAGCGAAGATCTTAACGTTGATCGATCGGAGATATAATAGTATCATTCGGCTCACTTCACTCTCTTGGTGGAAAATTCGTTTTAACCGATCATCAATGTCGAGAAACTTGCACGATTGGCTCGTTTATTGCCGTTTAGCGACGATTGACACACGAACGCTTCTTCCTCCACTTACGCCAAGTCTCTTGACCTCTTTCCCAAGTTGCAATTGAGTAATTTCGACGTTCGTATATGCGCGCCCCCAAAGAGCGACGGAGACTTGTGGCAAGGAGATGAAAAACGGAGAGAGCGAGCAAAGTGTTTGGTCGTTGATTTAACATCGTCGAGAGAAACACACCGAATTTCGCGATAACGTCGCGCATTTTTCGAACGCTTACTAAGTTATTTCTTTATTATTATCTTTTGGTGTTAAAGTTCTTTGAAATTAATTTTTTGTTCGTCGTTTCTCGGGTAAAAAAAAAAGATAAGCGACGCGAAGCGAACTTTTCTTAAATTTAATCGTTGTGTTTTTATTGTATGTAAGCGAGCGAGAGAAAGAGAAATGGAGAGAAAGAAGTAAGGACGAGGTAGTAGAAAATAAAAAATTTTATAACGGACGGTGATAAGGCAGACAAGACACGGGATTCGCGCGGAAAAAACGCGGCGAGCGAAATTCTCGCGAGATCCATGCAAGACTCACGTGAATTTCGGTCGGAAGGTTAATTGCCAGCGGCTTCGGCGAGTGTGTGCTGGAGTATATAGATATATATATATATATATATATATATTTACACACACATATTCATATATACATGTGTGTGTATGCGAAACATTTTCGACACGAGAATCCAAAATATTTGTACTTTGCTATACATCTCTTTAGAACTGTCGAAATTTTCTCCCAAAAAGAAAGTTAGTTAAATTTGTACAGTAGGATATCAGAGAATGAATTTCGGCGCACACTCGTCCGTAATCATCGCGGAATTTCCACTTCTAAGCTAGTCCACTTTTCCGCGCGAGAATGCGAGTTTTGCGATAGGTTCGACATTTAGGGCGCGATGTGTTGTTTTCTTGTATTTTTCTCTTTGTTTCAACAATTATTCATTGAACTTGAAAAAGTTCGAGAGTTTTTAAGACACGAAGGTAGAAAAAAATAAAGAAGACGACGACGTCAAGTTGGCGGGAGTTAAGAGAGAGCGAGTGACGATAAGTGTGCTCCTGTGTGTAATAACGTATGCGTGAAGCGCGCCAAGCGCAACTAGACCTTCTATTGTTGGTCTATAAATGTGTACAGTCAGTGAAACTATTATTATTAAGGGTCAGGCGATTATGAAGTAGCGCAGAAGAAAAAAAAAGAAGTGAGAAAGCGCGATAGAGTTTTGTGCGTTTAAACGAGAGATTTTTAATGAGGGAGAAAAATAAATAATGCCGAAGAGTCGTGCGACGGGAGAAAAAGCGGATTCGATCGTAAAACGAAATGCAAAAATAAGGCTACGAGAATTAAATAAATAAAAAGTAAAAAGTGAGAGATATTAACCGAGCGCGTAAGACGCGTTCGTTAAAACACGAGTTTTAGTCGTCTCTGCGAACGGTGTCTCCGCGGGGTTCGTTCGATACTGTTTTTCTTCTTATGTTTTTTTTATTAATGAATACGTTGAAGAATAGTGAGAAGGACAATGGAATGGTCGAAAGAAAAAGGGAAAGTTCTCTTCGTCGAGGTACTCGACCTTTTTCTTTTATTTTTTGGAGTTGATGATCGGGCCAAGGGTTGTTGTTTTTTATTTTGGCTGAGCTTTGGAATGGTCGGAAAAGCCACAACAGAAGGAAAACCCACTTGTACATTTTAAAAAAAAGTGTAAGCTTTTTTCACGCGACTGAGGAAAAAAGACTTAGAAAAGTAAGCCTCACGAGGAAAAAAAAACGCCACGCAGTACCCAAGTAACGAGACAACTCGTCTTCAAAATTCTCCTTCCTTCATTCATATTTTTTTCGGATATTTCTTTTTTTGGCAAGTTCATTTTTTTTTGATAAATCACGCGTTAAGTTATGTTTATTGTAAATTCTCGAGACGCGTTTCTTTTCGGTTATTGAAAAAACAGTTTGTAAAGAAGGAGGAGAGAGAGAGTCGGTTGAGATAGAGTTTCGATAGCAAAGTAAGAAGGCAATGGCACGACAGTGAGAAACTTTTGAAAAAGGTGCGCCATCGAGTTTTTTTTGTAATTTTGAAAAGAAAGTAATAAGTAAAATTAAATTTAAAATAGTGACGAGCGGTATAGCCACGACGGCTGCCGCTCGCGTTGTTTGTATATGTTTTTTTGATATAATTTTAACGAAAAAAAAATCTTGTTTATTCTATTAGTTTTTTAAAGAAAAGTAAAAAAAGTCACTTTACACGATCGACATACCGAATCGTCATGTTTTTTTTTGATATGTGCAAAAATCCTACAGACTGTAATGAAGAAAAAACCCGTTTCAAATTTCTCAGCCCCTGGACCTTTAAAAAGCAATAACGATTTCGATGCACACCCACGTAGACGAAAAACACAAGACGCAATAACGAAAGGATCGGTTACGGAAAAGAGGTAGAGAAAGAGAGAGACAGAGAGAGGGATAGAGAGAACAGTATAGGACGGAAGCATACTTACAAATGGATTAATATTCGGGTTCAGAATTGCGGGAAATAAAAAGACAGGATTTTCAAGATAAAAGCGACAATGATAGGTTACACCAAAATAATAATAATCACAGATTGTGTGAAAAAGCACGCGTACACGCAAACATTAATTATTTCACTCATGCATGTTGCATCGATTTGTTAAAAAAAAATTTGGTCGAAAAGTTCATTTTTCATGTTTTATTCTTATTGTTGTATGCGTCGCCAAATTCTTTTTTGATTCGATGTGGCTCATATGAGCTTTAAGTTTGTTCCTTTCAAAGAGCAACATTCAAATATTTTGAAAAGATTGTTCGTTAGATCGACTTTTCGAAAGTATTGCTTGTATTGTGGAGTGAAGTTTCCATATTATAACAACATAATAACCCGTAACGATCCATAATAAAAGAACATAATGAAATACTCCAGCCAGCAATAGAACTTTCGAACAATCGGCTCAGTCGTAAGAGTTCCACTCCACGGAAAACTTAAAAAACTCAAGGCTCTTTGAAAAGGGGGGGGGGAAACTTAAAGCCCAACACACTACCCACAATAGGCCGTGGATTTAAAAAAGTAAATCGTTTTGAAAACCCGAGCGAGCGAGCGAGCGTAAGGAAAGTGGTTTTGAGCGAGAACGAGATTAAAAATTATGAAACATACCACACATAGCAAAACAAAAAAATAATAAACGACAAGAAAACATTGAACCCGGAATAAAAAACCGAGACAAAAACCATGAACAGACAAATCAACAGAAACACACACGATACACAAGGACACACGTATACACATTATTTTTGAGTGTTGAGACTCGTTGTTATTGTTAGCCTGTTAGTTAATTAGTAAGCAAGAGAGAAAGAGTTGTAAGTGCGGGCTGTAGTTGGTCCCTTGTCCCTGGAGAGCCCAGACGCGCCCTCCCCCTGTTCTGGAGATTATCTGCGTTTACTGAAGCTTCAATTTTTATTTCTTTCTTTTTCTATTAAAAATAATTTTATTTTTCCCTTTTTTTGTATTCAATCATATTATCGAACGATGGCAAAGACATAAATAACCAACTGCGTTGATGAAACTTGATTGAATCGAATCGTAGAATCATGGTGTATACACAAAAAAAAGAGTACAATAAAGCCATTAGAAATATGAACAATAGGCGTGGCAAGTTTTCATTTCTTTTTTCCGTTCATTTGGCATAACAACGCGCACAACATACACACATACACACGCACGTACACTCAGTCCATCAATAGTTTCTTCAACTTTTTATGCAATAGACAACCATCTCCAAGAGCACACGCGCACATAGTAATAATATGGTTCACTGGATTATCGAAACCCCCGGCAAACTATGCTAAAAAAGCAACAACAGCACAATATACAATAGTATACCTGCAACTAATAAAACAAACATCATTGGTAAACAACTTCCCTTACACCGGTAATCACATACAGTTTTTTCCTTAGAAGTATGAACAGCGTTGATTAAAACTCAAGCACATACAGTAAACAAAAGAAAATGTATACATTGTGACGACAAAAAGACCGATTACGGATTTTTGTTTTGTTTCTTAACAAGAGCGCGCGTTAGTATCAGCAAAGACGCTGCAAAAAAGTAACTAAAATTGAAAATAAATATATGACAATAAGATCGATAGAGAGAGAATAAAAAAAGAGCAATGACAAAAAAAAAGAACCGAAACTATGATACGACGATTGAAAATAGAGAAAAAGAATAAACAAAATGTCTGAGAAAAAAATCATGAACATTCGAAAGGGGAACACGCAAATTGAGAGAGTCGATGATCTTGTTGATGAAAAAGATTTTAAAAATTAGCTATTTGAAGAGTTGCCAACTGTTAAGATCAGATAACGACGACCGACAAAAAGTTAAAAAAGGTGTCTGGACACGCGATGATCGCTGTTACTCGCGAAGCCTCTTTTTTTTATTATTTATGAGCATATTTTGTTAATCTTTATTCACGTTTTTTGTACTAGGACTAATATTATTTCTTCCCTCGCGGACGTCGAGCGCGCGAAATGAAACATTTTTTTGTAACTTTCATATTCTTTCCAGAACTTTTATTACTTTTATTGCTATTATTAATTGTGACCTCTATTATGTTTTGTCTTTTTTTCTAATTTTATTAACTATTGAAATGGAAACGAAGTACAAGTGGAAAAAATGACGACGCGCGTTCGACGATCGCGTAGCTAGGTAATCACATTCTAGTAGTTTTTAATGATGATTTTTTTTTGTAAAAGTATAATATTGAGAGAGAAAGAGAAATCCCCAACCCCCGTTTTCTTCTTTTAAGGATATAATCGATACATCGACACTCGGACGGCCGAAACATCGAACGGGCAGGCAAAAATATATAGCAAAAGAAAATATAAAAAAAATGTAATTGCTGAATTCGAATGGATTGTAACGCTAAAGTTTTAAAATAGGCAATAGGCATTATGGAATAATAAGAAAAAAAAATGTTATTAAACAAGTAAGTCAATATAAGCAGCTTTTTAAAATGAAAAAAAAAAAAATAAAAGTAATCGATTTTTCGAAAAGGGAAAGAGGAAGCGTAACAGAGGGAAACGGGAATGTGAATGAGAGATATAGGATGAGCGCGAGAGTTGAAAAAGGCGAGAAGGAGAGAACAATAGGAAAATTTTTCGCCCCCACAACCAATACTCACAGACAAAAAGCACAAAAAAAGCTCAACCTGCGATCAATTGGCACTGAAATTTTTGAACATGAAAAAACAACTCTATGTCGGCGAAATAAACGAAACACGTGACAACAAAAACAACAATGAAGCAACAAATTTCAAAAAAACAAGGCGAAAAAATCTTTTCTCTTTACGTTTTTTCTTTTGAATAATCGAACTACTACTTAGGTAATCCTCAATGTCCCTACCGTAATTTTTTGGAATTTGCATTACACCTCCATTTTTATCCCCCTTTTCCTTTCTTTCTAACCTCCTTGAGCCTTGAACACAACCAGTTTCCCCAGCCATAATTATGGAGAGAGAAAAATTTACCCAATTCCCTTAATCCCCGTATTTATATAAAGGCATAATATTCGAGGATATGATAATATTAATATTAACACAATACAATAAGGTTGAATATTCGCTAATATCATATTGAGTGGGTTTTTGTGAAATGAATAATATTCCAATATTAAACGATTAAAAAAATGTTAAAAAAAATTCTGATCTTTGTCCGAGATAGAGAGAAAAAAAGTGAGAGCGAGAGATTAATTTTTAATCGTGGAATGAAAGCGAAGATTGAAACATCAGAACGATGAGAGAGTGGATATTTAGTAGAAAAATTTTTGAAACAACAAATAAATAATGAGTTAATCACGCGTATGGATAATAATGTAATCGTGTAAGTAAACAAAAATGCATCAAAAATTGAATGTAACCCATTGAGAAAAACATCAAGTCAATTGATTTTCGTCGAAATTTCATTGTATAAGGCACATTATATCTATCTATGGTATTTTTTAGAAAACAGAGACGGCGTGTGTCGATGCTGCGATGAAAGAGATATAAAGAAAGCGTTCGATGTTTTTTTCGAGATTTATATGGAATGGAAAAGAAAGTGCGTGCAAAAGAAAGCGAAGATTATGTGGGCAAAGAGAGCGGGCGAGAGACTGTTTTTTTTCGACGTGAAAGTCACCACTTACCCCCGGATAATAAGGCAATGAACAATCAAAATTCTTTTTTATAGACGGATGTTTGATGAATTCGGTCGAAATTGATATATTTATATATTTTTATACGTCAAAATTTTATATAGAAGAAATTAGCGTTGCTTTGTTAAAATTAGAAAGATAAATGAAAAACAAAAAAATTACAAAAAATTACAAAAAAAAATAACGATAACCAATTTGTGATCGGCGATATGTGATTTCGTGACTTTTGTATCTGCGCTCAAAATTGAATAAAGGAACACACATTACACAGAAAAGAAAGCTACATGATATATCTCCATTTGTGAAAAGCAAGAAAAATTAAAGGAAAAGTGGTCTTGGAAAGATAAGAACGATTTTCCGACTTGATGTGCTGGCGTATGAACGTACTGTACTGGCTTTGATATGGATTTCGCTTTGAGTCTGATTTGGAAAGGATTGAGAATGAGAGCTTCTGCGAGAGAAAGAGAGAAAGAGAGAGAGAGAGAGAGAGAGAGAGAGAGAGTGAGAGAGAAATGGGGGGGGGGGCGAGAGGCGCCGAATTGTCGTCGCTCGGAAAATGCGCCCGATGGCGGAGGCAGTTCACGGTGACACGAGACTTTAGACTGATCTTGTAGGTGTACTAGCGTTAAACGTGATCTTTTTTAAATAAAGTAAACGAAAGGAAAAGAAAACGACGTTATGAACGTGTATAAAATCTCTTTGAGGGGCCGCGGCCGCGTCGCGCGGCGTCGACGGAGTCGCTTACGCCCGTCGCTTTCTCGCTCTTTTCTTGTACAGCTTCGGGAAATCGGCCAGAGCAACGAAATTGCACTCCCCGCCCGCCGTTGCCGCCTCGCCGGACTCGCAGCCACATCCGAGCCTCTCCCACTTGTTCTTGTTGTCACTCTTGTATTTTTACCGTTTCTTTGACTTTGTTGATTAGTTCTCGAAAAGACGAAAAATTGACGGGGAGGCTCGCTCCGGGAACGGCGATATTCGGACACTCGCAGAACCGAGCATCGAAATTCGTAGAAAATTGTTTTGGCAGTCGCGAGGCGCTCGTGGGAGAGGAGTGAGAAAGATTCGGTGATTTTTTTATTGTTGACGCTTGAAGCACTCCGGCGCGCGTCGATGCGCCAGACGCGGCGCACTCGCATCTTTTTATATATTTTTCTCTGTTTTTTCTATATTAATAATTATTAATTCTTTCTCTAGGGAATAAATATATTGAATAAATGTGTAATGGTTAAATGGTTATACGCAGGCACTGTGCGCTGACTTAAGCCATGATCCAAGTTTTTTTTTTCGCGCGACTTTACTTCGCACACGATAAACACCCAAACTTCACTCATCAATTTTCCCTTTTGTTCTTCCGACGAAACAGATTTATACGACAGACGCATCCTCGGGATAATCTCACACTCACACAGATTAGTCGGAATTGGTTCTTTCAGTCTGACAAATTTCTTTTGCGTTATCGATTTTGAGGGCGATCATCAGAGAAAACGGATTGGAGAAAGATGTTTCAAAACAGCCAGATACAAAATTTTGTTTGTAAATGCACAGTGGAAAGTGAGAGCGAGAGAGAGAGAGAGAGAGAGAGAGAGAGAGAGGAAATACACGGTTGGAAAGACTCTCCTTTTTTTTGTAATTCGTGCGCTCGCGTGCGCGTGAACATGGTTTATTATATATTTCGTGGGTCCCGTTGACACAATTATGAATTCACGTTGATATTTTTTTTAGGCATGCGAAATGCGTGCGCTTTTTTTAATTATATATAAATATATTATATATTATATTCCTGCGGATATGCATTTTTTTGTGAGGTGATATGTTATTATTTAGCGGTATATTATTAGTGATGATTTATAAACGAAGAGAGAGAATAGAGCGCGCGAGGGAATATGAGTGAGTGCGAGAGAGTGTGAGTTACTTGAAAGTAAACAGACAAATAAGCACTGATTTGGATTCTTAAGATGCAGAGAAAAAAATCTAACGAATTATCACGTACAGAGGAGTTACTTTATTATAACTCGAAAAGTATAAAAAACGGATCAGCGAAATTGTGCGTTTATTGTAAATTTTGTATCATTTATAACATTATATTATTATGCGGCTTTTATCATTAAAACAGATATGCAAATTGAAAGCAAGAAAAAATGTTAAAAAAAATTATAAGAAGATTTTTAACGACAGGTTAATCGCAACAAAATATGTAGGCACGATATTATATTATATAGAGGAAAATGATGCATTCGACGACGAAAGTGTAATAATCTAACTAAAGGCATAGTTTTAAATCGAAGGTTAATGAAGATAACAGAAAAATCCGATGTTTCGTAACAATTGTATAATCGAGAGAGAGAGAGAGAGAAAGAGAGAGAGAAAGAGAGACAGAGAGACAGTTCCGCGCCACGCTCCGTGTCAGCTCCACCAATTTAGTATATGAATCCAAAAAGTGGAGAGAACGATAGAACGATGCAAAGAATACGAGAGGGAAGGATTTCAAACGAGGGAAGAATGATAACGAGCAGGAGACAGCGAAATTTTACTTTGTTTTATTATTTTCCATATCGCGATAATCTAACCAGCAGTACATTTCTTTTCATCATTGTTTCTTTAATAATTATATATCCAAACAAAAGCGAAAGTACGAAAGAAAAGCAAGGAGAGCACACAAACACATGGAATAACACAGTGAACACGTTTGAAAGAATATATATACTCCGAATGAATTGAATATTTACACTCAAGCCCTCTTTTTTACATGCGCAATCGATAACAATATTATTATAATCTTAATGTTTTCTTGCAGAAATGAATTAAAAAGCGACTTTGTAATCTACTGTTTTTTTTTCTTTTTTTCTTTTGTAAACGGCATTATAATCAGCTACCGATTGCTTTGCTTTCCTTTCTTCTTTACTTTGTTTTTTTTTTTATAATTTTTCCGCAATTTTAAAATGTTGCCCCTCCCCCTAATTTTAGTGTGAACGTAGTTAAACATAATAATTATAAACCATGAATTTGAGGAAAAATAAAATAAAACAGCGTTGAACATAATGGTTCCTTTTCGAGCTAGGAGCTTGATTTAAAGTGTCAAAGATTTTGTGTATGACCAGATGTATTCTACATGTCTCAATAAACAGTTGTATGTGAATTACCTTTCTTAATGGCTGAGTTTTTATTTCGTCTTATCCTCTGATTCCTCTAATGTCTCAATGACTCCTTATTCCCTTTTACAATTCGCTCACCTCATCTGCAATCTTAATTAGCGCAGTTTTGATAATTAGTCAATTTTTACACAATATCGATGTACAACTAGTGTAAGAATTCATTCTAGTTAATAATTGTTCGTCTTCGATCATTGTAATTGCAAAAATTTTTGCATGATGAATAGTTGATTTGTACTCGTCAGCGGAAGAACTTGCCCTGAAAGTAAACGAAAAGCAGAAAAAAAAATGTTCGTGCAAAGCAGACGCTTGATGACATTATTGCATACTTTGCATACAAATGTAGCATAGAGTACATAATACGCGAGCAATAGCTTTCATAGTTTTGCGAGTATGCGTCAGAAATCGACCAGTGCAAGAGTATAGAGTGAGTCCACGCGATGGAACGATCGAACAGGCATGCGCTGACTAGCAGCTATCTTCCTCCCTCCAACCACCCCCATGGGATCGTTCCACGCGAGTGTGAATGACCGTAGTCGTCGTCGTCGTAGCAAGCAACGCGACTTTCACCGGTAATTTAGGATTATCGTTTCGTAACTATCCTGCTCTTCTTTTTCATTTTTTTCGGAGCGCAAGAAGCTTATTTTGAACGGCAATTGGAATGATGATCGGGCGTCAGTAGTTGTAGGCCGTTTCGGTCAGACATCCCTTGTTTATTTTCAGTTGTTTGTCAGACGACTGCCAACTGCTTTGATACATTGATGTCGTAGTCTTCAGAAAAAAATAATTGATCCGTGGGAATCGGTGGGATTGCTGTGCGCATTGTTGCCATCGCCGTCTTTCGATCTCTAACAATCGATTATTTACGCGTCCCATGCAGCCGGATTGGTGGAAACGTAAAATCAATCGTGTTACATGGATGCAGCACTCGAGGAAAAAAGAGTCCACCGCAATGGAGGAGTTCCTCTCCCTTGGCAAAAAGGATTCGTCGGATAGTTTCTCTCAATTACAAAACTAGCCGAAGAGAGGGAAAGAGAGAGAAAGCTCTCGGCACACAAAAGCAATTAGATCCGCTGTCTCTCTTGAAGTGGTCAGCAGCATTTCCGATGAACTGTAGTCTCGGAATGACAAAGAGAAAACAGCTATCGTGCCTGCGTGTGTGCGCGCTCGCTCGAGCGGCTGATCAAAGAAACTAATCTGCCTGCTCTACTTCCTTCTTACTCGCTGCTTTTCCGCGGGTCGCTGTTAATCCAATCGCGATGCTACGATTGGTGATTCGATCGAGTTTTTTCTTTTTTTCTTTTTTGCCTTTCTCATTAGTCTCGTCCGTCGCGGTATGTCATGTAGCTGCAGACGCTTATCGTTGAATCTCTTAGCGGCCTACCGGGTATAATCAGGTATACGTACGAAATCAGCTTGGACTGGGACAGGTGCCCGGCAACAGCAACTCGTTAAGGCGAGGAACAAAAGGCTGCATCGCGTGCGCCGAGCGGTATAAAAGCGAAAGTGTAATGCACGCCGAGAGAGAGAGATATATATATATATAAAAATTTGGCTCGCAAGGGACTTAGCTCGGTGGTTTTGTGTGCCAAGCAATACGTAGTCAGGCCACTACAAGCGGCCGAGTCGAGCTTTCGCCTCGGGCCGCGGCCGCTGCCTCGTGCTCAATTCAGCGCTCTTTTTGCCGACGAGAGCTCGAGCCGGCTGCCCCCTGCTTCGCGCATCACGACTGCTTATCTTCTCCGTCTTCTCTCTCCGACGGCGACTCGCGAATCGCCCCGATAATTATTCTAGCTGCCGAGCTCGTCGTTCGGAGATACACGTAAGCCCACGATGAAGCCAATAATTTCCAGACGGTATCCGTGCCTGACCGAAATCTGGAGCTTCCACTGGAAACTTGCCGGGCTATTCTTGTCGCGACCTGCCGCGAACGCCAATGCCAACCTAAACCCGACCGGCACTACTTGCACGACTGGACGCGTTCCACATTTCTCTTTATCTCTTTCTCTCTCTCTGACTTTTTACGTCCATGCTGGCGGATTAAAGCATCTGCCCCGACGACAGGGCCATTGTGTTCTGCAAACAAGTGAAAAATCCAGTCGTCGGATGAAATGAAATCTAAGCGAAACGAGAAGGCAAGAGAGGAGTCGCGCTGTGGAGCAAGGCCGCAAGCCGAGGGAAGCGGAGCCAAGAGTAAATTGCCGAGTGTCGAGCGAGAGACGTGCTGGCTTCTGCTGTGTCTACGTCCTTCGGCCGACCTGCTCCGTTGTCACGTCCCGCTCGCGGATAAGGCGTACACGCCGTGGCCCCGCGGTCCTCCGCGTATATGCTCGAGCAGCCGCTGCGCCGACCTTCCGCTTGCGCCTGCCTTAATTAATATTCGTTCTACTGGCTGCGGACGTATCTTTTCTCGGCGCTTCGTTCGTCGCGCTGGCTAACGACGCGTGTGTCCGTGCGTGCGAAAGAGGCAACGAGACCAGCCGATCCCTTCGCGGATAGAGCTTTATCAATCAGCTCGGGGATGAACGAGGATAAGGATCTTGACGGCTAGGCCGAAAGTCTCTCTCGAGAATCGATACGATATTCTTAGACGCTAGTCCCTGAGTTGCTGCAACGCCGTTAATTGGCGCTGTGTTTGTACGCGCAAGGTGTCGCGCATATTTGCAGTGTTTCGAAGCAAACGACTCGCGGCATCTCGATGGCTCGAGCCTTTCTAAACAGCGTTCAAACAACAATCAAGCATAAGCGTTCTAGGCAGCAAAGATCGTAGATAGCCGCGGAAGCTAGCCCACTCGTTGAAAATCGCGTAAATAACGGCAATAGCCGGGACTGGAGGCCAATAAACAAGCCGAATGGCGTCGGACGTTTACTCGGGCTACTTAAAAGCACACGTACGCAAACCTGCAGGGCCGTTAAGGGCAAACATAATAAAGCGAGTAATGAACTTGGAGCTTTTGCTCGTAGGTAGGGAGAGGCCAGGGAAATCCCACTTGTCTAGTCCCTCTCCGGCTCGAATCAATAGTCAGTTGCGAGGCAAGAAAGGCGAGCGGAGCGTTGCACAAAAGCGCCTCGGCTCTCCGCAATTAGCAACAATTACGCCGACTGTCACGCGACGACAAGACTGCTGGCGCATCGACCGACTACGCTGTCTCCAATTTTTCATCGTTCATCGGCGTCCCTCACCCCCTCCATCTCGTCGTGTCGTCGCCTGCTTATCTTCCGGGAGGGCGTGTATTTTTTGGCTCTCGCCGCGAGCTCTCTCTCTCTCTCTCTCTCTGCATTTTCTCTACGCTGCCGAGTAATTTATCGCCTTCTGTTTATATTTCGCTCGGTAACGGATGCGCTCGCCAGGCTTATAAGCTACGTGTGCACTTTGTTTCCCGATTCGCTCCTGGATTTATCATTACTCTTTAGCTGGGAGTGTTCGAATTCAACAATGACGATATTTCGTTCGTGCGTCATTTGCGTCCACGTCGTGACGCACCTCCTCCGAATTTGTATTAACGCGAATGCCAGCCGATCAAAGATCAGAGGTCACTTACACATTCGCCGCTGAAGTCTCACTCGACAAACGCAGACATACTTGCGCGAACGGATCACGGCGGAGCGAGGTGGGCTACGAACCGAAACAACGAACACGGAGCTGCGAAGAGTGCGATAAGTGGCCCAGAGAGCAACAATTCTTTTCGAGGAAACGAGAAACGAAAGGCGCGCAACTAATCTGCTCTCGTCGTGTCGTGCAGCATCTCTCGGTGTGCGTGCCCGCGAGGCATAGGCACGCACGTTCGATAAACATCCATAAATGCAAGTGCACTGCATCATGATCGGGCTCTCTCTTTCTCTCTCTCTCTCTCTCTCTCTCTCTCTCTCTCTCTCTCTCTCTCTCTCTCTCTCTCTCTCCTCTCTCTAGCTCTCGATTTCTACTTCGACCGGCGCTTCCGTGCTCCCGCCTAGTTGCACGCAGTAGCGGCAGCCACAGCCTCCCTCGCAGCTGCTCGTCGACGCGTCTCTCCCCTCTCCCACGCGGCGTTCGCTTCCAGCCAGGAGCGTTGCGAGGCAAGGCGCTCGCCTTTTTCTCTCCACCTCGCTTTTTTGCGCCGATGACTAATGTCTCGCTCTTTGTTCCGAGGGGCCAAATTAGCATCGACACCGCTGAACGCCTTTTTCGGCACAATTCGGCTGAACAAGAGCTAAAAGAAGTCCGTCACCGCTGTGATTTCGGGAATTACACCGATTCGCACGCTCTCGCCGCTTGAATAATAACTCGATCGATTATCGCTCTCGCTTTATCATCCCTGCGCTTTAATGGCACTTTATCAAATATTCAGTTGTTTTCGCTTGCCGCGAGCTGCGAGCGTCGATATTGCGAGATCAGGGAGAGGAACACTTCAATAATTAAGTATCCTGGTTATTGAAATTTTCCTTAATATCAATACGCCAGGTGGCTTTCCATCCGCTTCTATGCGAACTAGTATTATTAATCCGCTCGAATTGCCTCTCGATAATTATTCCGTTCGCGTTATTCCAAACACGGCAAAATAATTTGAAGTTTCCAAGCGAACGATTCCAACAAATTTTGCAATTTGCAACGATCGATCGTGCAATTACGCTTAGAAAATGAAGCGACGGTCGATCGCTATTTTTATTGAATTGGCCGTAACTGAGAACGTCAAAGACAACGAGTACAACAAAGTTTCCGGATAAATTATTTGCGTCATAGAAATCACGTTCAATGCCAGCGATCGATGCGCAGCTAAAGCTAATCGTGTTTTCTATCACACTCACGGCGAGCCAGCGAGTTAATTCCCAATTCCTGCATACCAATCACATTACTGTTTTGATGAATGCGTTATGCATGAATCGTCTGGATGGCGCTGTACATTGCAGGACAATAAGGGATGACTCCCCTGGCTCAGCAGGAAACGAGGCTAACTCGCGGCTCGAACTTCCGTGACGAAGACGACGACGACCTCGAATCGACGTATATCATACTTAGAGAATCACGTCAATATTAAGCAAATTTCGAGGATAGCTATAGGGATCTGTCGCTCGAGGCTCTCATTATTAATGCCAGAAACCTACGTGTAATATTATTTATAGCACTACGTGGCTTAAATCAGCACTTGAGTAATGCCTATCCGTAACTTGAGTAGTTCATTTTCGCACCATAATTGTAGCCTCGCGGTGCAAGACTGTGGTGCCATCTTAGGTCACGCGTATAAGAATAGTCGCGAGCGCTGATTTGAGATCGGCAATACTGGAAGATGTTGCGCGATACTTGTTACTCGAGTATGATATTGCCTTTGCTTGTACTCGCGTGCTAATATCACGCCGTGCAATAATGGGCTACTTCAGTCACACGTATCATAATATACGATTTCCGAGTGATTGATTGGCTTGGCCTCATTTATCACGCCAAAGACATCGATTAGCGCGCAATAAAAAAAAAAAGAACCACACGATTCGCTCCTAGCGAAACACGATGGGCGCGTCCTTTGTTTTTTGTTTCGTCGAGCTGTTTTGTTTGTTTCTTTGTTTTTTTTTTAATTTTTTTTTTCACGGCGAGCGCAACTTCTGGCATTTATTTGCAACGCCGGCAACTGCATTAATCAACAGTTGCTTATCGCGCATTCCGTTATATGCAAGTCCGCTCGAAAATCTCTTGAACCACGAATTACACTTTGAGAGATTTAGCCTGAATAATCGCTCTCTCGTAAAGTTTCGCGATCTGATTAGCTCGGTTAGCTGTCATCTACGCTCCCCCTTTTCTTTTCATTCGTTAAACTCTCTGCTTCTCTTTTTGGGGAAAAACCATTTAAACTGCACTTTTCAGTCGATTCGCACTCTTGTGCGCGCTATACGCCGCTGAACTTAATTTCATAAGCGAACGATTCCGACATTCTTTTTTTTCTTCTTTTTTTTCTTTTACCTCGTTAAAATCCAATGCGATGAGAATGGGAACGGTACTACTTGTAGTTGGCTTTAGCAGGCATACGCGAAAACGACACTATACGTACTTACAGGCTGTCACGCTTCATCGAATGTACGTTGCAGAAATGTTAGTGCGACTGCCTTCGTCTTTTTTTTTTCCTGCATTATCATGAGTGTCGCCATAAATGCGTGAAATTTTGCAAATATCGAATTCATGGAAATTCGCGTGAGTGCACTTTCCTTCTTCTGTCGTATTGCACAGTTGTAAACAGCATGAAAGCTCTGACTCGACTGCATCTCTAGTCAATTAAATAGCGGAATTTGAAATGACTTCGTTGAGGCATTCCTATGAGCGATACCTCAAAGTGAGTGCTTTGCTCCTGAATTTAAAGAAAATAGAAAACTGACAACAACTCGTGTTGCCGGTATTCTACAATGGGCGCTAAAATCCAACTAAAGAGATCGCACTAGTCTGCGGTTCAAATAGAGAAATCATTGTCCTGGAACCATTGCGCACTTTACAAGAGCCCGAGAAAAAGAGAGAAGATCGAAATAAAGTGTCCAATTGTCGTCAAAGCAAAGCGAATCCCCGAAGAATCGAAAGAAAGAGAAGGAGGCAAAATAAAATAAAAAAAAAAAAGAAAACGAAGGGTCTTACCCGTAACTGTAAACCCAGGGGGAATTCAAAAAAAGCCGTAAAAGTAGTAGCTATAGCGAGCGAGCCGGCGCACACATATAGGTATACGCGTCGGCGGAGCGCGAAGCGCCAGGCTCCGGCGCATAGTCGGTACGTTCCTGAATCCCCCGGGGGAGAGGGGTTGGCTCGGCGCCGCCGCCGTCGCGAAGGGCTGCCGTAGGAAGAGAGAGAGAGAGAAAGAGAGAGAGCGAGAGAGAGAGAGAAGAAGTGGGGGGGATGGTCGGACGCGCCTCATCCTCGCAGTTACGACCTCTGTCGTCAGTCGGGCCGCGCACGCATAGGTTATAATATCCGTCAGTCTCTCGCTGAGCGTCTCTCGCAAGACCTCGTCGTTGTTGTGGTCGTCGTGGTCGTCGAGGTCGTGGACGTGGTAGTCGGTGGATGAACGGTGCCGACGCGCAGTGATCATCCGCTCGCCATGACTTGAGGACGGCGCTCGGCACAGACGACCGCCGAAACGACGCCAGGTTGGAGGCAGCCCCGACGAAGCCGACAGAGCAGGCCCGAGAATGCAGCAGCACGCGAGGACGACGCCGGTGAGCATATCAACACGCAGAGACGTGCGTGCGCGCGCGCGCGCGCGTTGCTCTCTCGCTCTCCGATTATTGACCATGCCGTCCTTGCCGGATAGCGCATGGGCGCGGTTCGGCGCGCGGATCCTCCCTCCCTTGCTGGCCGCTCGCCGCCGATGCTGCTTCTCCATCGAACGTCTCTCGCGGCGGGCCGCTTCTTCGGCTTCGCGCGCGAACACGGGCACCACCCCGAGGCTTCCCATTGCGCGCACCGTGCGACCATACGCACCCCAAATGTGCTTTCTTGGTCATTGGGTTATCGCGATTGCCCGTGACTCACGCTTCCTTCAGGCTTGCTCTTGGGCACGGTTGGACGCGGTTCGCGATTTTTTTTTTTTTTCTTTTTTCGGGGACGGCGCGCGTCGAGTCACCCGCAAATTTTGGCCTTGACGGCCTCGCGCGCCGCCGCGACAACGAGAGCAGCGAGCGCCGGGCGAATTCGAGATCGAAGCGCCCGACACGTTGCCCGAACACGTATCATACGACACACGCGACACAGTTACAGATTTGCAAGCACGCACATACCCGACCAAGAGAGCGAGAGAGAGAGAGAGAGCACATGATTCCGCGGTAAGTAGCTAACGACGCTGTAGTATTACCGCCTTAGAGTCGCGTAAGACTCGCGGCGCGCTCTCGCATCCCTTTCTTCGGGATCGCTCTGGTCTTCGCGTCGATTGCTCTTCGTTCAATTCTTCTCGGCGTCACGCGACTTCCATTCTCCGCCGAGCGAGAGACAATGCCGCTCAATTTCGCGTGCACAGGCGCTCCTCGTTTCTCCTTTTTGCTTTGGCTCGAGTCGAATCCAGGGCGTGTCGTAGTGCGGCACGCGTTCTGCGGCTATTCTCGCGCGCGCTCGCGCTCGGTCGCCCGCCCTTTCGCACGATCAGCTGTTCTATGCGCGCCTGTGTGCAGCCCCTCTCCATATTCGTTTCAGCTCCGCGACGCGCTAATCGACGATTATGTTTGCTGTAATCGGGCTAAGCTCTAGGCGAGGATGCGCGTTCACTTTTGTCAATATTGTTTACATAGCCGAAGGAAATAATTACAACGCGTCCGTCGCTCTACACGGGGCTGAACTTTCTTTCCTGATATCTGCTTTCATTCCTTTGCCTCGTGATTTCTCTTTATACTTTTCTCAGCCAACCGTGATACCTCAAAGTGAGTGCTTTGCTCCTGAATTTAAAGAAAATAGAAAAATGACAACAACTAGCGTTTCATAGCGTATCGTCTCTCTTCTGTGAGGGCACAAAGTCGAGATGATGTATTGCTTGCCATGCCCGCGCGAAACGGAAGAATGAAACAGCCAGACGTCGTTTTCTCGACGACCATCGGTAAAAAAAGCAAACATGTCTCGCAAATTCAGGACAGCGCTTGTATCAATCAATTGCTCTGCCTGCTAAACGCAATTACCACCAGTTCGAAATTAAACTCCGTCGAGTCTCTTACTCTCTCGAGGGGAACGAGAAAACATCGAAATTATTCGACGGATCGCGGAGGCTGCCTCGAGAGCCATTTAGGGCCCAATTGATTTAACCAAGCACCGACAATGACAGCAGTGCGCATTTGGCCTCTTGGCGACCCTTTCACGAAGGCATATAATGAAACTCCGATAATCGGCTGTCTGCAGTCCGTAACGCCCTAATCTGGAAGAGAATTTGATTTGTGAAGTTGCGAGATTGGGAGAGAATTTCTTGTAATTGATCCCATTTCAATGTACGTCTGTCGATCTGCCTTAAAAGCAAAATAGAAAGTAGAAGATTGTTTCTCTCTCTCTCTCTCTCTCAGCCAAGATATAGAGAATTTTCAGATTCGATATTTTCGCCCGCGAGTGAGAGAGGGTCGCGCGCGTTGACCCAATAACGGGGTCGCGGCCGGCATCCCTTCTACTTTGCCCTTCTCGCGCTGGGTCACCGGTTTGAATTTTCGATTTGCATATCCCTCGTCGCGCGTTTCTCGCCGCTTGCTTTCTCTTTGCCTAAGCTGTATCGCCATTTGCTCTCGGGGCGAGCTTGCAGAACGGCCAATCGATTGTTTCGCGAAATCGTATAAACGACGAGAGGTTCGACGCTGATTATGCCATCTCGAGCGTTCGGGCATTCAATTCGTGAAATAATTGCGAAACTTGGGTATAGCAGGTGCGACGGCACTCTGAGCGTTTCAGTGAACGTCAGCCAAGTTTTTATTTGCTATATTCGACGGACTTTATATTTGGCATGGACAATTCGAACTGAACAAACGGCAGGATGAATAACATGGAGACGGTGTGATCAAGCTTCGGGCCATGCTTGTTGCGCGTAAATAAAATATTAATTGTGCTCTAAGCTACGCGTCGGCGTTGCACGAACGAGTGTAGCTTCGAGCTGTCCGTCGCGAAGAAGCAAAGAAACGTAGTCGAGGATTTGATTGAAGCAGTCGGGGGGGAAGGAAACGGACGGAAGACAATGGGAAGAAAACGCTCGCACCTGCGAGGCAACGCGTAAGGCAGCCTGCGTTTCAGCGAACATTTCGGGAGCGCGACACGAAAACGTGTAGTGGATGCCAGTTGCAGGCGGCTTTGAAACAATAAAGCCACTTAGCTGGATCGCGACCTCGATGTTTCTCTCGCCTACTACAACCCCTGTCAAACCTTAAACTTCAGAGCTTTTGCTAGCCTGCGCCATGCTCTCGTTCCCCCCTCCCCCCTTTTTCTCGCTCTCCTTTGTGCTACGTTCCTTTTTTCTAGAGAGAGAGAGAGAGAGAGAGAGAGAGAGGGAGAGAGAGAGAGAGAGAGAGAGAGAGAGAGAGAGAGAGAGAGAGAGAGAGAGAGATCTTCGTGTCAGCTGCGCCTTGCCCTTGGTTTACGAGTGCCACTCTTGGCTTCAGTCACACTCACAAGAATTCGTGTTTCTTTTTTGTTGTTGCACCTGTTCAAGAGAGAGAGAGAGAGAGAGAGAGAGCTTGTTTCTTTCTTTTCTAATGTTTTAGCTAAAAGAGGCTTCTCCAGGTGATGACGCGATTAATCGCGTTTGCTCGATGTTTTTTCAGCGTTGAGAAACAAGTCTATGCAACTTTGAATTCGAGTGATTTCGTACACAAGTTAGATAGAATGAGTATGGCTGATGATTGACTTCCGCCGTTCGTTATAGGGTTATATTATATAGCGAATTTATCGATGTGCTTTTATAAAAGACATTCATCAAATGCACAGAAAGAGAGAGAGAGAGAGAGAGAGAGAGAGAATGGAGTTTTGATGAGAAAATAATTGCAAATTCTCGTAAATCAAGCGCCATGATAGTTGGTAAAACTACATTCAATCAGCCAGTTATATTACGCGTTACATGCTGAAAAGTAGGCCTCTCTCTTTTTCTGACCGAAAGCCCTCTCTCCAAAAGTGCACTTTCTCCGCACAACTAGAATACAGACAGATCCCCGTCCGTCTGCCATCAATAACATTTTCCGAAAGAAATTGAACTGCAAAACAAAAGAAGAAAAATAAATTAGTTTTCGCAAAAGAATTTATCGCGCACGAGCTGGCCGAGAGTAATAATTCATCGGTTCAACGTCTCATTACTTGCATTAAGACAGCTTTGTTGTTGTTGTTGTTGTTGTTGTTGTTGCGTTGATGCTTTCAAGCCTCAGCGCAGATTAATTAAAAGCCGTTAGCCCGAAAACCGCCTATTTTGCATGCTTATACATTATGCCCGCGTATAGAGAGTACCGAATTCCGGTCACGTTGCGGCGCTTTACCTGCCGAAAAGCGATTCTCACGAAGAGCAAGACTTCTCAGATTACCGAGCCAAAACTCTACGTAATTTTCACATTTCGATTTCGCCCGCGCGAGATATCTGCGCCCGTATGCATTATTCGCATTTACTTTGATAGTCATTCGCCGAAAGCTCGACGGTGCCAAAGAAAAGCAATAAATTTGAATGTCGCAAAGGCGTAGATTTTGTATTAGTTTTAGTCTACATACTTCTTTAGTTGCGAGCAAAGTTCACCAAATAAATTTTGTTTCGACGTTTCCATCATTACAAGCTCCGACCGAAAGAAGCGATTGATTTGGGAACAGAAGGAAAAGACGGCGGAAGGAGGATACCGAGAACAAAACGTCGGTAGCATCGATAAAATGGTTTGTACGCGAAGGCCCGCGAGAGATATCACCCGCAGAATGTCCCCTACCGAAATCGCTCTTGAACAACAAAATGCAGTAGCAGTGGCGACAGCCAGCAGCAGCAAGCGTAACAATGCAGGGACCACGTGCTAAGGGAGAGAGAGAGAGAGAGAGAGCGAGCGAGCAAGCAAGCGAGAGCGACGACCTAGTTTTTCGGTGAAGGGCGTGGTCCCGACTATCTAGCTATGTAGCAAAGGGGTTATATGCGCGACGCCGGCTTTTATCGCTCTACGTGTACTTTGCCCAGCGCACACGTGAATTCATTTGCATCTCGACGAGTTGATTTTTGAGAGCTACCGGCCTCTCTTATCTTTTGTTGTTGGCGATTGGTTTTACGGCACTTTTCAGTATCTCTATGTATCTGTATCGACAGATTTTATTGCGGTTTTGGCCAAACGTGAAGCTCAGTGGCTATACAAGTGTGTGATCGATGCGATAAATCTGCTGTGCGACAATTGAATGCTTGGCTGCGACATATCGTCACTTTTCATCTTCAATTTTTCGATGGTGAGTTTTTCTTTTCTTTTTTTTTATTTCGCCCGACCCCACTCGCTGAAAACAAAACAATCAATTCATCAGTCTTAGCTTCAAAGCGCGACGTTGCATTGTATTCTGAATTGATGTATTCCAAAAGATCAATTCACTGGCTGGTCATTAAATCTGACCGCCAATCCATCTAGAGTTCAGCCTGCTAATAGCCACGTTGAATCTTGCGATTGTCAGTCGCAAATTCCGTTCACGTTGTCGGATAAATATTTTTCAACTAATTAAAAATTTTAAAGAAAGATCGCACAGCATTAACGAGGCTGAGAGTTTACTAATGAAAGCAGAAACTCACGCGCAAAACATCCTCGGCGGTGCCCCCCCCCCCCCCCCCGTCGGGATTCAGTTGCACGACGCGAGCGTCGACAAACGTATTACTGTTCGCCCGTGAGAGGGAGAGACGGAGAAATCCATCGATAGAGTGATTTGTGACCGCAAACGCGGTGCAGCATCTGACGTGTATCTAAGAGGATTCGAGCGAAGTATAACGAACCCGGTTAGCGAGAAGTCGCACAAAAGTGCATCCTATCGCGCGTTCACTATAACAAGGACAAGTTAAATATCGGATACGCGCAATCAAAGGCAAAATTGCGAGTCGTCCACGCGTCAGCTGCATGGTCCTAATCGAGGCCATATCAAAACCCTCAATTTCAATCTCCCGCAGACTACAGACAGACATGTTTGCTCTCTCGTGTCATGAGCCCTTGTGAAATTTGTTCTCCCCCCTACCACTCGCGCTGCAGTGCTTTGAGTACAGGTATACACATTCGCGAAGAAACCCTTGCATACACACGAAACAATTGTCAAACACTCAACGACGAAAAAAAAAGAGGAGAAGGAGAAGAAGAAGGAGGAGGAGGAGGAGGAGCAGCAGCAGCAGCAGCAGCAGCAGCAGCAGCAGCAACAACTGTAGACTGGCCTGTCTCGAGGTTAACTTTCGCGTGATACACGTGGTCGCATTCTTTGCTGCTTGGCTTGAGAGGTCGACGCCCTTGCGGTTCCTTTGTTTCAGGCTGCGTCGCTTAACGGACAAGTGACAAAGCCAAACGTAAGGTCAGCCATTCGTCTTGCGAGAACGAGCGGAGTCGATATTGACTTTCAGTGCGCTCGCATCTTATCTCGACGCCGGCGAGCTCGATGATCTCTTCGGTGCTCCACGCGCGACGACGAGTACAGATGGGTCTGCGAGCTTCCCCCGGCTGTGCTGCACAGAGTCGCGTTTGGCTCGTCGGGCGCTCGTCAGATGCGGGCAGATCAACATTTCGGGAGCGCGCGCGCGAAATAAATGTCGGCCGGGACGCGACGCACCCGAAGAGATCGATAAATAAAAGGCACAGCCGCAGGCGCGCTTCATTAGAGCGGATGATTTACAGCGTTCGGGAATGCATTCGGGGCCGCGGATACAGCCGTGAGTATTGAATTTCCAGCGTGAAAATGCCAGTCGTTAATTACATTTAACGCCAGTGCACATAATGCGTCTGGGCCTCGCGCGAGCAGATATACGAATGGAGTAGGCGAAGAGAGAACGCAAAATCGCGCGATCGCTCGCGCTCTCGCGGCGACGCGCGGAACATAAATAATAATCCGATGATCGAGTGTATCTACAATTCCATCTGTATAGAAGGCAACTTGGCGAGCGGGAAATGTGAAAGCCAAACCCCTCAACGCGTCATTATTCAAATTAATCCGACATTCAAAGTGAGGTGGGCTTGAAGAGCGACAACGGGGTGAGCTGGGGTGGAAGTTAATGTGATTTTCCCGACGAGTTACCGGGACGAAAGCCGTTGCACAACGTACACGCGCGCTCGAGGAAGAGATTCCCTTAACGAATTCGCTCGCTTGGGTAACTAATACTCGCGGAGGTTAGAAGGCGTTGCACTCGCGACGAAACGACGCGCGGCGATTTTAATGATCGCGCCCCTCCTGTCTCTTTTCACGCTGTCAATTTTTTGCCGATGGGCTCGCGGCCGAGAGTCACGGCTCGGCATTCGCTATGATGTGTCGCGCCTGCGTGCACGCGAAACTTCTTTCCGCTTCGCGAATTGAATAGTAACTCGCTATCGGGGCAGAGAAAAAGACGTTTTGATTTGGACGTCAATCCGATTATGAATGCAGCCCGGCAAGTGCGAAAGTCTGTTGCACGCTGTGAAAACGTTATATTCGACTAGACGGTCGTGTGAGGGGGAGAGCGAGAGAGAACGGGGGAGAGGCAGCTTTTGAATTGAATATTGCATAATCGAAGCAGCACGAGCTCGACCGTTTAGCCAATAAGTCATTAATATTTTTTCTCATGTTCACAGAGGATCTCCTGGAGCGAAATTCATTCTTCTTCCCGTGCCTGGAACAGACACTGACGATATGGTAATTTCCTTCCAGTTTAGCATTCAATACGACCTTCGATAATAATCTATCACTCTTCCGCACGGCTTCTCTTTCCATATAATACGCATTTCCAGCGATCTCTGCCTCCGGAATTACCGACTTTCTTACGCTCCTTTGCAGCTGTCCTAAAATTAGCCTTGTAATTCAGCCTCCACTGGAAATAGAGAGCCCCTAGATTATTTCCGTGTTATCCAAGCAATACAAACGTTTACCATGCGAGCCCCAAGTATATACGTTTAGCATTGCATAACGGTATTGAAATAACAGCGACAATGTGCAGATTCAGCGCGCGAGTATCGCGACGACAAGTTGGTCGAGGTTGTTCCTCGACGGAGCGCGACTCGGGTGCGCCTCAAGCGCAATCGCGAGCTATCGCGTTAACCGGCGGGCAGCCGATCGTTCGGAAGAGCTCGTCGGACCGTGGCAGCTCGCGACTCGAACTCGGCGTCTGTTTCCAAAATGGTTATTGGGCAATCGTTGTTGATAGGACACAGTATGGCTTCGGCACTCTGGCACGCCTCTGGGAGTAGTTTCGCCGCTTCGCGCGCCTTCGTCTGCTTCCTGCTGCTGCTGCTGCCGCGTGCCACTACAGGTACGTATTTATTTTTCAGCGGCCTCTTCGCGTCTGCACTAAATCTCGCTCGTTGAATAAGTCACGCGCGCGCCTGTCAGCCGCTGCCCGCAGCACGATTCTTTTGTCGACTTCGCCCGAAGCCGCTGTTATTGCGCGCACGGAATGATTGTTTTACGAGCTGGAGAGGCAGGCTTTTTCAACGTTTATTTGCCATTCGGCTAATATTCATTGGAATGTGTCTTGACGACGCGTGCTGGCAGGCCGACAGCGCTGTCGGAACTTTATCGGGACGAATTGTTCGTTAGTTCGCTCGCTGACGATTATAACCGGCAAATTTTGGCTGTAATTGCACCTTCAGTGTCCGCGCAGGTCTTCGAGTGATGAAAAATTTTCATCTACATAAAAGCTTTTTCAAAAACGCCTGACACTTTTACCTTGACGCCACGTCTCACTGTCTTTCAAAAACAAAGGCTGTCACACGCTATAGTCATCTGGCATACTTTAAAAAAGCACTGACTGTCGCTAAAATGACGTATTTCGAAGCTAATCCATCATTCAATTGAAACGCGTTGCGGTTACGTCATACAAGATTAAAAAAGAACGAGCAAAATTAATCGCCCGATGGGGTAGTTGTATGACAAACGAGATAAGAAAAAGAAGAACGACGAGGCAAAGGCACGTCGGAGCGTCTCTACATCATGAAGGTGCGCGCGTTCGCATTCCGGCCCAGTTCACGGTCCGCACGTATCTCGCGAGTCAGCGAAAATTCCTCCCATGGGTAGTAGAATGTAAAAAGCTCTCTCTCCCTCTCTCTCTCTCTCTCTCTCACGCTCACACACACACATCAAGTCCCGTGATTTACGGTCTAATAATGTTCCACCGGATAAACATGGGCTAATGGCTCTCGAGTTCTCCGTTAAAGCTTCGGATAAATTCTCGCGTCTGCTCGTGTGTGGCGACGACGATGACTAATCGAGGCCGCTCGAGTTTTCCGCGCGTTTGTTGCACATTTTCTCTCTCGCTCGAGTCTAGTCTGTGGACGAACGTCGTAGTGGCTGGCCGCGAGTGTCTTTCGTTAGCGTACAAAAATGAATTTTCACGCGGATCGCGAGCCACAAGCAGGTGGTAGCGACTGGTAGCGTATCGCGCGGAAGTACGGTCGGGATTTCGATGGTAATATCGAGCGCGATTGTCGGGGAGTCGGTTCGTGCGTCGTTCTGTCGGGTAACGTTGCCGTTGAAGATGCGCTCGCGCGCGGACTAATTGTCTCGCGGCGAGAGAGTCGAGCTTGATGTCCCCGAGGGACACTTGACCGCCGCGCGCCATAAACCCGCGAACTTCGCCCTAACCGTTTACCGTGATAGCCGCCGTGTCCCGCTGATTTTCAATTTACGCGCGATCGTGGATCGCGACGTTGCAGTGCAATGTCGAGACGGGCAAACGGCTCACGCGCGCTGGCCAACAGCCAGTGCGGCTATAGTTAAAAGTATCGACGAATCGCTCGACGCGCTAATGAAGTATTTATTCGCGCGTCGCCATCGCTGAATAATAGTGCCGACAGCCGAGTCCCATTCAAGTCTTGGCCGACGAAGCGCTTATATTCCGCGTCGCTATCGGACTTTACAACTGGAGCTGCGACGGTCATTATGAACGTTCATAATTACTTTCGCGTGGGCGCATTCGAATGGCCAAGTGACTCGCGTTAATTGTCGCGCGAGCCCCGACGAGCTTGCCGCGACTCGGGCCAGGCAATTTTTCCCGCTTGCCCCCTTTTCGGCCGACCTGCCGTGGTAGCAGCGCCGAGCGTTCGCAACCAAACGCAATGGTGTGCTTCTGTCAACAGAGTGCGACCAGAGGTTCATAAGCATCCCGGACGGGCCGCAGAACGGCACGTTTCACGCGCCGAGTCTGAGCAATCCAGACGGCGAGTCGCGCCAGTGCGTCTACACGTTCTTCGCCGGGCCGCACCAACGCGTCGAGTTGCTGTTCACCAGCTTCGGCCTCCGTGGCACGCCACCAGAGTGAGTATCCCAGCTTGGCCTGTCCGCACTTGGCGCGTGCGAGCGACAAGGAGACACGACAGTCTTTGGCATGCGTTGTTCCGAGCGCGAGCAATGGACGCGCCGCTCGTGGCGCGCGTGTGTCTTTGTGGATTCAACGGCTTGTACACGTCAATATAACTGCTATGTTTTAGTTCTGTGAACGACCTTAGAGCCACTCTTAGACTGTGTCTTTAACGATCATTTAGTCTGAGGTGCGTAGTTGTGTCGTGCCTGCGTTGTACTACATCGATGTGTGTGTGCGTGTGTGCGTGTGTGTGTATGTATGTATTTATTTATTTATTTATTGATCAGCCTCCGCGTCATTATTTCTCATTTTTGCGGGAAGAACGCCTACTCTTTGTAAATAAGCGTCTAGTTACAGCAGTGTCGAACAACCAAGCCGAAACTCGCAGAAAACACTCGAAACAAGTTGGAGCCCCTCGAGGCTCATATCTCTCGCATCGATTTTCCCTCCGCTTAGACAACTCGACTCTCCATCAAGTCGACTCCTTACCTCTTATCCCCTCCCCTCCCTATCCCTCCACAGCTTCTATTCCGTAATGGAAAGTCGATGGGGGCCTTAGCTACGACGTACAGCTGCTATGTGTTGTGTTGTGTTATATACTCATCGTTTATTTTTCTCTCCTCCTTTTCACCTTCACGCGCCGCTTCCTCCATACATTCATGCGATGCAGTGGATCAGCCGTCGGTGAACTACCAGCGTGAGTATACTCACACTTCATTCTCTCTCTCTCTCTCTCTCTTTCTCTATCTCCGCATGTGCACAACGGCGAAAAGTGATGCTTTGCCACGTGCACCCTGCTAACGCACAACGGGTGTAGCGAGCGAATGATGGATGCGGTATCGTTCAGTGATTGATCGAACGGAAAATACAAAAACAATTGTAAAGTGTAAATACTTTTGCAGTTCCACTCGGAATGGCTATTTTTTTTCTTTGAAAGTCGATGTGCCGTGTACCCGTCATGTAGCAGCATTAATTTGACTAATGGAGTTTTAATTATTGCGATGGAATCATCACTTTCCGTTGTGCTTATATTTTTGTACACCCCCGTCCCTTCATAGGAGCCTGCGAGAGCAAAGCTTTTTCGAATATGTTGTTTTTTTTCAATTTTACATCAGCCGCTTGTCACAAGATTGAAACGGTTCATTTCGTTTTGCGAAAGCCTTTGATTGCCTAGCTACTATTGGCTTCTATTTTGTTTGTTCAATTCCACAAAAACACCATCATCGTTCACAAAACAATGCTACATAGAAAAGCTCAACGTGTTTAGATTTGTCGATGACTTTTGTTGAATTGGCATGGCTAAGTAAATTTAAAAGCTTTCAATAAGTAATTGTAAAATTGATCTTTAAACCGCCATAAAAGATGCAGAGACTGCAATACCAAATTAACGAAAAAAAACTTTTAAAATGTACTCGTGCAAAAATTTTCTATTGCTAAAAGGCATATTGGAACGATGAAGAGTTTAAGCCACTGCACACTTGCACACATTATTTTATTTTATTTTTTTCGTAATCAACTCTATATTTTGTTATGCAATGTTCAACAATTGCACGATTGAAACAGTCCATTTGAGAGGAAAGAAGGAATTAACAAATGGTCTGTCCGTTGAGAGTTATAAATAAAGTAGAGAGTAGAACTGGGGAAACTAATTTTGGTTGTGTGGGGGTTGAGCAGCTGCGTCCACGAGTTCTTGGACATCTATTCGGAGATCCGCACGGACAACGCGACCAAGCTGATAGACACACCGTTCGGAGGGAGATACTGCGGTCCGATTTCACCTCGCAAGAGGGTCTCCCTTTACCAAGGGATTGCTCTCAGCTTTTATACCGACAAAAATGTCACGGTGCCAAGCCTCTTCTCGGGCCGTTACGCCTTTATCAATGCCTGTGAGTAGCATTCTTATTCGCTTTCACTCTTACTATCCTTTTTTTTATTGTCATTTCTTTTATTCATGAGGCTCGCTGCTGCTACGCTGTTGTTTCGAATAACGAGCGTTGCAACATCAAGAGCTCCCCTTTTACATAGCAGTTATTTTCTTTTATCTAGCTTAACGAATTTGCAACGATGCCTCTTTTAATATGCAATGTCGATCGGATAAATTCATTGAAAACTAATGAATTATTCAGCACATTACATTTGTTTTAGTATTGAAAATTTTAACTAGTTTTCAAAAAGTAAAACTTTAACGATAAAGTCGACAAGAAAGTATAACAATTCAGTAGTACAACTGGATTTCGATCAGACGTAACACATATGTCAATCTTTCCAACTTCGTGCACGATAAATTATAAGTTGTTCGTAAACTATCTTTTTGATAATACTCTGTGAACGTGTTATCCTATTTGTTTAGCGGAGTACGAGATCGGGACGCCGGCACCGACATTGCCGTGCTCGTTTACGGTGCATTCGGACGTGAAGCGCACCGGCAACATTATTTCACCAACCTATCCGGGTGCTTATCCCAAGGACCTTGTATGCAGCTACCAGTTTATCGGCACACCCAGGCAAAGGGTGCGACTGGAGTTTCGCGACTTTGATCTCTTTTTTGGCGGCCCACAGTCAGTGTCTTTTTTCCAACATTTTACTGAATTTTCGTCGATCGCACATTCAGATAAAAGACAGTGCAATCGTTTATTCGAAATTGCAGTTAAAGAACGAACATTTTTTGTTTCAGTAAAATTCTCGCTTTGAATCAAATCGTCTCGTTCTAGTTTTAAAAACGCCGCACTTTCTTTTGTCTCGATATAAGAAAAGTTTGTCCTCTGTTTTGCTTCAACTTTCGTGCTATATGCTTTCGTGAATTTGTTCTCCTTTGTTCTAAAAGAATATTTGTTTGCAGTGAATTTCGCACTATTCAAACTTTGAGAATCTTCTAAAATTCAAAGATACACATATCAAAGTTGGCGCTCGGTATACGCTTTAAAGTTTATCATGCCTGAGAAAATTTTAAACGTCCTTGTATATTTCGAAAATATTCTGGCAAAAGTTTTTCCATTTGCCACAGAAACAAAAAAGAAAAGAAAAAAAATAAGAACTCGCGATATCGCACAACTCTAAAAGTAGAGCGACTTGGTTAATCGATTTAATAAGAATTATGCAAATGCAGCTGTCCATTCGATTACGTAAAAGTGTACGACGGCATAAACGACACGGCACCAGTGATCGGCACGTATTGTGGTCAGCAAAGAAATCTGGTGCTGTACTCGTCCGAGTCGAATCTGTTCGTGCTGTTCGTGACGCTCCAGCGAACCGCGAACACGCAGAACCGTGGCTTCAAGGGCATCTTCGAATTCTCCGAGAGTTTCGTCAAGTTAGGTGAGTTGCCAATTCCTACCTCTCTGCATTCCCCGACACTGTTTGACGTCGGCCTTCCCACCTAATGCGACTCCGAAATCAAACATCAGTTTCACGTTCCTTGTTTCTTTTTTTCGCTGCTTTCGTGCCAACAATAACGCCCAGTGCCAACCAAAAAAAAAAAAAATTCATTCCAATTGCAGACTTCATAACGAATTATGGAGGCGAGCACATACGAGGCACCGAGTGCGATCAGAAGATACTCAGCAAGAAGGAGTCGTCGGGTAATGTGGTCAGCCCGAATTTCCCGTACCCTTACATACCGAAAGTGGTGTGTCGATACTTCATCTACGGGATGCAGGACTCACAACACCTCGAGCGCGTTAAGCTCAAGTTTTCGACTTTGGTCATACCCAAAGGCGAGGCTAAGGGAGAGTGAGCGTCGAGCCTTCTTTTATCGAGCTTTTTACGGACGAGGTAACGAGGGTCGGCGTGGTCGTGCTTGCAGATCCAGTTGCACGGACGGCTACCTGAAGATATATCTGAAGGGCCAAGAGGCGACGGACTCTTACGACAAATTCGATCACGAGCTGTGCGGCAAGGACATTCATCCGGGTCACGTGGTTAGCGACGGCCCGAGGCTTGTCATGGTGTTCAGCAGTGGCGAGCAGCAGGGACGTGGCTTCAAGGCAGAGTAAGTTGCTTCGCGCTCCGACAGCAACTGGTCAAAGATCGCGTTCGAACCGAGTCGACACGCTCGTAGTTTGCCGCGAGTGCCGAGGGCGTGAGAGAGGCGTTGCAACTGTTGTCTGTCTGGCGTGCAGGTACGTGTTCGAAACGGAGTACAGGATACCGGGTACGGCGGCGCCGGACGGCAGCTGCACCTTCAGCTACCGCAGCTCCTCGCGCAAACGCGGCGAGTTCAACTCGCCGCGCTATCCGAGCAATTACCCGAGCGACACCAATTGCACTTACTTGTTTCTCGCGACGCCCAACGAGCAGGTGACCATCATCTTCGACCACTTCAAAATCCGAACGAAAAACTTCAACATCACCGGCGGCCATTACGGGTAAGTCGCACGTGGATCGTTAGGTCGTAGAGAAACGATTGGCAACACGAACGAACGATCGCAGCGTGGAGTACTGCCAAGAGGACTGGGTGGAGGTGTACAATATGTATCGCGACGACACGGAGAAGATGATTGGCCGGTACTGCGGCATGACGGCGCCGGGCCCAGTGGAGTCGACCCTCGGCGCGCTGGGCGTCAAGGTCATCTTGCACACCGACTCGGACCTCGTGTACAGCGGCTTCAAGGCCCGCTACATCTTCGAGAACGCCAAGTCGGTATTCGGCGATTGCGGCACCAACATCAGCAGCCTTCACTACGGCGTCATCACCAGTCCCAACTTTCCCAACAAGTACGAGGCGCCCACACGCGGCGTCGCCAGCAAGACCTGCAATTGGTTCATCAACGTCAGACCCAGCCATCAAATCCTCGTCAATTTCGAGCTGTTCTCCGTGGAGGGCGAGCAAGCTGGTGAGCAAACGATCGATATCGCCTCGGCGGACCGAACGGCTCCGCTGCGAGACGGCGAGCCGTCGGATTATTGGCTAACGTTGCTCTCCGTGTGTTGTTGCGCGTAGCCCGCGGATGCCCGGCGGCCGTGTTGCGCATGTGGATCTCGCCGCACAGCACGCCAGTGGAAATGTGCGGGGTGAAGGAACCCGAAGACAAGTGGAGTCATATCTCCGATAATCACTTCATGCGATTAAGGTTCGTTCTGTCTTTGCACTGATAAGCTCGTCGTCACTCGATTTGGGCATTCGGCTCTGCGGGGCCAAACTGGATTTGACCATTGCAAAAAGCGCCTTTCCATCCAATTAGCCCGGCTGCTAACCTACTTCGCTCGATCAATCATTTATCCAAGCTGGCGCTCCCGATCGAAGCGTCCTTACGAACGAATCTCGATGATTATTTTCAATCTCGCCCGGTGGGCATGTAGCACTGCGAGCCCCGCTATATTGATTCGGCGGCAGCTCCACGACTGCTTTTCGTCCCGACCGAGTCGCAGTTTTGACCGCGCGCTTAAAGCCCGGCCGAACGGCATTGCTTGCAGTTTCCTATCGGCCGACAAGGCGGTGGGCCAGCAAGGCTTCCGTGCCATTTGGACGGAGGTGAAGCAGGACGCCGAGTGCCGGGGTGGCTTTCTGTGCGAGCGCAGCGGTTACTGCATCGACGAATCGCTCAAGTGCAACAACGTCGACAACTGCGGCCCCGAGGACACATCCGACGAAGATCACTGTAAGTCTTCCTCTTGGACATTCTTCTCCTTCCTCTACGATTAGTGACTTATCGCCTCGACGCCTCTATTTGCCGATTATACGTACGTGTATATATACATATATACATACATACACACACACATATATATATATATATATACATACATGTACATATACAGGTATATAAAGCTTAAACGATTATTGTTATATTAAAAGATTATAAAAGACCAAAGTTTAAACAACAACAAAAAATGAGTCAAAACGAACAAAAAAAATTAATTAACGAGCTTTCTGATAAGTGGCCGCCTGTTCGATGTTGGAACTGCTTCCACCCTTCTAGATTAAGTATATAAACATACTATTATAGGCTCTATCTATTCTCTCTATGTGCGTTTATTATTTATCTTCGTTCTATATATAGACCAGTTCTTTTCTCCAACATCTTTCTTTCGTGAACGATTTAATGATTTATATGGAACAAGTCTACGAAAGTTTGTCAATTTCGTTATATTTAATAAGACTTTGTTCCATTAAGGGCGCCAGCTGGTGTGAAACAGTGAAAATTACAAGTTTTCTTTGCCGTCGTGTAAAAAGCGTCCTTTTTATAAAGTTATCATCATGAACGTATTTTCATCTTGAAATACTTGATAACTGCTCTCATTTTTTTCTTTTCAAGTCCGAAAATCTCAATTACGATTATCGTAACATCTTTTTTTTTAATATTCGGTTTCTTTAGACCAATACTTCGGATCAAATGAAGGATTTTTTGTAATAGTCAATTTTACCAATGTTATAAGAACTTTTCGAATTTTTTTTCAGAATTCTTTTTGGATTTGAAAAATCCTTCGCTTAATCTGGCGTACGTAAGAAAAGAAGCCCTTCGATAGTCATATTCGTTCACTCTAATATTCAGTTTCTTCCTAGATATCAACTTCCTAGAGTCTTAATTGATATTTTGGTACTTAAAAAGCATTTACCAAATAATTCATCATGAAAAAATGTTCGTGACGATAACATTATTAGAACGCGTTTGACACTATACCGTAAAAAAAGAAACTTATAACTTTCACTGTTTGACATCAGCTGGCCCTCTTAATAGCTAAATAGTTCACTCGCAAAAATATCGCTGTACAGAGAAATTTGAGTCGCGCGTACGAAACAATATGTGTCTAAATAACCTGTACACGAGAATACGACGATTTTTCCTTTCTTTTATTCTAAATGTCATCTTACACCTTCACTTTGCTGTCTTCCGCTAGCAAATTCATCCTTCCAAGTCTATAATTATTCACGCAGACGCACATAAAATAGCCATAAAACGATTGACTTTAGTAATTTCATTCCTATATAACTAGCGCAGAATCTTAAAACTTTCAACATTAAAAGAGAGCTCTGTATATATCATGAAATATGGCATGCTTTTAAACTAAATCTGTATATTATAATGTTCTTTCCTGCTATCCTATCAGTCGTTGTAATTGAAGTTCAAACGATTACCTTAACATCGCGCCATGTATAAAATTTTTGTATCTTGTTTTCCTCTCACGCAAGAAAATAATTCACTGCCACGCATTATACATATTATCACTATAATTAGCGTATATAATTTGAGTGAATTGTGATCTTCTAAGCTATACGTAAAGTCAATTAATTTTCGTTTGATTTTGTCTATTATATAATTTCCCTCTAAGTAGAACTGGAATACTGTAAAAAGAATTTAACATTGGATTTGCACTGCCCGTGGAATGTGCATATATACATCTTATATATCTCGAAGTACCTGAATACCAATATTTTATTGCTGTTTGACCTTAAAAGAGACCTCAAGAGCTAGATTACAGTACAATTTTAGAGTTAAAATCTATATATGAAATATTTGTAACGAGTGACACTTAGCCGTGATAAAAGTACGTGTAAAATTTTGTGATTAACCGATCGTCTAAGTAGACAAGTCTCTGTCGTGTCAGACGTGAACACTCTTTCGCTAGCGCACAAGTTATTGCGGATAACGACTTAGAGCAACTAACATTCCGTAGCTTATGTTCTTGCAGTGAGCGACGAACTTATTTGGTTTTGCGACCTGTGGGACCTTGAATGATTCAACGACTAATTGTTATTACAAATGTACTCAACTGCAAATGTACGGCCAAAACAGGAAGCGTTAAAAATGTAGTTTTCGCTGGTCGTTAATACGTAGTCGCACTTGTAGAGTACGTAATAGTCAGTTTTTGACTGAGAGAAGTATTCAGCTGCCATGACGAAAAATGTTAGTGACCGTTTGAAATAAATATAGCATACCTATATTTTCTTATAGGACTTATTTCAAGAGCAGTAGTCGAACTGTTTAACTATAGCAATAATGAATACAGAATCCTTAAGAGTTTCCGACCACACAGGCGTTAATAAATATATAGTATGTGTTAGTGTACATTTATGAAAGTTTATCGCGCGGCTATTTTTTGACGAAGAAGGAGAAAAACTGAATCGAAGTACGAAAGCTATTTTTGAAGAGCATGAAGCGAAGGGAAAAATATAATATATATATAAAAAAAATCAGTATTTTTGAAAAGTGTGTTACGAGAGGTGGCGTTGACGAAGAAAATGACAAAGAAAATAGCGAATGTTATTGTCGGGGGCAATGTTAATGGTGTGGTCGCAGGTGTAGCCCCGGACACCTCGGCCCGCTGGCTGGCGGGCGGACACACTGCCGTGCTTCCTCTCTCTCTGTGCTTTGTGTTCGTGACCATCTGAGCCGATGATCGAAGATCCGGCATGCCTCTGTGAACAAATATCTTCCCCCTCTTCTTACAAAAATAACCATCTCACGTGAGTCTTATCCTATCGCACAACAAGCTTTCGAACTGCTATCAACACACACACGCACATATGCGCACACACACCTCCACACTTTCTCTCTTTCTCTGTTTCTCTGCCTATCCTCTGTTATGTGTTCGCCGCCGCAAAACAAACGCACTGCTTATTTGCAGGTTTTATGCGCTCTTTGGGCCTGGCTCTGTGTTTTTACTTTTCTTTTTTTCGTACGGCGCCAATAAAACCCGTCGACAAATGTTGACTTGCTTTTAAAGGGCCAGCATGTCAAACAGTTTGTGCTCGAACCGCGGGCAAACACCGACTTTTGTGTGTGTGTGTGTATGCGTGTTTGTGTGTATGCGTGGGTATGTATGTGCTGCTTTTTTCGCCTTCAAAATTTCTCAGTGGCGATCAATAGGCATCTCCAATTGTCTTGATTCTTTTTCCTTTGTTTTTTTTTTTTTATCTTGCAAATAAATATGGTTTTCGAGGTGCATGTGCCCATGCGCTAACGTTTTCTTTGCGCGTTTATGACTACTTAAGGTTTTTGAAAAGAAAATAAATTTGAATTTAGAATTAGGACCAAAGAGGGATTTACAAAGACACTTTGAGATTGTTAATGACCAAACGTGCGGTCCTCTCTTAACCGACTACCTCTTTAGAATTAAGACGAAACAAAAGATCCGATTATCCGTGTCAAAATTCGCGTTTGTCGATAAAACAAAAGTTTATTTTTAATATGTTTGAATAACGATCGTGGGCTGTCAATGTTGACTTTTCAATAAAAAAAAATTTGAGATGATAGCAAGCGAATCAAGTTGTTCTTTTTCGAAGTTCAAATATATCGTATTGAAAGCCGCTATATTTTTATATTCTTTTTTTTATCATGTACAAATTTTATGCGTTTGCTGTACTCGATATTATTATTTCGCTAAGGAAGAAACATTAGAAGTATGCTCGAAAGTTAACGCGCGCGCGCGCACACACACGCGCACACCCACACCCACACACACACGCGCACGCACGCACACATTTTTATTCTCAGTCTGCATGCCAAATGCGAATGCCAAACCAATATTTAGGTCTTCAACTTGCTACATTACTCTGTAAAAGCCTATATTTTATGAAAATTGCATGCTTTCGTTCTCTTGTTTTTCTCTTCTCAATACTCTATACGACATAGTGATACATATGAATTAATGATACGTTTTAATGACTGAAAATGACATGTATCTTGCTCTCATATTCACGATACAGATATATAGGCGCTTGTTCGTTGAGATATGAGCAGAAAGTGCGATGAAAAATCTGACTTTTATCTGATTTTCATTTCCGATACTTCCATCAGATTTGATTTATTTGAAACTACAGTGATTATTCAAAAATGCCAAATATTTCAAGGATTTCCTAATGCTAATTTGCTACGTATTAGTTTTTATTTTTGATAGCTTATATTCAGTAAAAGTTTTATTTTTGTGGATCGTTTTGCTGCCGAATTTTGAAAAAGATTAATAGGTAAAAAGATGTTTAAATCTAAATATACATCGTTTTAATATTACATCAAGTCAAGCGATAACAAAAATTTTTGATTTCGACATCTTTTTACGGGTAAATAAGAGAGAAACAATTGTGTCATTCAGAACAAAATAAATATTACGTTACACGGATTCTGTCGCTTTTTTCACAACTCTGCGAAACACACCAAAGGGTGGATTTCAAAGGAGTTATATTTTGATTTTGATTTTTAGAAATGCGTTTGATTGGTATTACGAGCCGCTTTATAAAACTTTTGATTTATGCGTCAAAAAACGATTCCGAAAAAACTTGTTTTATTGGATCGGACAATTATACGCTAGATAAAACCTTGATTAACCTTAAGTAATTACGATTAAAGTTAGCACAACCGCGGTCAAAATTGTACGAATGTGGTTGAAAAAAATGAATAAAAAAAACGAAAATTATGTAATACTCATTGTGATTGTATCAGTAGCCAAAAAATTCTGAATAAAATGTTTGTACGCAAAAAAAAACAAAGCATTTGCACCTTATTGGAATACTATATCCGTGCAATAACCCCAGTCCTGGTTAATCGAGGTTCGTCAGTAGTATTTGTTTTTTTTAAATTTTTTGTCGCTTCATTATATATGTTATTTATATTTTTTTATTCGTTTTTGTTCAATCGAAAATTTTCATCAGCTTTGGTAAAAATACGAATATTGATATAAATTAGCTTGATAGAATTTTCCATTTCACGAAGTGCACGTTACATTGTTATGAGATAAGCAGTATAGTTGTCGAGACGTATTGCGGTGTTATTTTACCAGAGCATGATTATGAGTTGTCAACGAGGTAACAGGATCTAACGTAACGAACATAAACAAGATAATTTAAAAGAGAATTTTACTGCCGAGTAACGTCGTTAAATTGCTGTCCGGATCACCTTTGATTAAAATTAATGAAAACAGAGCATTTTATGGAACATTACTCAGCAGTAGCTAAAGATCACTTCGTAAGAAAGAAATGCATCAGTCTGAAAAAGGAAAAAGTGGCAAAAAAATACTCGGAGGAACAACCGTTCCGCGCTGTCACGTTCCAGTCCTTATCCACTACCACCGATCCTCCCCACGAGCAAATCCCCAAAACATGACAGCTCGGGCAAAACCAAAGCAAACCGTGCTGGCGCGGGACACACGTTGTACCCCGCCCCCTTCCCTCCTTCCCCAGGCTGTTTTGCGTTTCGGGCTGCGATTGGACTTGGTGATTGCAGGCGTGGTAGCCCCGCCGCCGGAGAACTACTACGCGCTGCCGGCGAGCAGCGCGATCTTCGCGACGCTGGCCTTCCTGCTGCTGTGCGCGGTCTGCTACCGTCGTCTGCGTCGTCGCGGCGCGCCCGATCGGCCGCCCGACGACTTCCACCTGCGCGTCGACGACTGCTTCCATCACCATCACCATCACCCGCACCATCACAACCTGCTGCCCCATCACCATCACCACCATCACGCGCATAGCCGACGCGACGACGAGGACGACGAGCTCGACGAGAGGGGTTCGCTCACCGGTTTCGCCGGCGACTACCGGCTCCAGCAGCAGCCCAGCCCGCCCAGCGACAGCGACGCCGACCTCGACGACCCAATGCCGAGCGGTCGCGCCGCCGCCGTCGAGTGCGAGCTGGACAACGACGAGGAGCTCGCCGACGACGGCAGCAGCAGCCCCGAGAGCCTCGACAATCGCTGATCCGGGCTCGCGCGCGCCGCTACGGCCGATCGCACGACACTCGAACAGTATGACCTTGTGCGCATGACTTCGCCGAAATGTTAGAGCTGCGATCGTTTTCCCTGCCTCCGAGATTTTCCGCCCCAGCGATGCGAGCATCTTTGATCTCTCGTTACCGGCGACTCGACATTGAACGTTCTGGCGCTGTGCGCAGCTTGGCGCGCCTCGCGTCTCAACTTGCGTTGCGCTGCGCATGCTGCAGCTACGCTTTCAGTTGATATTTCCCAATCGACGCGACTTCTATCCAAGGTTGTACAATATGGAGAAACGGGTAACTCTAATCAATGGGAACATTCAAAACCAGCTAAATGTACAGAATCTTAAACGAGATTCTTCGTATTTTTATTATTGGATAAATAAACGAGAAACCTTCAAAGAGAATGTAAATAAATATAAAAGGAAAACGATTTTGTTCAGCTTGAAGCTCTTCGCGAGTCAATCAACAATCAATCCTATACGATGATTGGGTCGATCTCACTGCTGCGCCAAACTTTTTCCGTCGCATGCGTACCGCGACGACTGCATACAGAGTCATAACTTTCGCGGTGTCTTCGCGCTATGGTGGCGCCCGCGCGCGCGAGTTCAGTTCTTGCTGTTCGGGCGGCTGCTTGTCAATTCGGGCGAGGCTACAGCGCGCACGAACCATCGCTTTTTCTCGACGACAATTTTTTTCTTTTTTTTTATGAACGGATCAATGATTCCAGTACAGTTCGCAAAATACGCTGATTGATTTTTGTACGGCATCGAACGAAACCCTGAACGTCGTCAAGTTGTCAGAGAAAGAGTCGCGTTCGTGTGGATGATATTTATAAATAGACGTATGTACATCTTACATAAGATTGATATGATTACGTAACGAGCGGTTTTTAGGCGTCCGTAAGATTCACTATTTAATTATCAACTTGAAAAACTACGCATAAATTGTGTGTGCGTGAATGCGTGTGTGCGTGTAGTGGTGTGGTGGATAGGAGATCATTCAAAATCGCGACTGCTCAATTATAATATGCAATGGGAATTTTTCGATCCGAACGACAACGTTCGAGCAACACTTTGTTGGACGAATCATTTTTTACATCTTTGACAAGAGATATACAGGAGCAGTCCACCGAAAATAAGTTGATAAGAAAATAATTGACTCATCGACGAAGCGAATAAAAAATGATAAAACATTGCTCAAACACAGAGAAGCCTCACAATTTTCATATTGTTTTTGTACGACGCGTATAACTTTTTGCACGGCTATTTTTTCTATGTAACACGTCGAAGATGAATATATATCTCGTTGTTCACGTTAGCAAAGCCGCCGTCGCCGCCGAGGTTTTAAAATAATTAATCGATATTATAAACACAATTTAAAAGAAGAAAAAATAAATATTGTGTAAGCAAAAAAAGACGATGCAACACTCACACAGGGACGCGTACCGTAATATTATTAATATATCGCAGGATCACTTTTAAAACAAACTTGTCGTGTCAGATGATTCAAATCGTTGTGTGTGTGTGTGTGTGTGTGTGTGTGTGTGTGTGTGTGTGTGTGTGTGTGTGTGTGTGTGTGTGTGTGTGTGTGTGTGTGTGTGTGTGTGTGTGTGTGTGTGTGTGTGTGTGTGTGTGTGTGTGTGTGTGTGTGTGTGTGTGTGTGTGTGTGTGTGTGTGTGTGTGTGTGTGTGTGTGTGTGTGTGTGTGTGTGTGTGTGTGTGTGTGTGTGTGTGTGTGTGTGTGTGTGTGTGTGTGTGTGTGTGTGTGTGTGTGTGTGTGTGTGTGTGTAATAAACCGGGTAAAAATATTAAAAGAGGAAAAATATGTGCTTGAAATTTTCGTTTTCTAATAAAAAAAGTGCGTTGAAAAAAAGGAAAAATATATATACATAGTATTGGGTGTATATTTGAGTGTAACGATTATATGAACAATAGTGTACGAACTTTTTGGTGGCAAGGAAGTTAATTATGTATGACCGCGTGTGATGGATACTTTTTCGGGTGGAAAGAAGGTGCAACGTACGCTTACAATTTGTATACAATTTTAAAGAAGAAAAAATAAATATTGTGTAAGCAAAAAAAGACGATGCAACACTCACACAGGGACGCGTACCGTAATATTATTAATATATCGCAGGATCACTTTTAAAACAAACTTGTCGTGTCAGATGATTCAAATCGTTGTGTGTGTGTGTGTGTGTGTGTGTGTGTGTGTGTGTGTGTGTGTGTGTGTGTGTGTGTGTGTGTGTGTGTGTGTGTGTGTGTGTGTGTGTGTGTGTGTGTGTGTGTGTGTGTGTGTGTGTGTGTGTGTGTGTGTGTGTGTGTGTGTGTGTGTGTGTGTGTGTGTGTGTGTGTGTGTGTGTGTGTGTGTGTGTGTGTGTGTGTGTGTGTGTGTGTGTGTGTGTGTGTGTGTGTGTGTGTGTGTGTGTGTGTGTGTGTGTGTGTGTGTGTGTGTGTGTGTGTGTGTGTGTGTGTGTGTGTGTGTGTGTGTGTGTAATAAACCGGGTAAAAATATTAAAAGAGGAAAAATATGTGCTTGAAATTTTCGTTTTCTAATAAAAAAAGTGCGTTGAAAAAAAGGAAAAATATATATACATAGTATTGGGTGTATATTTGAGTGTAACGATTATATGAACAATAGTGTACGAACTTTTTGGTGGCAAGGAAGTTAATTATGTATGACCGCGTGTGATGGATACTTTTTCGGGTGGAAAGAAGGTGCAACGTACGCTTACAATTTGTATACAATTTTAAAGGTGCGGAAGAGTCGGCGAGTGCGGGGAGCGTCTTATACACGGGGAACTCGTATACACGCTGCTCGTAACAACGGAATAAAATGAATACTCTTGAAAATTCTAAAGACATTCGACGGAAATAAAAAAAAAGCAAGAGAGGCAGAGTGACGGTGACGATTATGATAAATAATTACTCTACTCGAATATATTTCACATTGAACGCTGCCATTGGAGCTATACCAAAGTATATTCTAAACTACGGTTAAATAAACAATAAAAATAGTAGATTAATAAAAAAGGACTTCGTCGATAGAGCAGTGGAGCGCTTCTCGTCGAATATAACACACACACATATAATGCGAAGATTTAATACATACACGACACGCAGAATAATTATCGCCTTCGGACTTACCGCGGCAGGCTTTCATTCGCCGACGTAAGAAACGACCTTTTTGTTTTTTTCTAATTTTCAAAGATAGATACCGACCCGACAACACGTAGACAACAAAGTAACACTTTTGTAAGTCGACCACGCGCGCGAAGAACTTCCCAACGTGCTGATCATTTCTCGACGAGACATAACAGCATAAATAATATATCTTTAAAGAAAAAAAAAGAAAAAGAAAGATTGAAAAGGTTGTACATAACGAAACGCAGTGTCTCATTTCTTTTTTTTTTCAATGCTTATTGAATAAATTGTCGTGTAAGTTTTAGTAATTACGTTGAAGACAACGACAGCGAAAACAGCGTAGATAGTACGTGTGTGTAACCGAAGTATTATTACAAGCAGTATTACGGAAATATTTTTTATTCGATGTTGTATGCATACGCGCACGCAAATTTTTTTCTGCTGAGATTCATAAGGCTTATTTCGAGCCTCACCTAGAGATAAAAATGCACCAGCAAATTTCATTTATATTTTATTTCATTTATTTATTTATAAAATTTTTCCCTTTTTTTTAAAAGATGATTCATTAAAAACGTACAGATTTTATACGAGCGATCATTTGCACGTTTAAAAAAAAAAAAAAAAAAGAGGCCAAAAGCGCGCTATATAAACACGTAACTGTGTCAGACCTATTGTCCTCTGAGCCTACCCACCAACTCGCACGTTCGTATACGCGCGTTTTATATTTAATATGCCACTCTGAATTGAGCATCTCGTTGAAGCTTCTTTCTCCACGGTCTCCACTTTCGAGACGCCTCACTTTCCTCCTTTTGTCGCGCGACCGACCGACGAACATTTTTTTCTCCTCTAATTTGTTAAATCCTTCACAGCCCGACCTCGTGGCTCAGATATTATCTGAATAGATTTAAACGCGCGAAAAAAATACGTTGCGGGAATTCTCGAACGCACTATAATTGCAAAATCACAATGCTCTACGACATTGCCGAGCACACGGCAAGGGTGAAACAGTAAGTGTCGGCAGAAAGTTGAAATCCAGCAAGGGGAGAAAAAAGGCGACAAGCGCGCGCGCAAGGCCCGTGCGCAGGACAATAAAACTTGAAATGAGCCAGATAAGCCTTGCAACAATACGTAATACCCAATTAAAAGAAAGCGCAAACGAAAGAAGAAAAAAAGCGTTGGCAACTCTGGGAGGAATCGGGCTCTGGATATAGTGCATAAAGAGAGAAAATAATGGTAGGGCTTTTAAAACTCCACTCGTGCTGAAAATCCGCAGAGTCGTAGAGTAGTAGTGTAAGATCGATATGCCGCGCCGCAGAGACGCGAAAAGCCGGCTTTTCCAGCCTTTCATTCGCGCAGTGCGTGCAGCAGCCTCCTCCTCCTCCTCCTCCTCCTCCTCCTCGCTCCACTCTTGTTTTTCTTTTACTTCTTTTTTATTTTTGCGCGAAATTCCGCGGGGTTTAATGGTAAATTTTTTGCTTTCTTTGTTTGCTCATACACTCATAATCCATTTGCATTCTGCGTATTTAATCCAGTCAACATTTAATCCAGTCAACAGAAAATTTAGGGGAACGTAATATCCTATATTTTTTATAGTTAATCTAACGAAAAAATTTAGTTAGGCTCTATTAATCGATTAAATAACTAGACGTTAAACGTATACCCGAACGAAACTAAAGAAAAAATAGAATAAAAAACCAAGTAACCAATGAAGCTAATCTCAATACATGCGCCATAATGATAATTCTTTAATCAGAAAATAAATGTTTAATTTTCACCGATCGATGAAATATAAATACAGCTGCCAAGGCCTTGCGGCCGTATAAAAATCCATCAATCCGTCACGAACCGCGAACTTTCTAAGAAAATGGCACAGAATAATATTTGAACATTAAAAATACGTATAAGGACGATCAGTTGTTTCTTTCTCTTTTTGTAGCTTTTCTAGTACACGAGAAGAAAGAAAATTCACAATGACGAGAAAAAAGACGCAGCAAATAAAAAAAAGTGAAGCAACATTATGTAACTCGTAGGCGTATGAAAAAAGTATAATTCTATAAATAAAAAGAAAAAACAAATATATAAATAAAAAAAATAAACAAATAGATAAACGTACATTCGTGTATCGAGCGACTAATATTTTATTACACGATACGATTGTGCAAAAAAATTGTAATCTCACAATTCGTTTTGACATAGGCTCGAGGTAATAAAAAACACGACCAAAGCAAAAGCGCAAATTAATATTACGAAAGAGTAGGAGAAAATAAAAGAGATACAGATTGTCCTTTCCAAGAACTAAGAAAACATACTAAGAGAGTTAGAAGTGCGTTTGTAATAATAAACAATAAGTTGATTCTCCATAAGCAATGCTGTCGAGTTACGGAAAGGGATGCGCGTTCTATGAATACGAGTATATCGGTGAAGCTTTCGTTGTTGATTTTAGCGAAGAGACGCGCGTATGTGTGCGTAACGTTTTACGTGCTTGCGTATATTTAATCGAATAAGTATGTAGCGCGATATAAGATTTTTTCTTCATGCTAGCTGGTATAGCATGCACTTGCAGAGCAATTTATAATACAAATATGATCCGACGACTGATGCACTGATGAAAATGCCACTTTTCGCATCTTTTCAAGACGATGTTCTATACATATTAGGTACATACACGTAGATATATTATATACGAGCGAGCTTTTGTTGAAGCTTTTTGCAGATCAGATACTTTTATCGCCGTCGAACTACGACAAGTGAATTATCGTAAAGTAAAGAAGTTTGATATTCGTAATAGTTTACAATTTATATATACAGTTACATTTATGCGATGTTTAATAAAAAGAAAGCGAAGTGCATTTCCAGCAGTGTATGCTTTTACGTCCGCGAGAGAGAAAGAGAGAATGCAAAAATAAGAGTAAACGTCGACTTTTTAGATACTTTTTACGTACTTTGGTATGAATATCATTTTTTCGCCGGATAGTGTCGAACTACACTTTGCCGTATCGACGCTTTTTGTCATCGATTATTACAGTTTATATATGCATATAAACTTTAACCTCCGATTTTACTACTACCTATGCACGCGGCCACATAGCCACACATATATATATATATAGTCGCGAATTCCCTTGCGTTGCTCCACGTCCCCTAAACCTACTTTATTTTTTCCTTGCGCCACGCGTATTCCTTCCGTAATGTTTCAAGTGGGTCGAAAGCTATTTGTTTGACGCGCAATAAGTTGTTTAGCTGCGAAAAATAAATATCGATACACACACGCGCCCTTTCTGTATATATCGGAAAATGGATTCCATCGACAATTTTATCTCCGTTTTTTCTCAGTATCATAGTTCCTTTATTATATATATTATAATGTCCATACGACGAAAATTGCATTGTTACTATCGTATACTTTTATGTTTGAGAAACCACGTCAATAAAAAAATATTTGAGCGTTGAAATATGCTGTTTGTAATCGAAGCTTCTTTTCTGTATCAGAGAAAAAGAAGAGCTAACCTAGTGCGGCAAAAGGTACTTATATCGTAATAAGCAATTTTTGCGCAGAACAAAAGAGAGCAAATAAAGTGAAAGCGTATATAGTTAATCTGACATAAGTATCTTATCCTTTTTTCCGTCAGGACACTATAAATTTATAAATATTATACATACATAAAAATTATAATAAATATTGACAAAACGGGATAAACTATCAGAGTAAGCTACTGTAATTAATGTAAGTAGTAAGTAATCATTTACATTGTTAACCGAACCTAGAGACCATTCCAAGCGACTTGTCAATGTGGTGTTTATGAAAAAACGAATCCTCGATTATGGGAGTAATACAATTTTTTCAATCAAATCAATTCAAGAAAATCTTATATTATTTAATTACATTCTTTGTGCTCCTTCACCTAATCCTAAAAATTACTTTTCTTTCCATGTCCTTACTACACCATAAGTTTTGTTTTTTTCAATAATATATCGGATTGGTTCCATATAAAAAAGCATCTATTGATATAATAGTGTTTGCATAGGTGTATATTACATTCGTACATATATACGCATACGCTATATTGAAATCATATAGTTACATTACATCATTATAATAATTTTCATATAATTTTTATATAAAATAAAAATTTCTGATTTTCTTTTGGTACATTTTCATTTAACGCATATTATGTGTACAATCTGTCCCTGTATTCAGTACAACTTTTTACAAAAATGTCATGGAGCAAAACTTTTGTACAATTCACTTAATAAATTGTCTTAAAGCTACCTCGACCACTGTGAGATATATAAACATTGCACTGCTTCGTAAGAAAAGAAACACGTAGCGGTTCCAGCTCAGTTAAGTTGAGAATTGAATATTTATTATTTTCTTTTATTAGATATTTTTTTACGTGTAATTTCTTCTACTTTTTGCAGAAAATTTCATGGATTAAAGTGAAAAATTGATATCAACTTCTGTTCTGCATATTACTTTTCTTACGCACGATAAATATATTATATTTTCTTTTATATTTGTTTTCTTTTTATTAGACTACAATTAAAGGAGATGGAAAATACTGTGAAACTTGTATTGTCGAGCATTTCACACATGGATATCATGATAAAAATGGAATTACTACGTAACATGATATAGCAACAGTCATGAACATCGAAATACTGAAAACTACAGGAAGATGTGTTATTGGCACAAAGATTGGAATGCTCGGCAGTGCACAAGAAGGTTCAATAAATAAACTGAAAGTATAATATAAATGAAAATTCAGTTGTTCATTAATTTATCATAGTTGAGCAAGCTTTAGTCTTGTTGTATGAGATAGGTCGAAGCTCAAAAATGTACCCGATAACTGAGGATATGATCCTTAATTTGATAAAGAATGGTAACTTTGACTATAACAAGGAAGATTTACATCATTATTATCTCATTTTACGATCATGAAAATGAGTTATATTATTCAACAAGACTTTTTTTAACCATTCCTTAATAATTTAGCTAAAAGAATGGTTCAGCACATAAAGCGCGTAATTTTTTCATTCTCTAATTTTTTTTTTACGGAGCAAGAATTATGTACACATCCAAACATTATAGATATATCGAAATATCTATAATCTTGCCCAATAATAACTCACGCGCGTACGCCTTCACATCGCATTTATAATCAGCCTTGACTTTTCTTTTAGGACAATATTGTAAGGATGCAATGTACATACGTGGATATATATCGAAGGGTAGATATATGTAGACTTTATATTTTTCGAAAACGAATTAAATGTCTCACTCCGTTAAATGATTCAAATGCACTTTATAATGCAATTTTTACATAGAAAATCCAAGTTATCACATCGACTTAAGATTACAATTGAACTAGCGCCATGAAAAAATTCTGGAAAATATATATCAAACTTGAAAACTGTTCATACTTATCGTTACTTTTGGCTTTTTCATTCAATATAAGTATATTTTACGATACTCAATTTACTGTGCATCAATATATTAAGTATTAAAATTTTTTTCGTGAAAAAATAGATTCTAAGTGTCATTCACTCATTTTATAAAAAATAAATACATCGTTTCGACAATAGATTACGTCAATATGTACAAATTCTAAAAATATAAGCAAACAATGTATACATTCAGTTAAGCTAAGAACCCAAAAAATTCGTTCATCTAAATGTTTGGCTATTCGATCCTTTGCATTTATGGAATACAATGTATTTTCTCTTTATTACGTAATATAATACTTTTATCTATATCCCCAGCCTTAAATTAGCCCAACGCGTGCCGAAAGCTTTTCTGTGTATATTATAGTGCATTTATTTAATAGAATATTACGCATTGGACATCTCCCACATACGGAATTTCTATAAAGTAGAATTATAATTCAATTCAAAAAGCTTGACCAATGCGCTTTCTTGAATAGTTTGTTACCTCACTTCTTTCTAAGAGTAACAGAAACTGCATGATAAAACTCATTGAAAATACTGACTGTCTTATTCAATTCTCTAAGTATGCACAAAAAATTACAATGTTTTGTAGTATATCTCCTCTGTTGAAGAACGTTCTTTGGAACAAGTGTCAAATAATGTTCTTCAATTTTTTTACAGAATGATGACTGGAATAAGATTCTATTAGTCATCACAGACACCGAGGCATCTTTATTCATGTACATTATAACCATGACTATCCATCTTAATCGCTTTTATCATTGATGCTGGTATAAAAGACACTGGTATCATGAGCTCTACCAATGCTTTTAAACCGTATCCTTCTTGTAAGATAGTCACTTTGAACATGAGTCCAGGGTAAACTATTCTTGAGGCGAATAAGTGCCTTGGTAGGCATTCGTCAGACTTGTACGTATTGGTCATCGTCAGTATCTCCGCCAGCACGATGTATCTTCTCGTAGTCCGGATCGTCGCGACTTTTATAATTGCTAACTCGTTCGTACGGTGGCTCCTCTTCGGTTGGTTTGCTATCAAGGCTCATGTATTTAACACTTTCGTAATTGGGATCATTGCCGGTGTTTCCCACACTCTCGTAGTTGGGGTCAGCGTCACTGTCGACGCCACAACCGCGACCACCTACCGATGCATAATTGGGCTCGTGAGGCATGCTCTCATAATTTGGTTCCGAGTCTGTATCAAAGTCCTCGGTAACGCTAGGTGGCCTTTTACGCAAACGGACTTTTTCATAGCCTGGGTCCTCGCTGCTCGCATTGCTTACCTATTAAATAAATCAAAAGCGTTTTAAGAACAAGCTAATTTGATGATTTAATTTTTAAATTATGTGTGTACTAACCTGACGATGTTTAAAAGGCATCGCATAAATAGGCAACGCGTCACCACCATTCCTCGGCGGTGGGCTAGCGCCAGTCGAAGTAGACGGTCTAAGAGTCTCGTAAGTTGCATCCCCAGTGGGAGCGCTCATACGTTTGCCTAGTACCGTTTTATCGGTCGCAACGGACTCGTAACCGTGATCTAAATCGAATTCTTCATCGAATGTTTGGCCGTTGATTCTTAACTGGTGCTGCTCGTTAACTATCAATGCTACTACATCTGATTCACGTTTGAGAACTTCAGCAGAATCGTGACTCGACCATGAAGCTCGATTTACTTCGATTAAGCTGTGCTTTCTGCGTGGATCCTGTACCGGAGCCACTCCACTTGTACTTGCTGCTGAATTCAATTCGTCCTCAACGCTATCTCTCTTTTTCTTCATTACTTTAGCATACATGTCCTCTAAAGATTTGCCGAGGTTTGATGCAACGCTACCTATTATTTATAATTTACTAAAGTTACAAAAAATACATTCTTAGTATTTTAGTACTCCATTTCTTTATATGCAAAACATTGATGATTACTTCATTTATCTACATGTCGAAAGTAATACCGTTAAAAAAATTTAAATAATTATATACCTCGATTATCGGTTTTGTTGCGTTTATCGACTACTGCATACATATCCATAGGATTTTCAGGAGGCGGTGGCAATGGTGAATTAGCCTGACGTTTTTCAGGCTTAGGTGAACTAGGATTAGCCACAGAACTGGTCGCACTTGATGAAGAAGCTGGGTTGAAAATGATTATAATGATAAAACTAAATATAACGATCAAAACAAAATAAAGACAGAGAAGAATGAAATGCAGATGCGAAGATAAGATTACGACAACGAAAATTAATTAGTAAGAGTTTAAGTGATTAAACAGCAGCAAAATAATATAATATTGTAAGTGAATTGATGACACAGTCTCAATATGTAACGTAAGTTTTATTATTAACAATGAACAATTATAAAAATGTATAGATGTGTATAGCCTGTACAGATCTCAGGTAATAGAAGCTTTGATTATATAAGAAAATATCAATATCACAATTCGCGAATCACTTGATAGAAGAGAAATATTGAACATTTATTGATGAAATTTGTTACCTTGTCTCGAATGTGCATGAGCTACATGCCTAAGACTATCCACACTTGGCGGCTGCGGTGCTAACGCATAATTTTCTTCGGCTCGTGATGGACCGGGCATATGTATTATTGCTTGTTCAGTTTGCACCGGCCTGTTAACTTCTATAGCCATCGGTTGAATTTGAGCGTATGTTTCACTACCGCTCGTGTAGATTTTATCTTGTTCATCAATAGCAGCATACATTTCATCTGAAAAAATGCAATAATCATTAACAAAAATCTCTTGATTTTGTCAGGTTTAAATTTAAATTAACTTACCAGAATCGTCTGACACCGTAGCGTAATGGGGGTCTGTAATATTACGATTTGCTTCTCTTTGCTGTTGAGCGCTTTTTGTTTGTGCTATTATATTTGCTAATGGTTCTCTTACACTAATACTTGTATATCCCTCTGAAAAAGAACATACGAAAAACACGTACAATTAATTGACCACATTCTACTGTGGTGATAAAGTATAAGTATGATTGGAAATTCGGACTTACTTGAGTCTTGAGAATCGCCGCTGAAATGCTGTTGTGGACTGTTGTTTTGAGATTGAGGTGGTTGTGGAAGAGGCATTAAAATTGGTGGAGTCATATAAGGTAAATCTTGATTGGCCTGTATGCCACCCGAAATGGCAGAAGCAGCTGGAATGTCAACAGGTTGGTCAAGAAGAGAATTGTGCGAAGATGACCTGCGACTTCTTGGGGGAGCAATAGGTAAATTTCCAGCTGTCGATGTTGATGGAGCTACTAAGTCAACAATGCGCATGCTGTTGTTTCTGTATTTAAATTAGAAAATTATGAACAATGTATTTTAGATAATCATTTTTAAAAAAAGCGTTAATATTTTTTACTTATTGTGTTGGACAGTTTCAGTCTTTGGAACATTTTGAACTTGAGCATATGGATGTTCTTCTAAAATAACAAACAAAAATTTAGTATATCACGAAGTAATATGAAATATAATTTAATTTTGACTTATTAAAACTTACCACTGCTGGTCTGTGGAGTTTGCAGTCTGGCATATAAACTGGCAGTTTCATCCTGAGAACTCTGTTGGGACAAGCTCTGCTTGTCTCTTATTTCCCGTTTGTTTCCATCTGCAATTAATGTAATGATTCATGAAAAATATTCTAGTGAGATTATATAGTTTCAATTTATTAAATAATTTTACTTTTATCTTGGACAGTTGCATAAAGTTCTGATGGATCTCCACTTATGTTTTCAGTTGCTTCATAAATTGCATCCCTCAGTTCTGGATCAGTTTCACATTCTACATTTTTATCTTTTGGAATATCTGGTAAACTTCTATTTGCTGTATTACTCCTATTAAAAAAAAATATTTAAAAATTACTAAATTAAATATAATACAAGCAAATTATTTTATAAAATTATATTACTGTTAGGCTACCTTTTAACTACAGGAATTACAGTTTTGAATAAAGTGAATAAACACATAATTTTTATTACTTATTATTATTTAATATCAATGATTAATTTATTGACCATCATGTTATTATAATATATTATTAAACAAATGTTTTTAATAAATAAACAAAACAAAAAATTATGTGATCTGGAATGGAAAATTAAAAACTACTATCTAGTGTTATGCAAATTAGTACAATATAAAAAGTTCATAAGATAAAAAGCCTATATAAATTAAAGCATCCACATCCGCTATGGTGAAACAAGCTGCAAAGAAATAATGTACAAGAATTCCTTTAACATCAATCTAAATTAAAATTTTCTATATTTTAGGAATAAAAAATTTTATTTTTTAATACCATGCATAAATATTTAAAGCACAATATGTAAGTTATCATCACCATATTTCAAAATAAAATAATAAACTATTTTATCAAATTTTGAAACTTAGTGAGTTTTAAGTTAACTAATAATCATGAAATAAATCCACATGCAGCCATGAGTCTGGTTTGATTGAAAAACCTTTTTCCACTTCCGTCAACTATATCTTGTGAAATAGTTTGTACTGCTTCAGATGAAGTTGATATCCTGGTAAATCCATCATTGTCAGGATGTGTAATTTTTACCATACCCGCTATTCCAATAAACTCACTCCTGTCATAGTAGGGTCTATTTTATAAATGACGAGAAAAAACAAAAATATAATTCAGAAACTTAAAGTAACAATAAAAACTCTTTAAATAAATCTACACACGATTTCATATCAAATAATGATTAAACATCGAAGCAATTTCAAGATTTAAATCCTGCATGTTCTATTGAATGTAAAATGTAAATAGCCATTGCTACATGCTCTTGGTATCATAGAGAATCCAAAATCCCACTAGCTTATGAAAATGTGGATCACATTCAACATGTGTGTAGTAATAACGATATAAAATAAACTCACTTGTTATTATTTCGCCGGCAGCTACATATGCAGGCAACAATAAGGCCAACAAATGAAACAAGTGCTCCAACAGAGATGACCCAATAGTACCATACATCTTCGTTAAATAATAAATTTACCATGTTCTTGGATCAGAAAAAAAATTTGGCCTCTATGAAGCTTTTTAACTGTAACTGCTGTCACTTCCACTCAACTCAAGTCATTTTCACTTGGTCTTCAAAATTTCTATAGATTTTAAGAGGAATTTTTTTTTAAATTCTCCTACAATTGCATTTGTATAAGGCTGTGAATAATTCATTGATGGGTTTGCATTAAAAAAAAAGTTTGCAATTGGATATTGACGCCCATATTTTGCAAAAAAAATTGCAAAAAACTGGATACTTGAATCTTGATGTGGACAGCAAATCACACTAGTTTTTGATTCTGAAATCCTGTAGACGCTTATTTTTGACAATCGAATTCATTTCAAACATTTTGGGACACTTGTCTTTTTCACTGCACAGTTCGAACATGTCAACATACCAGAGAAGCCTAGAATCGCGCAAAACGTAACCTCAATTGATGAATCATACGCCTAGTTATTTGTGGGAGAAGCGTAGTCTGACGGAATCGCCCCCTCGATTCTAAAATATATATATATGCTCTCTAGATAGTTTGAACTTACGCGATGAAATCAACATTACATGACGTATTCTCATGCGATAACCATAATCAAATTCTTCGCATTTCAATCATATTTTAGAGTACTAGTGTAGTACATTATACCTTAGTGATGAAGAAAACGTAATTTTTATGTTGTATAAATATAAGACATGACAATTGGTAAGGAAAGTCACATCTGAATAGAATGTGCTAATTTTTAAAATTTTAACAATAATTGCATCTAAATATAAAAATATGTATTAAAATTATTTTGAAAAGACTTCATCGAACATATTCAGTAGTATTCTTTTACTAATTTGAACAAATTATGAAAAAATTATATAGGATGAAAAATCTTAGCGGAAAATTAACGAAAATTGAAAAAATTATAGTAAAACTGCACATGATTATCAAAGATATAGGTAAACTCATTATTAACTCTGCGTACAATTTAGTTTTCGTTAATATATTCACACCCAGCGTAGCGCGCGTTTATAATTCAATCTTTATAGAAATGAATAAATTGAATCACGCGTAATTTTCTTTCCAATTAAAATATAATTATATACAATCGCGAACATTATAAGAAATAAACAATAGCGGTAAACGCATCTGAAAGATCAGTCGATAACATAAATCTACATTTGGTGTGGGGTGAAACTATATATATATATACCGATAGTAATAATTATTTTTTAAATAACCGTAAATGTTATTAACTATTCCTAAGTGTATTTTTTTTAACTCAGTCTTAGAGTACTTAATATATTACGACATTACATGATTATTGAAAAAATATTCCATCCCCATCCGTACAGTTCTTTCACGAGCATTCTTGGGAGGTCGTTGACATATTATTAATAGTCATTTGGCAAATAACTTTTTCGAGCGTACCTATATTATTACGCTGATCTTTCAGATCATATACTTTTGAACAAAAATGAGAATTAATATTTATTTTTTAATGAATGTAGCAATATAATGATAACAGTTGAATTGACAAGTTCGTAGGCTAACATAGTAAAACACATCTTTTGGTCAAAATCAAATCGTTTATTCAATATAGTTACCTTCAAAAGTAAAATACAACAAATATAACATTCATATAATTTTCCGATACCATTTTTATAGTATAATTTCTCTTTAGTCTCAAAATAATTGATGTTGAATTTTTTCTAGCAAGCATTCTTTTAAGATCTGCAAACAAGAAAAAGTCACTAGGGGCCAGATTTGGAGAATAAGGTGAATAGGGAAGTAATAATGCAATCATACAACTTTGCCATCGTTTTTATTGAATTGTGATACGGTGCATTATGTTGATGAAACACTTTTTAAATGAAGCTTTTTTTTATGATTTCATCATTTAAACGCTCCAATAATGCTATATGTAATACTGTTGATATAGCTCCTATTAAGGTAATCGATGAATATATAATAGCCATGCACATCTCAGAATACTGATGCTATAACCTTACTATAGTCGACTACTGCATCTTTCCACGCGTTGGCTTTGATTCTTCATCACATCTAGTCTACTTGTCTCATTTTCGATTGGACTCTGAAGTGTAGTGATGAATCCATGTTTCATCCGTTGTATTATATTGACGAAAAAATGCGTCTTTATTACGGTTAAATATTGCTAGCCACTACTCTGAATCTTTACAAAGTTGCCCACACAACACAAAATATTTCATAGAAAGATTCAACGAAATATTTCCGAACAACCTTGCAAAAACACTGCAGAAAAATTTTAGAAAAAAACTAAAAATGTTTCAATGACATCTTTTATTTAATATTTCCCAAATATTGCAAAAACATTACACCGAAATGTTTCTTGAAGGCTTTGAAAACATTTTATCGAAATTTTTATCCAACTTTGCAGAAATATTGTGAACTATATTCCAAAAGTAAATCTGTAAATGCTTCCTTCACCAAAAATTTAAAACAAAAACTTCAGAAACCTTTCACAAACCTTGCAATAATATTTCGATAATGATTTTCAATAAATATATTGGCAATGTTTCCGAAAAGGTTTCACGAAACTGTGGCAAAACATTTCAGAGCGGATGTGTGCAATTTTACCGTGTAATGTTTTTAGGAAATTCGTACAACCTAATGATAAACGTTTATTAAAATATTTTAGTGATTTTATAGAAATATTTCAGCAAATTGTTCCAGAAACTTTTTTCATGGTATTGTTTCATATGATTTATTATATTCGTTAAAAAAAGAAAACCCTTTGCCCAAACAAATAGTTTGCTATGAAAGAAACCTGTGAAGAGTATCGCTTCAATTCTATCAACTCAAAATATTTTTTCATTCATATATGTTATCTACTTTTTATATAAATTACAGAAACATTTATTTCACGTTATCTTGCATTTGTTCAATAACTTTTTGATTTTCTGTATTTCATGCATAGATCGGTTTCCTGATTTTAAGTTTTTCCATCCCTGATAACTAGTTTTATCTTTCTTAATTAAATAATACGATAATAATAACGTCCGGTGCGTGCATCATCTTCGACGTTCATTTCGCCTCATGTAAATTTAGCAAACCACTTTTCAACGGTTGATTTTCCTAGTCCAGAATGTTTATCAAGCGAAGTCTTAGCTTTAACAGTATTTTTTCCAATAAAAAGTAATGTTTTATTGATACACAAAAATTTTTTTTATCCATCTTTTTGAAAATAACAAAAGCTGCATCACTGCTATATCTCACGACTCACCTACTCAACAGCTGGAAAATGTATACGGATATTTTTTAAGATTAGTACAAATAAAAAATTATAGTAGTAGTAGCTGTATTTTATTGGTTCAACCTTTAATTTACATTGTCATGATACAATAAAAAAAGTCGTATGGATTTAATTCTAGTGATGCTATTATATATTAGCCTACAGACTTTTCAGCCTAATTCATATTTAAATTTTTTATATGTTCAGTTAAAAATAAATAAAAAGCATGTCCAGGCAATAGGTAATTTGCTATGACATTAACTCTAGTAGAAAACCGACTGCGCCATCATAAGGAAGGTACCTCGTAGAATAATTGTATTATCATTTGGACACGCAAATATGATTTATTAATTTTTTATCGCCGATTTTCATGAAAAAATCTCACTTTTTTCATTAATTAATTAATAAAAAATAAACTAACAAAGCAATGTTAATGGTATCAATGGCAAATTTGTAGATAATTGAATTACGAAGAGAATGAGCCGTCGCTCGACCTCATCGGTTGATTAGCATCGAAGATAAAATGGAAAATCCGGCAAATTTATTATTTATTTAACAATTAAATATTTTCGTTAATTTTCAACGTACAGATCTCGGCTTTTGCAAAAAGATAGCAATGTTTATGTACTTTATGTTGGCAAAAAGAATGAACGCTGTAAGACAATTAGCTTCTGCGTATTTGCAGTTTCATTTATTTATTATGCTTAATTGTAAAATAGCCGCTATCGACTGAGGTACTCGGATTTTAATTTTTAAAAGGGATTAATAAACTACAGGTAAAATGCAACAAAACGTATATCTTCATTTTGCGGCTAAATGTTTTAAAGTGGGCGGAAAAAAGGACCAAACATCACTCTACACGGCCGAGCTACTGAAAATGGTGTAGTGGTGGGGGTAGCAACAGCGGAGGAGAAGCGCGTATATATATAGTAATACAAGCGTATATCACGCCGCGTATTAGATTTGTTTTTACGTTTTCGACAAGCAATAACGCTAGTTTAATACTTTTTTTTTATTGTTAAGTTGCAAATTAAGAGGAAATTGATTATTGACTCTGACTAAATGAATAATAACAAAATAATTGATAATATATGAATACATATATTATATATACATATATTTTTATTAAATACATGAATTTATTTATATGATAGTTACACAAAGTAGGCATTTTATTAATAACTAAAAATACAATTTATTTTACAATGCGCTTTTTACAGAAATTACAAAGTCTTGCATTAATTAATTAGCGTTAGTTAATTAGTTAATTAATTACAAAATTCTAGTTCTTTTTCTCGGTGGCTCTGAACAATCTATTTCTCCAATATTTTCGATATTATTAATATCTTCTGGTTCAACTATTTCATTATTATTATGAATTAAATTATCGTTGATAGTTGATTCATCGTCAGGCTCAGTTGCTTGAGTTATTGTCTCAAAGTTGAAACACGTATCGTCGGTACAATGACCACAAAGATGAGAGCATTTCAAACCACTTTTTTTACAAATACACAAGTTATCAACGCACCCCTTTTTACTACATTTACATGCAATTTGATCAAGTAATACTTGGGGTATAGGTGGGGTATTTTTGCCATCAATCGTTGCAGTGTTATGATCAGCGTTGTCATATATAAATTGCAAGTACGCATCAGCGATAATATCAATTTGCTCCGGGTCGTTTACAATAGAACTTTCAAATCGAACAGTTTCCGAATATGAAGCACACAGGCCGATATTATATAAACAATCGATGAGCCCCCTTGCCGAAAATTTTGCGTGTATCATACTAGACAAGCCTAATAAGATTAGCGAAGAAAACGACCGCGGCCGTACTGCAGTCATTAAAATATGAGCTGACGTACTAACTCTATTGTCCCATTTTTTCCAAGACCCGTTTTTCGGCTTTCGTTTGTGTGTCTTCATTACAATGTCAAGAAATAATTTTAACGTTTTAGGAATATCTTCTGTAACATTATGTAGAAAATTTGAAGGTGAATTGTACGTACTAGTATCAAATTTTAATGATCGGATGTCTTGTAATATTATATGAGCAGCCATTTCCACAATTCTTTGCTTTTCCTCTTGTTCATTCTTATTTCGACTTGAATACCAACTGTCTTCCAAGCATTTTCCTAAGGTTGTTTTTAAACAAATAAATCGATCGCTTCTCGTTGAGTAAATTACTATTTCATCTTCGAAATGATCTTTCAAAAGGTTCATAGACATCCAATTGAGCTATAACGTTGTCAATCGTTGATTTTTTTGTTACACGACTACATTTTTGCGTATTAAACATCTTGTTAGAGCAAAAAAAACAATATGAAAAAATATCAAAATTTCGTCCATCTCGTCTTCGTTTGCGATTTCGTTGATTTGCTTGTGTTGCCTGTTTTAGCGCTATTTTTATATTTGATTCTCTCGTATAAGTACGCTGACACGTCTTATGTACTTTAATTTCATCTAATTTTTCTAAATCTTCGTGTTTTTTATCCTTACGCTTCAAACTTGCTCGAATGAAATTTTGTGTACCTACTTTTTTTACAGTACACTGCGTGGATTCGGTCATAGGTTTATCGCAAAGCAAACAAACCTCATTATCTCCTTCCTTCTCTTCTTTTTTCTTTGATGGAGTACTTTCATCATCTTCGTTGGGAGAACTTTGACCATGACTACATCAGAAATATAATATTTAAAGAAAAAGCCATAACGTTATACACCTAAAGATGTATTTCCTAATGATAATTTAATTAGTTATATTTACCGAGACGTAGATGCGTCGGATGTATCCATTTCGTCATTAGAATCCATCGCAGTGCTAGTATGTATCACAATTTGTATAAAAAAAATAACTAACGCCACATTTTTCGTATCTGAAAGATAGGACGCACAAGAACAGTTCAAGCATCACCGAAATCTACGCAGTGACTGAGAAGGCCAAAATGACCGTTGATGGCTTTCTCTTTTCAAACACAGCTGCCGAAATGCGCCGACAGGGAGAGAAAGAGAGAGAGAGAGAGAGAGAGAGAGAACAGAAAAGAGAATGCCGAGGGGTCCCGAGTAGGCCCGAATAGTATAGCATTTCGGCACAGATGCTCCAAAATTCGAAGCATATAACACGAAAACAAAAATGTATATTATGTTACGAGCATCCATGTGTATATAAAAAATGATTTTGTTATTATTCATTTAGTCAGAGTCAATAATCAATTTCCTCTTAATTTGCAACTTAACAATAAAAAAAAAGTATTAAAATAGCGTTATTACTTGTCGAAAACGTAAAAACAAATCTAATACGCGGCGCGATATACGCTTGTATTACTATATATATATATAGACATACACACGCGTGCGCGCGATATTATGTCTATGACTATCGAAAGTATCGAAACGAAATAATATAACCTCAACTTTAATGCTCACTGACGAAAACACTCGCAGAAAAGTTCAAGTCATCCGTGATTCGTCATTTGGATTTAGTTATAAATCTTTTGGGGACGCGTAAGTTGTTTACCCGATTTCAATTGAAAAATGGATGATGTAGCTGTTATTCTACCAGAAAAGGTAATGTTGATAGCCATCATATGATTATACAGTAAGCAATTACGGTAATGTTGTGAAACATCGTAAAACAGAAATAAGTAAATTTGTTGGTTACATGACAAGTTGACAAGTAAACCAATCAAGAAATAAAAATCTTTAGCTTTTTTTAAATTTACTCTGTAATAGTTACTTTTCGCGTTGTTTTAAATATTTATAAAAGTTCAATCTATTATTTTTCAAATGTTTCTTTCTAGGAAATGTGTGAAATTGATACAAAACCAGTGGTGGGTCATGGCTCTAGTATTGGCTTAGATGAGTTGGATGCAGAAGATCTTTATACAAAATACAAAGTAATTTTTCAAATTTCGTATCTCTTTTTTTCTATATAAACAAATAAATAAATAAGATGACAATTTTATGTAGAAACTACAACGAATGCTAGAGTTCTTGGAAGTTCAAGAAGAATATATCAAAGACGAACAAAGGAATCTAAAAAAAGAATATTTACATGCTCAAGAGGAAGTAAAGCGTATACAAAGTGTACCACTGGTTATTGGTCAATTTTTAGAAGCAGTTGATCAGAATACTGGAATTGTAGGCTCAACAACAGGATCAAATTATTATGTTCGTATTTTGTCGACTATTGATCGTGAGTTGCTGAAACCTTCTGCCAGTGTCGCTCTTCACAAACACAGTAATGCTCTTGTAGATGTTTTACCACCAGAAGCTGATTCTAGCATTTCTATGCTTCAAGCAGGTAAAGTGTTCCTACAATCACATTATGAATGTTAATTTCCAAAAGAGGATTTTGTAATATACTTTTTTATTGGAATTTACAGATGAAAAGCCAGATATTTCATACAGTGACATTGGAGGTATGGATATGCAAAAACAAGAAATTAGAGAAGCAGTTGAATTACCTTTGACTCATTTTGAGCTTTACAAACAAATTGGGATTGACCCTCCTAGAGGTGTATTGATGTATGGTCCACCAGGATGTGGAAAAACTATGCTTGCGAAAGCTGTTGCAAGACATACCACTGGTAAATAATTTTAATAATTTCTTATAAATAAGCACTTTCATTTCATAAATATTTTAATTATAAAATAAATGATTTTATTAGCTGCTTTCATTCGTGTTGTGGGTTCTGAATTTGTGCAAAAGTATCTTGGAGAAGGTCCTAGAATGGTTCGTGATGTGTTCCGTCTAGCAAAAGAAAATTCTCCAGCCATTATTTTTGTTGATGAGATTGATGCTATAGCTACAAAACGTTTTGATGCCCAAACTGGAGCTGATCGTGAAGTGCAACGTATTCTACTGGAATTGTTGAATCAAATGGATGGTTTTGATCAGACTACCAATGTAAAAGTTATTATGGCAACTAACAGGTAGGAAATTAATATTTCAAATGCTTAGTTTGATTAATTAGTTTGATTAATAATTAATTTACTAATTTAAACAATCAACTGAATGAAATATATATATATATACATGTATATATGTATCTTTAGAGCTGACACTCTTGATCCTGCGCTGTTACGTCCAGGAAGATTAGATCGTAAAATTGAATTCCCATTGCCAGATCGTCGACAGAAACGACTTATTTTCTCGACGATCACTACTAAAATGAATTTGAGTGAAGAGGTTGATCTTGAGGATTACGTTGCTAGACCAGATCGAATCTCTGGTGCTGATATTAATGCTATTTGTCAAGAAGCTGGAATGCATGCTGTTCGCGAAAATCGTTACATTGTTCTTGCTAAAGACTTTGAAAAGGGTTACAAGAATAACATCAAGAAAGATGAATCTGAACATGAGTTTTATAAATAATTCATCGAGATTTATATTTGTAACTTTATGTGAAATACTAAAATATTTCTTTTTTTATTTTAATTGGAACTTATTTACAATTTATATTAAATATAGAAATAAAAAATTATTAAAACAATTTTATATACTGAGTATAATTTTCTTACTTTGCATATCTACCATTTTTTGCTTTCTTTCAATGAATATTATTTACTTCAGAAATTATTATTTTAACCGATTTAACTTTTCATAAATAACTTTCAAATTAAAATGGACGTGGTGGCAGAGGGTTCGCAAAACTGACAGCATGATTCATGTTTGTATACAACGGAAAAATAACCTGAAAATCGTAGGTTAAATTGAAACAAAATATATTGTGTGATCTTTATTTATTGGAGTATTTTAATTTATTTACTTCACTTTTCAAAAATATTAATATTATGGCAAGTACAGACATAAGTAATGATCTGCCACGAGTATTAATAACAAGTACAAAAATTGAAAAGGCCAAAGAAATAGCAACTAGTAGGTGCTAAAAATCAATTTTGTAATCAAGTCTATTTTGTGTGGAGAAAAATAGCTCTGTTTTATATTTTTTGCTTCAGATATGGGTGGTAAATATTTTACACAAGAAGCAGATGTAGATCACTATGTGTTAAATATTGACAATAAATATTACACAGCTCAAATAGCGCTGTGTACAACTCAAAATCTTTCTATAGATCCTGCAAATTATGAAGCATTAATATTTCACTATGACATAGAATCAGTAAGTTATTTTTTATTGTAAATAAGAAAAAATCTAATGTCAAAACATATTTTAGGAAAGTACTTTGAAAATGGTGGATGAACTATTAACACCAATACTTTCTCAGACAGACGCAGAAATACTATTGCTTATTTCCCATTCAATCTTAGATTCTATAGTCAAAGGCAAAGGTAAATTTAAAAATCGTTAATTGGATTATGAAATTTACAATTATAATAGTACAATTATTATTTTAGCAGTTGAATGGTGTGCTCAAAAAAAGTGTGAACTTATTGAATTAGATGCTAAAGAGATTATGGAGCTTGAAGAAGATCAAAGCAAATATGGAATAGAAAGGATCATAGAAGCTTTAGAAACACATATGTGGCCAAATATTAACATGAAAGGTGATCTATATCACACATTTTTGCAGATAATTAAAAATTACTAATGATGATCAATGTTAACTATTGGAATAACTTTTAGACTCTAGAAAAAATTATCAACAGCCACAGAGTGATGTAAATGATGTTGGCGAACAGTTGGAAAATGTTCAATTAAGCAGTGCACAGGGATTTGCTGACCGTCTGCAGATGGAAAGTGTTTTAGGTAACACAATATTTTATTATAAATTTATAAAATCAATGATTTTCATCAATTACTAAACACTTCATGTGAATAAAATAAAAAATTTTTATATATTTATGAAATATTTGCAGATGGTATCATGAATAATGATGAAGCAGATTTTGGTGAACTATTCGGTAAGTTAAGAGCAATGAAAGAACATGCAGCATCTATGCCTTCAAATCAAAGACGACTCGCAGCAGAACATTTAGTTACTGCATTTTGGAAAGCCATAGGTGGAGATCCTGCAGAAGTAGATGATATAGAATAGCTCTAGATAACATGTAACTGCATCCTATCAACAAAAGACAGAAGACATTCTATCACTAATCTTTAAAAATTTTAGATTATTTTATCATATTTTTAATCAATCAGACCATCTTATTAGAAATAATTATAAGCAAAAGGGTACTATTATAAACTTAAATTTAAGCAATGTTTTAATCAATGGTTTTGTAAGAGAAAAAATTTACTAAATAGCTATAAATGAAATCCATATCTTTCGTAATTTGTTTATATAATTTTTACCATGTGACTTGTATAAAAAAGTAATATTATATTTTTGTGTTTGTGATCTTATCAATTTTAAGTTAAATCGATTTTCTGTAAAGTTTAGAAAAACAACCGAAATATGTTATAGATAAAACATCTGAAAATCATTGTATATGTTAATGACCAAATTATATACGATTCAATATAAATTGAGTGAAATGACACTTTTGAAAGCCTTCATCTTTTCTTGCTCAGTATTGCCAACAGCAGTCTTGTAAAACTAAAATTTGATAAAATGCTATAACAAATATCTTTCAATCACAAATATTTTATTATAAAGACTTTATTTCGATAAGAAATTTATATATTTTTTTCAATTTATAAATAAATTGGTAATTGAAGTAGCATCATAAATGACACTTCGTTTTTTTCGCTTTTTACATTTTAAAGTTGCAATATAGCTACGTATCTAGCGTACAACTTCATGCTACAGAAGAAAGCAAAATGTCTGTCGCGACCAGGTCGCGTTGTATCTATCTTGTGTGTGTATCGTAGCGATGCAAAAGAGCAGTGGAAAGAGAGCTAGGTTACGGCAAAAATTTTAGAATTAAATCGTTAATACGTAATAAAGTACGTACTCAGTGCAACGGAAAATAATGCGGTCGGCTGTACAATCGAAATCTATTGCCACGAGTGTTCCATAGTAGCTTTACAAAATTTAACTCAGGTAATGTGGCAAATAAACATTTTGGAGGGAGAGAGGTCTTACCACAATAGTTTTCGATAAATAGTCGTGAAAACTGGTGTTTTCAGATAAATTAATATTTCCTAACATCTAGCTTCATTTTAATCAGACTTTTACGTTTTTACAGATTTTGAACAATTGATTATTACATCAATTTTAGATTTGTACAAACTCCACTCAATATAAACACAACATGGAAATTTTACATTCAGTGTCATGAGAATTAATATTGTAAATCTAAAGCAATAATTACTTCTGCTCTTTAGTATAAGTAGTTATTTTGATGTACAGACATTGTTAAGACTTTATAGATTATGACTAAGTTCAAAGATTTGCAATGAACTGTAATATTTTACAATCATAAAATTGCCAGCATACAGTGATATAGACATGGAAGGTATGTTTATTTGACTTATTTGAATATAAAATGTATCCTTTCACTATTTACAAAATAAGTATAATATGAGTCCATTTGGATTTATAATTTTATAATTATTAAGGTACTTGAGTTGTATCAAAAATTTTATTTTTGCATTTTCATGTAGTAGTACAATGCATTTAAGTTTTTTTTAAATATATCAGTAACAATATGAAAAAATGAATAACATCTAATAATGAACACAAATGAATGTACAGAGTCTAATTATGTAGTTGAGCCTGAGGGTTCCATCAAAATGGAAACGTTGGAAGAAAAGGAACCATTTGTAATAAAGCAGATCAAATTGGAAGATATAGAACCATTTGCAACACCAGATAGTTCAAAAGGGGAAACTAGCAATGATTCGACAAAGACTGAAAGCCCAAAAGTAGTGAAACCTGTACTCGGAAAACTTCAAGCTAAAAAAAGATTAATGGCATTTGCAAATAAGTTTAATACTATGCCAAAAATAAACAAACTAAAAGCTAAACCAGATAAAGCTAAAAGTAAGTTTTTTTCAAAGTGTGCGTAAGTGATCTAAATTTTTTGTAATAGTATAACAATTACATAATTCATTTTGATTTCTAGGACAAGAAAAAATTTTGGCTATTGAAGAAATTGTTAGAGAAGAGAATCAAAGTAGATTAGCTGCTCAAGGTATTAAAGTGTTATAATATATCCATTTAGTTTTTTTATAAAAGTTAAAAAGTACAATGATTATGTTTTAATTACAGAAGCAAGAGATATGAATATACGAAATGTTATGCATCAAAGGAGAGCTAGAGAAGCAAGTAGAGAAAGACGAAATGAAGAAAGATATTCCAGAAGATCATCGCACAGAAGAAGTGAGAGGTAAAATATAAATACATTTATTTTAGTTGACATTTATTTGGCATGACATTGCTAAATTACTTGTATTGACAAATAATTATTTGTCAATAATTAATATCTTTGTAGGGATAGAAGGGATAGAAGTCGTGATAGGAGATCCCGTAGTAGATCAAGGCAAAGATCTAGTCGAAAATCACCCAGAGAAGATGAACGTTACAGTAGCAGTAGACATAAAGAGAAAAAGGAGAAGAAAGATAAAAAAGAGAAGGATGATGACAAAAAAAGTGATTCTAAAACTAAACAAGAAGAGTCCAAAAATAGTAAAGAAGTATCTAAGTTATCAGAAAAAATTGAAAAAGGAGAAACCAAGAAAGATGATGGAAAAGATAAAAAAACTAATGATTCTAAACAAGAAACAAAAAAATCTGACTTTCATAAGATTGATAGTGAAAAATCAGAAAGTGAAGATAGAAAATCAGACTCAAAATTGGAAGAAACTATAAAACAAAATATTTCTAGATTAGAAATCTCCAAAGAAGCAAGTAATGATAAAAAGGATAAATCGAAACATAGTGATAAAAAAAAAGAAGCGTCGGAAGAATCTGGAAATATTACAGTTGAAAAATCTAATGAAATGAAAAAAGATAAAAAAGATAAGGAGCATAAACATGAAAAGATTGACAAAGATAACCAAATTGAAGTTAAAATTGAACTAGTAAAGTCCGATAAAAACAGTAAATCAGAACAGAAATCTGAATTAAGCAAGCAAGAAAGTGTTTCATCAGAGTTTGAGAAAAAAGATGATTCAAAATCCGAAAAATCTAAAAAAGACTTAAAATTAGAAACAAGCAAGAAAGAGGACAAAGTAGATAAATCTAAGAGAGAAGACACTAAAATTGAAGTAAATAAGCGTGAAGAATCAAGAAATGATGCTAAACGAGATGACAATTGGGATGAAGTAAAAGTTAAACGTGATGAAATAAAACGTTCAAATTCAAGAGAAGTGAAATTAGATAGACCTGAAATAAAAGAGACATCAAGGGACGAATCACGAATGAAAGTTCATAGAGAACGTGAAAGGGAAAAGGACAAATTAAGGGAAATAAGAGAAAAGGAACTATTGAAGTGTCATTCTTGGAAAGATTTCCATAGGTATGGTCTTGGCATTGAAGACGTGGGATATGTTAGACGAAATAGTAATAATGGAGACAAAATTGGTGAACCTAGGTTTGTAGATAATTTTGATAAATTTTTCATAATTGTAATTATTATCAATCATATCCAATTCATTTACTGTTATTTATTATTTAATTATTTAATATGTTAAACTAGTTTTTTATGAAAATTTTTTATTTTATAGATCTGCAGAGGAATATTTAGAGCATCATGAGCAGATGTTAATGCTGTCTAATTCGCGATTGCCAAGATTTGCCTTTATCGCAGAAGGTTTAAAAGGATCTAAAGAATATCCGCCAGAAATAATCAAGTCAACAGAAGCCGAACCACATATATTATATTGTGAAAATCCAGCACATCCATTACATTTTGATCGCGACCATGTCTTGAATGCTGTTTCGCCAGATAGACGAGAAAAAATGGAAGACATTTGTGGAGCTACACAGATAATGTAAGCATTGAATATTTTGTTAAATAATTTTTCAAAGTATAATTCCAAATACTATATTATTTTTTTATTTTTCCACACAAATACGTTGTTGCAAAAAATAAATAAGTAAATAAATTATATCTTTTGATATAATTCAGATTTTTACTAAATATCATATTTTAGGATAATCACATCAGAACGTGAAGAGGGCCACCATGAAAGATTTTGGTATAAGACAATGGACCCGTCAAAAATTATATCTGTTAGAACATCTGTTGACGTTCCGTCATTTCCAAGATCGAAATGGGATAGCGAAAATGAGACCAGTGATAACGATAATGTGTTTGAGACGTCACCTGATGATTTCGTTTTAACCAAAATACAAGATCACACCAAATCTAAAACTGAAAGAGGAAAGTCAGAGCCGACGCCAGAAATTAAATTGAAAGAAAAACCAGAAAAATATACAGAACCAGAGCGTAAACCGGAGCCAGAAACAGTAACGAAATTGCTACCAAAATCAGAAACTAAGGAATTGAAAAAGAATCCTGAAGATCTACGTAAGTAGTTTTCAAACTATTATTTTTAATTTTTTTCCAGTATGAATTATATATGTACTTAGGTTCACGTATTTACACTCATTTGGCTGATTATTTACAGAAGTTGAGGATCAGTCAGACAAATCGAAATACAAACACAAAATGAAGCATTCTCGCTCACCATCTCCAAGAAAAAGAGAGAAATCGCCATCTTATAAAAAGCATAAAGAAGATAAGACAAAACATGAAAAGCACCATAGTCACGAAAGTAAACATCATTACCACCATCATAAACACCATCATAAAGACAAAAAACATGCAGATAAGCCGAAAGAGCTATCGATAGAAAAAGAAACGACGAAGACCAAATCAATTAGTCCTGAGCAACATCAACAAGAAATCGGTGACGAGAAACTCGTTTCCGAGTACGAGGAATTCATAAAAATGGTCAGTAGCACAGAAACTGAGACAAAAACGACAGAAAATTTGACGGTCAAGTCGCCAGTGCCTACAATTGCTGCATTGTCGGCAAGTTCGCCATCGTCGTTTTACGAATTCAGTTTAGAGGCAAAATTGTCAAAGGAATCATCTGTTGCTAGATTGACTGAAATTGTTTTGCCGATTAGTAAGTTGAATATAGAAGTTCATAAATCTGACACTAGTGTGAAATTAGACAAGGTGGTAGAAAAGGAAAAATCTACGAAAAAAACTAAGGAATCTGAAAAAGTAGTTAAAGTGCGAACTCCTTCTCCTCAGGTAATGATTATTTTATTTTTAAACTAAATATATTATGACTTTTGTTGATAATAGTTGAAAATATTAGTTATTCTCGCGTACTTCTCTTGAGGAGTTAGATATCGATCGTGTCGTACGAATCAATTCTCGGAAGTACTGTATAACCGGCAAAACACGAAAGACATTCCATACTCAGCCCTAGTTGAGCTAAATATGTAATCCATTTGATGTATACATACAGACTCGTCACGTTGAACCATTCGAATCATTACTTTTATGATATATTTAAAAATAAATTTTTATTTAGAGTGATTTTCAAGTAGATAAAAATAATTCATTACATTCAAAGAATATCGTTGTTGAAAAACTTAATAGTTTGTTAAATAAATAATTCTCATATTACTTTGTGATTTTGTAACAAAAGTGCTTTTGGATAGTGGCTTATTATAAAAAAAGTGTTTCGTCTACTATGAACTCAGTTTGAAATACTTCCTTTCTATTTATTGTTTTTCTGTGACCTTTAATTTTTTTAACCTATAAACATTCAAATATTTTTGTTTACTGATTCATAGCGTGAATTATTGGATATATCTTTTTTTGACTATGTAGTTGAATTTGTTTATATAGTTGTGAAAAGATTCTTTGCTTAAAATTGTTACAACACATAACGAGATTCATTTACATCTTAACCTTTTTTTCGGATATTCAGATGTAAATCTCAATTTATATTACTATTTAGCAGTATGCTTAATGTACAACAACTGCAGAAGTATCTTGATTTCATAGATTTGTATTACTTCAAATATTATCTTTCCATATTTTGTGTATGGTTATATTCACATAAGTATTCAACACTGATTAATTTTTAAATGAACACTTAAATATTTTTAATAACTCTCATAGCAAGAAAACAAAATTAAATTATTCAAATTTCGTAATTTGTGTATTGTAAAACTAGTTAATTATTATTTTTCTATCTAAAGATTAATACCATATCATTTACAGCCTGAAGTATTGTCTGGAGAAATAGATAGTGACGTGTCCAACAGCGAATCCTCGGGTCAAGAAGTTGAAAAAGAAAAGGAAGTAGAACCTGATGAAGATGAAGAAAATAAGGATGATGAAGATGCAGAATCTAACTCTATTCCCAGCGATTGGGAAAATGTCAAGATCAAAGTTGAGAAGCTTACGGACGCTGAAGCTTCCGACACAACTGACGCTAGCCCTGCCAAAGTTAAAGTCAGTAAAAAGAAGCGAAAGCGTCGTGAGAGCTGGAGTAGCGAAACCAGTTCCTCGTCAAGTTCTGACTCTGAAGATGCAAAATCCAAGAAGCGAAAACGCAGAAGGAAGCGAGCTAGGAAAGAATCTACGAGTGAATCTGACAGCAGTGATAGTAGTTCTAGCGATACGTCGAGTTCAGAAGAAATACGCAAGAAAAAGAAAAGAAAAGCCAGCAAGAAAAAGAAAAGAAAACGAAAGCGAACGAAGAAGCTGAGTAAGAAAGTCAAGCGCAAACGCAAGAGGAAGGTCAGTACAGATTCGAGTAGCAGTGATTCTGACGATAAGCCACCACCAAAGAAACGCTCAAAGAATATCAAAAATAAAAAGAAAAAAAAGAATAAAACTGCCAAGCAGAACGCCGAAACTGGTTCGGAGAAAACAAAAAGCAAGCCGAGTGAAAATAAAAAGATTATCAAGATAAAAGAAGAGAAGAAATCTACGAGCAAGCAGACAGCTGTCGAACCCGAGGACAAAAAGTCTCAAAGTTCTGTCATGGAAAATAGAAATAAGCGCGTAAGCGAGTCTACAAACTCTGATTGGGAGAAGGAAAGTATACCAAGGCAAACCACAAAAGAACCCGCAGACGCTCCTAAGGTAGATGATTCAAAATCTAGCGATGTTAAAAAGACAGATAAGCAGAATGGTAATCAAAAAGAGACTAAAAAGAATTCAAAGGGTCAAGAAAAGGAGAAGGAAGTAATTAAAACGGTTCCTGAGGATAAGAAAGTGGAAGAATCAGAGGTGAAGAAGAGCAAAAAAGATAAAAAGAAAGAAGGTAATGAGCTTGAGAAAGATTGGGACAGAAATGAAAAGACGCCAGTTCAAGTCGATAAAGAAAAGGAAAAATTTTTACTCTTGGAAAATAAAAAGCCAGTGATAGAATGGACCGATACGGATTTTAATTCACTCGATGTATTCTCTATTCATCAGTTACCGCCACATCGTCTCGTAGACAAACGTATTACCGAAATTTATGCCAACGAGTGGGAAGTTGATAGCCAAGAAGCTTTGCCTAAACCTGTCAGTCCACCCGTTATACCTGAGGCTAAATCTAAAAAAGTTGAAAAGGTCGTATATGATCAGAATACAGACACTTACATACCCGTTGAAATTGAAAGTTCGAAAGAAAAAAAGAAGAAAGATAAGCGCTCTAGTACCTTGAGAATTTGGGAAGACGAGCAAGAAAATGCTGATAGGGAAGAATTGATGATGACTCTGGAGAAAAAACTTTCTACTGAACCCATACCCAAAGTTAAATCTAGCAAGGAACCTGAAGGTAAACCTCTTAAAGGATTTTAAAACAATTTTAACACTATTTAAACTAATATATTTTATTTGATTGTAGATATTAAAGTTAATGATAAATTAGTTGATGTAATTAACGACGACAAACCTAGGCGAAAGAATCGCTGGGATGTTGAAAGTCATACCGTAGGTTTTGAAAACGCGCCTCCCGTTAACTGGGAAGAAGAGACAGATATTTGGGTGACGAAATCGACTATGGTTGACAAATCAAACACAGTGTCCTTGACTAGTCCTTTGTTGGATGATGGAATCAAAGACGAGAATGTAGGAAACGATATTGTTGACTCGCCTGATACTTTGAGGAAGAAGATGGAAAAGATCGCCATGCTAGAAAGAGCACTGATCGATAAAGTCGTTGAAACTAATCCACCTGAGGTTTTGGATAATCTTGATATCCTAAAAACTTCAATGGGAGTTCAAGATACATTGGATTTAGAACCTCCCAATCCGAATGAAATAGTAAGTTCTTGAGTGTTTATTTATTTATTTTTTTTAAGTAAACGTAAAAACCTTGTATAAAGTTTATGATATGACTATAAACTGATATTTCAAATTTTTATTCTAGGCGGCGATGAAAGATCAAAAGCTATTGGTAGTAAAGGAAAAGTCCATTCAAGACATATCATTAAAGAGGAGCAAAATCGACAAATCTTTGGTCAGTAGTTGGGAAAGTGCAGTTTCGTCGATCAATGATGAATTTGGTATACCTGTTTTGGCCGAAATCGATTCGAAACTCGATGCATCAGATAGTTCTCATGGAAATATATTTCTTCAGTGTGAGAACCTATCGTTTGAACCTAATCTTATGAGCAAAGCTTCAGCAAAACCCATCGAAGCATCAGAAGAGAAATCCAAAGTGGTAATCAAACTGATACCAAAGCAAGTTATCACACCAACGAAAAAGTTTGATGATTTTGAAGAAGAGCCCAAACCTATTCAAGCTACCAAAACTGCAGATATACCAGCTAGTCATAGATCACCTCAATCTGGTGATAAGAAAAGAAGTCCAAGCCGTAAGGATGTTGGTAAGAGCAGCTCGAAAAATAATGATGGAAAAGATAAAGGTCGAAGAAGATCTCCACTAAATTCATGGGACTCGAGAGAGCAAATAAAGAATAGAAGATGTAGTCGGAGTAGGAGTAGAAGCAGAAGTCGTAGCCGGAGTAGAAGTCCAAAGAATAGAAGTCCTCGGAGAAGAAATGATCGGAAAGGGCATAAAAGAGATAAGAGAAGCCCTTACAGAGGTATGGAATTTTAAAATATTTTAATACCGATTTATTGTTCATACATCAATATGTGGTTTCTTTTCGCTTAATAGATTCGAAGAGAAAAATTGATCGCAGTAAGAGGACACCAGATAAAAGTAAAGATAAGTCCTACGATCCTATGGAAATTCTTCGAGAAAGAAACTACGATGGCGATAGAGGCCGTGATAAGTAAGTTTTATTGTCTTCTTACATAATTTTTATTTAATTAAAACTAGATAATTAGAGATTATAATTTTTAACTATAATTTAGATCTCGAGGGGAAGACGATACTTCAAAATCTCGTCGATACACAGAACATTCAGATGACTATAATTATGAAAATAAGCGATCTAGAGATGGTAGTTTAGACAGGGATTCCAAATGTCCTCGTACTAATGCCAGAAGTCGTATTAGGTATATTAAATTTTATGAAAATTCTGTTTGTACAGCGTAACGTGTACATGAAGAAATTGTAATTTTCTTTATATTCACAGAAGGGACAGAAGAAGTAGTCGGTCTCGATCTCCTATCTCGCCAGGTAGGAAGTCAAGAAAATCACCACCCCGTTGGCGTTCTCCTCCTCCTCGTTCGAAATATCGTTCGCGTTCGAGATCTTGGTCTCGGTCTAGATCATCAACGAGATCACGGACAAGATCTAGATCACGATCGAGAAGTAGATCAGGCTCAAGATCGAGATTTAGGTTACTGGATAAGTCTCGTCGTTCTAGGTAAATTGACAAAATATTAGTGGAAATATTTGACTGGAACTTTTTTCAGTTTATAATATCCTAAATTGTTTTTCAATATAGGTCATACTCACCAGGACGTACTCGTTTCGCGGACACCGATCGTTTCAAATATGACCATGAAAAGACTCGTTTAGACGAAGAAATCCATCGCCTTGGAGATGGAGTTAATCGTCCGCCTGGTCTGTTACCTCGACAAGTCGATTCACCAGTGGCAGCTCTCGTTACTCCTGTGCGGCCACGATCTCGCTTGGATACGATCATCCAATTAACCGGCGATGAACAACAAGAAAATCAAGTTCCTCAGGTAACCGGTGTTCCCGCTCCGCAGCTTTATAGTAGGTATCCAAATGATGGCGAGCAGGAGCCCGAGTTTAATACGTATTGTCAGGCTAGGAACTTGACGTATCCTAAAATCGCGGAAGAAACGTCAACGGACTCGCCGAAGAGATTGTCACTGGATGAAAGGTATGAATTCTATATAATTTATTGTTTGGTTGTAGCTATTATCGATAGAAAATTAATCTTATAGTTCTTATAATTTGCTTTTGTTATTAGGCTTGAATTGGAGCTTGGGATCAAAAAAGATTCGCCAGTGCCAGTACCTTATGGATCTCCTGTATTCATAGCAGGTGTTCCTGTATTTCCTAAAGGCCCGCCACCTTCAATTCATAGACATTTTCCTCCCAGACATCCTCCCCCTACAGTCTTGCAGGTAACATTTATTTATTACCATTTATGTTGTTTAATTCAATATTATTAACTCATGATTAACTCATTTTCATCTAACAAATATCCGTTGCAGGTTGGTAATGTGTTGCAAGTAGTCCCAAGCGAATATCCAGTACGACCGTCAGAGCCACCTCCCCAACTTCCATCGGTGATTCCTCCAGCCAACCAAATTGTTCGCGTAGGTGATGTACTTCAAGTAGTACCAACAACCGTAATCGACTGGGCTCCAGGTGTACAGCATTCTCCGGTAGCCGTGGTAACAACACCCATTCGTTTTGCACCACCTCCAATGGGTACTCCGACTTCATCACCAGCTATGGCATCGCCTTTACAACCCATTACTATCGGTCAATTGCCACCAATCGTCAAACCGATGCTGCCTATTATTACGTCACCGCAGATTGCTTCTAGTCCTGCTGTAGCGTTTCCTGCGCCTAAACCGCTACCACCGCCGCCACCGCCAGGTAATTTAGAGATTTTTTTCATCACAAAAGCTATCAGAATGTTTAAAATTTAGTCTATAAATGAAAATTAAATTGCTTAATGTATAAAGCTTTAATTACTAATCATTTATATTCAAAATTTTAGAACCTATTGTTCAACCGGTTTATAACTATGAGGCAATTATGGAAGCTCGACGAATTGAAAGAGAAGAGCGTAAGCGCCAAAAAGAACTAAAACGCAAGGAAAAAGAACGTAGGCGTTTAGATCGAACAAAAAGACGGACTGAAAGAATTTTGAACAAGAGTAAAGCAATTCCATTGACAAGTGCCACAATTAGCACTGTTTACAATAAACCTTCAGTTAACGCCGAATTGAATGCCATTATTGCTAGTGAAATGAGTAGGAGTATGGAACTGGAAGAATCGCAATTTTTAATGACTGGTGAAGAGTCAGAGGAAGCAGTTGGAACTTCTGTAAATACAACTGTTAATAATGATGAGGGAGATAATGACGAGGAAGAAGATGAACAGGACGAGGAACAGGAACAACAGCAGCCAGAAGAGAATGAAGAGGAAAATGAAGAAGTAGCTCCCACTGAAGAGAATGGTAGTACGACTGCCGTAGTCAAGCAAGACGACGTTAAGGTTACGAATATTCCTCCTCCACCAGCTAAAGGCATTCTCATTCTTCCAGGATTTATGTTAGTATCTTTCATCGTTTCGTGATAATTTTTATTTGTTTACGAAATGCACTAAATTGTCTTATATTTTTTATTTTAGAAATTTATCCAAGACTAATGGATTAATTAATGACTTGGATGACCTTTCAAATGAAAAAGACGAAACAAAACTAATTGACGACGGTTTAGGAAAAGATGATGACGGTAGATCGGTATCGACATCTCTAAAAGTATTTGAAAGAATGAGAAAAAGAAAAGCTGTAGTATTTGCGGACGGAATAAAACCTGGCGAAGGAACAAGTCCAAGCGGTGGAGAAGGTGATATAGCTTCGCCTCCTCCTCCTTCAGCGGCAAATCTACCACAAGATTTGACGTCGGATATTTCTAAGAAATTACGTGCTAAGAAATTACGAAAAAAACAAAAACACTCAAAACCTGTCAAAACGAAAAAGAAAATCAAGGTAAATTACACCATGCTATATTTTTAAATTAATAATCGTTCGATCTTCGTAAAATATGAAAAAAATCTCAATGAAATTTATCATATATTTTGAGTAGCGATCGAATAGAGAAACAGTTATGAACGCTACAATGACGAAAAAAAACTTTTCTGTCTTTACTTAATATAATTTTTCAATTTAATAGGTAAAAATTATTAAACTGAAAAAACCAAAAGTATCGCCTATCTCGTCGTTACTCGAGGATTCGGACGAAATGGACGATCGGTCGCCACCGCCACCGCCACCAGGATCACCACCACCACCACACCTGTGGCCAAGTTATCTGCAAACATACCAACCCAATGGCCCGACTATGACTTCCTCGACTACGCGGCCAGCGCCGACCGTAACTCCGGCACCAACATTGCCACCAGCTGAAGCGCCACCTACGCCACTGCCGCTCCTCGTGCCACCACCACCGCTCAACTACTCTATTCAGCCCAGCAGGGCTTAAACATAGAGACGATATTTCAATCGCGATAGATTTTTTCTTTTAATTAGTTAGTTATTATAAATAGCGATGAGCAAACAGAGCATAAATTAATTTTAACATGACAACGTTGAAATTTTCTAATTCGAGTTTGTACATAGCTCGCGGATTGCCACTATATAGTGGAGGCGATATTACTGCTATTTTTTTGGTTGCCTGATGTACAATTGGCATGATGTTTTTAGTGAAGAAAGTTACTAGCTCAATTGTTTTTAGATAGTTGGAGTTCGTGCGAGTTAGTCGTATTATTAGCTTTACTTTACGTCACGTCTTCGCTTGCTCGATGGGAGCTTTTTTTTTTATTTAACCGATAGCAAGAGATCGTAAAATGATTGTACTTGGATCACTATATGATCTCTCGTGGATAAATAATTGTTTTTGTAAATAGATACCGTTTTATAGAACGAGGACAATTATTCAAGACACTTTTAAATATCGTCGATCCTGCAAGCATAGCATAATAAAGCCAAGTAGTTGAACATAATGTATGATATATTCCTAGTTAAGCGAATGATTCTAAGCTGTGCGAGCTGAAAATATTTAAGGTGTCTTTAATAACAACGATTTCATACGTAAAATATAAATTTTGAATGATTCCTGTAATTTGTTGATTGAAATTGTTGATTCTTATATCGGTAATTAAATTCTGTGCTTTTGTGGTAAATAGATTTCTTGATAAAAAAAATACACCTGTAATTGCATTGCTTTATGATCATCGATATAAAGTGAAACGTTATTTTTATGCGAAAATGAAATAAATCTTGTAAATAGTAAGAAATAAAGTTACTGACTTTTCGTTTACGTATAATAATTTTTTTCGTAATTATAATTCTCTTATAACTATCTCAAGATACGATACGGAATTTTATACGTCTCATATTGCAAAAGAAATTTTTGCTCAAAAAACATAAAATATCGATGGAAACTGAATTGAGCTGTTCCGAAGTAGTGCGCATGTGTACAATAACACACAAGTAAAGTCACGGCGTATCAGAGTAAGATCCCATTTTAATAATCATAATCATACTCATAAGTAACAAACTCGATGGGAAAAACTTTTCCTACTGTGTAGGTGTTAAGTTGCCAACAGGCCATAGTAACTTGCTAAAGAATTTTTTCAAATAGAGTTGCGTCTTCTAAAAATTAGTTTTTTCACAATTGTGCTTTTCTTAATTTTATTAAAGTTATTTCAATCATTGTTTTACGTTTAAAAACAATTTACAAGACATTCAAAAAAAATATCAATCCTCGGCTTAATCATAATAAAGCTATCTAATTGTATACATCTCTCCGTATCTTCTGGTACACCGTGATTGACTATCATTATACTTGCTTTTAGATAAAGCCAGTGAAAACCTTACAGCTGTGATAAGTAATAAATCAGCTATTCGATAATATTAAAAAAACAAATTCGTATTGCATCTACTTATTTTTAACACTAGTCCGTCAGTTTTCAGCTCGTAAATAAAAAATAATAACAATAATAGAAGAATGAAGATTGCAGTACTGGGTGGAGGTTGTGTAGGTCTCACAACTGCTCTCCAACTACAAGAAAATTTACGTAACTCTACGCAGATCGACGTGATCGCTGAGGATTTTGGTCATACAACGAGTCATGTTGCTGCTGGTATTTTTCGTGTTAGCTCCACTTTTTCCGGGCCCAGCGAAAATATTACAAAGTAATAATTATTTTTTTAAAAGACCGTGAAAATATAATTAAATTACATAAATAAATTCTATAGAAAATGGATAACAGATTCGTACAATTATTATGAAGCGATTAGTCGATCGTCAGAAGGAGCTGATGCCGGTGTCACCAGTATCTCTGGATATATGTATTCAAACAATTCTCCAAAATTCGTCAGAGTTAGTATTTTTATTTTTGTAATGTTTGATCGCTTGTAAATGAGATATTAAAAGTCTAATCTGATTATTAGAATGAATGGATGGAGAATCTGGTACCAATTTACAGACAAGCTACGGAGAGTGAATTGAAATTAGTTGGTGGAAGTTGGAAGTACGGAGCTTTCTTAGCAACTCTATTAACTCAGCCAAATCAGTATTTGCCATGGGCAAGAGCAAAGTAAGTTTAGCAAAGTCAAGTACTGCAAAGCTGGCATTAAACAATTTATTCCATGTAGATTGCAAGAAAACGGAGCTACATTGATTGAAAAACCAGTCGATTCGCTAAAAAAATTGTTTGAGTACTATGATTTAATTATCAATTGTACTGGACTTGGGGCTAGAACTCTTTGTAATGATAACAAAATGATACCAATCAAAGGTCACGTTTGGAAGGTAAATCGACGAATTAAAAAAAATCAAACTCATTAGTTTCTGATACAGTGGAATTGTTAGGTTCGAACACCTTGGTTGAAAACATTCTTTTACGGAGAATTGGATACCTATATTATCCCTGGTGCCGACGGTATCACAACTTTAGGAGGGAATCGAGAATTTGAATGCGATGATCTTCGCATATGTCCTTATCAAATGGCAGCAATACGGGAACGTTGTGAAAAATTAATCCCATCGCTAAAGAAAGCCAAAGTTGTAGGTCAGAAAACTGGCCTACGACCATATAGAGAAGGTGGTGTTAGAGTTGAAGCTGAACGTGTATGGCATGGTCCTTATAAAGCTATTGTAAGTAACGGTATAGATTATCAGTGTAACATATAATTCATCTAATTCGAATTTTTCGTAAAATAAAGGTCGTTCATAATTATGGACACGGAGGATACGGAATATGTATGGCGCCTGGAACTTCTAAGTACGTTGTTGAACTAGCTAAAGATGCTCACAAGTCGACAGCGAAACTATGATTATTTTTTTTGAAAATAACTTAGGTATGAGTGTTATATCAGTAAAGTATTAAATTTATGGTGGTCTCTTTCTTGAAAATTAAAAAAAAATAAAGATATTGTTTTTTTAATAATAATATAGGCATTGAATTGTATCAACAAATTTTCTATTTACCATACTTTCATTATTGCAACGTCAAAGTATAGTTGTCAGTTTTGTGAAAATGAATATATTTCCATTCGTTGTTATAACATTGCATAGATAGTATAATTCGAAAACATGAGGTTTAGAAAATAATTTGGAAATGATTTCATCAAAATTTTTTGTTTGTTTATAAAAAAGAAAGTTATTCACAACTATAAACACGCATTTTGCAGAATATATACAATGTCTGACACTTCTATGTTGCTAAAATGGCTAAAGATACATCGAAATCATCAGCAATACAAGCAGTTTTGACAGCCTATCAGAATCGTTTAATATCTATTTACAATACTAAAAGAATTAAATTAATATTTAAAAAATCGCAATTTGCTTGAATCATAAATTACATAATTGACAGTTTAAAAAGTAAAAAAAATCAAGATTTTCATATGAAGTGATATAAACGAATTCCAAATTGGCAAAATTCGTTTTATTTCTTTTGCTTCACATAAAACTTACTTAATGCTCTTAATACTGCTGAAAAAAAAAATTTCCGAAACATCTCACTGTAAATCTACGATTTATATCTGTTCTTTGTAATAAACCATGATTTGTGCTTGCTTTAAAAATAACACTTAGGTACTTATCACTGAGAAAAAGCAAAAATCATGACATAAAAGTACTTGATTTTGAATTAAAGTTACTCTGAGTTTGTCACTCTTATAAACGTGTAACAGCCATGAATAGTACATTGATACATGGTACGATCATACCCAAACTATGATTAAGGAATACAAATTTCAGTAAAAATGTCCGAAAATCGTAGTTTCTTCACTTCTTTCCTGGCTTTACATTTTTTCGAGGTGGAGCTCCCCATCGCAAAGCACTGCTGTCTACCGTCAACCTCGGCCTCTTGTACTGACTACTTTTGATGTGTTCTTCCACTAATTTTGGTGTGACACATATTACATGTTGTCCTTTCCAATATTTTACCATATTCATACTTTGCAATGTAGAAATAATGTCAGTCTGTGAAATACTAGTCATTTGACTGAAAAAAAAGAAAAAAGAAAAATAATTAGATAATTTACTTTAATAACAATGATTCACTGAATTGATTTTGTAATTAAGCCATTAATATACCTTAAATCTTTGATACTCAATGTTCCTCTGAAGTCTCTAAGAATTTCTAGTAAAACCCAACTCCAATAACTTCGATAGGATAATTTACCTAAGTCACTGAGTGGCTTTTCAGGACTTCCTACAGTTTGTTCAATTCTGCTTAATTCATAACTGAAGGCTATTAAAAGCTTACCGTATCCTTGTCTTTGGAAAGGAGGCAATGTTAAGATGCAAGCTACATTGTTACCATCAGGAGATTCTTTTTCCTGAAATTATTAATATTATATCTGAAATGATAATAGCATTACTTGAGAAATACTTTCATTTACCTTTGAAAAATAGCCAACAAGATGAGCTCCATGTTTGTCAACTTCACACAAGATGTAAAATAAAAATGGCTCAACATCAAAATAAAGTGTTTTGTGATCCAAAAATAATTTTGCCAAGAGACAAAGATTCTGGCAATAAATTTTATGCTCTTTACCATCAACTTCCCAGATACTTAGAGTTCCTTTTCGATAAATTTCTTTACCCATAGGTTGCCTATGAGTACATTCACTCTAGAATAGTAAAAATAATATCACTATTGAAATAACTGTCATATAAGCTGTAGTCATTATTATTACACAGTGCAATTGGTTACCATGTGGTATCTGTATGTTTTCTCTAATCTCATGTACTTCAAGCAATATTCACAAATCCATAATTTTGGTTGTTTACCATACTCTTCTGGATAAGGACTAAAGTACCATGTATCAATTTCATACTTGCCTAAAACATGGTATTTCTCTGTTAATACTTAATTAATAAATATTAATTATGTTACTAAAATTATCTTTTCAACATTCACACCTATTTGTATCCTATCAATGTATTTTACTTTTGTAATAGCTTCATGCTCTTTTTCTAAAGCTGCAGTTGTAGGATCCATTTCTGCATAGGTCTGAAAATTTACCATTTATATTAATTTATAGTTAACAAATAGCATGCAATTGGGAAGAATTGACAAATTTTATACATACTTTTTGTACGTGGTTTATCTCATCGTGTCTTCTTTTTTGATTCCTGGTTATTTTTCTATCAGATGAATCAGCCAATAGATCAATACTTTGATTCCTGTCACCATTTTTCCATGATCGATCACTCATATCAAACCTGCTGGACATGATTCTATCTCGAGGTACCCATTCATCTAATCGTCTGTTATAACCCTCATAATGAACATAATATTCATAATGGTTTTCCATCTCATTAAAACGAGTTTGGATCACTTCAGCTGGATCTGTTGATAAAATAAGAAAATACATCTAAGTCTAATATCACACTGAGCTATCAATGATTTTACAATAAAATAATTACACTACAATAAATATCCAAACATAATATCATTATAAATTATCAAACATACAAATCTATTAATTTTTACAAATATTAGAGATATGTATTTGTTGCTTATAAGAGTAAATTAATCACATGCTGTACATTCACTCATACAAAGTAGAAATAGAAAAAATGTAGACACAGAGCAAGGTCACTGAAACCTTGAAAACATATGATATAAATGTAACTTTTTTCACTAAATAGAAAGGTAAAAAAAATAAAAGTTGTCAAACTTTGGATTGTAATTTTATAAATTTCAACATGATTAAGTAATTACGTCTCATACCATATTAAATGTCCGGTGATTACCAAAAAAATTTCCAAAAATATTGATTTTTTTAAATGTAGAAACGTTTACAGCTTGGAACAATTATTTATTTTAAAGAATAATTAATAAAGCTATAAAAATTATTTATTCATCGTACAAAAAGAAAAATTTCGTCACTGCGACTGACACATTTCAACGCGCAGAACGTTGTCAAGCACGACTCCGAAATAGTAATCCGAACGAACATCGTTTCGCGACATTAAGCGCAGGTGGTGGTGGGGATAGCAGCATGTCTAAAAATGCTAGTTGCAGCTTCGTAACCTAACAACGTAAGTAAACTATAGTATGTGCACACGCTAGTGTCAACAGCAAAAAAGCGGCTGTTCCCCTTTTCGTGACCTAGGTGAGCACCACGTGGTGCTTCGCCGAGACACGATTGTCATCATTGAGAAAATCACGCAAAATAGCGAAGGCTAACAAAAATAATAAATGGCAAAAAGCGTTCGTAGCGAAAGAAACAAAAAGTAGGTGACGAATAATTGCACGTTCGAGGATTCGAGAAAGAGTACGAAAAGAGGAGGGATAATGCCACAAGCACAAACACCGTACGCAGAATCGCGATAACTCACGCCAAGTGTCGTCGGATCTACGCACGAGGTAGTGCTCGCCAATATCAAGTGGCATTTCCTCGGTGCTGTCGGCATCGTCGCCTGAGCCTTTGCCACCACCACCATTCGTCATCTCATTCTTGATAGAGTGCTGCGGCGACGATGGCAATGACGAAGCTGGCGTAGTCGAGGTGGTGGTGGTGACGGCGCTTGATGAAGCGTCATTAGTTGCAGCCGCCTTGTTGCTGCTACCTCGTAGATGATGGTGGTGGTGGTATTCAGCCATTTCCCGGATATCGAACCGCGCACTACTCGCCGCAGCGACGCGCCACTCGCTACTGCCGCAATTTCGAGAGCTCAGCGCGGGACTCATGCAGCCGCCCCACAACACACGGGCACACAACCGGCACACTCCCAAGCACTATGCGTTCTATCGGTGAAATTCCGCCTCTGGCTTTCCTGCAAGTTTTCCCGCCTCTTTGTTTCTCTCTCTCTCTTTCTCTGACTTTTTCACTCTATCAGAAGGCTTGACGGAGGCTCGTCTCGCTCTACAGTGGCGCAGTGTCGTTTTTGTCTTAAAATACAGATGGAATGTTGATGTAACACGTAGTTTGTTGCAATTCTTTTTGCAACGTTATTTGCGATGAAAATCGACGAAAACAACCTGTAAACACGTCGATTGTCGAATGTTCCGCAATGCTTACAATAGGTTGTAATCAATCAAAACCCTCGTTCAATTTACTTTTTAACGCACGAGGCAAACAAACAAGCGCCTAACCAGCAGCGGCTAAGTTTACCTACTGGCAACTGGTGAGTCTTGTGCTGGCATCTACCGGTAGGTGGCCAACCCACATCATCTAGCGGGCGACGGCGACAGTTAGTCGTCGTGCTTGTTTTGTTTGTGTGAAGAGTTTAATACCAGATAAGAAGAGTGTCATTCGGAGCTTTCAAGAAGATGATTTTCTGTGAAACACAATGCGAAAATCGAGTTTTGCAATCTAGTAGTTGACCAGTGCAGTGTTTTAGTCCAGTGTGAGTAAGAGTCAACGAGAATCGCAGCTTCGACGAGGCGACCAAGGTGAGCGAGCTTTTTCGTTTTTTGTTTTGAGGTTATATTTGTCTGCGATCGGCTTTTATCGGAGTTCTGATGACAGATGACAAGTTAATTGTGCTTTATTTTCGATGATCTTGGAGTTTTTTTTAGACTGGAAACTTTTCAGTTTCACCAATTAAATTGTTCTTTATGCAATTGCCTTTGTTTATACTTGTTGAACCTAACCTTGTCTCACCGAACTGTTTGCTTTACTAAAATTTTTTCGAGGAAATAGTCATTCAATATGAATGTTAACACGACATTATGGATAATGACATAGTTTTCTAACAATCGATCAATCTCAAGATGACAATGTATCACTCGTGAGATCACAGTGTAATATAATCGGAATTATTTTTAGCCTAGAACGATGACGAATGGTGGATAAGCTTCTCAATTGACCTTGACGTAGTGGCATAGGATGTGTATGCGTGAAAGTTCATGTACATAATTTAACTTGTAATGAGAGAAACCGGTTTTCGCTAGTTTTTAGTATGCGAACTTTGCGTACATAATCTTTCGAATATATAGGATCATTATAAAATCAATTAATTTGTTGTTACTGTATTTTCGTAAATGACTTGAAATTTCGGCAGTCAATAATCAGATTGTTGTTGGTAATGCATGCGTCAGTACTCCAGTTAATATAAATATATTCTAACGTATAAATACGTAGAGAAGAATTTTGAATAATTAAAAATACGATAATAGACAGTTGATGTATATTTAAATGTCTACGTATTCTATATGTATATTATTCATTAGATTTTTCTTCTATTAATATACAATACATTAAACTCGACATTACAAATAGTCGCAGTGACATTTTAATATGATGATACTAAATGTGGCCTTTCTGAGTAGATCAAGGATGGTTTTGAAATCCAAGCACTTTATTCTAATTCTTACATTGAAGACAATGTTATTGTTACTTATGTTTTTAATATACTCGGCAAAATCATTCGACAAATCATCCGATAGGAAAAAGAAAACCAGAATGACTTTCAACTCACACGTACTTCCGTGTTTCCAGCAACACACAAAGCTAACTCGACGATCGCGTGTCACTGCCAGCTACTGGAATCTAAGAAGCTGGGTGTGAAAAAAAAGCTTTTTTTTCATTTTGTAATTATTTGGTGAGTTGAAAAGCTTCTCTCTCTCTTTTTCCAACACACCATATTTCCTCACCGGGCCACATAACAACGCGACTACAAGAGAGCGCTTTGCATTTGAATTTCAAAGCGCCGCTTGTGTTTTTGCCCTTTGCGTATGCGAGCAAAACCATTGCTGGCTCCCCTCACGAGTAATTCGCACGCTGCAAGAAATCTATATTCCAACGTAAAAAAAAAAAAACTTCGGAGTGCTGCTGGCGTACAGCTATAGCCATCGCGTGGTCTAACACAACTTGCGAAGGAAAGTGAAAAAAAGCGCACGAAGTATTTTGTTTTTTTTGCCGAATAACGGCGTAGTTACTGCACTTGCGATAATTAGGCTGGCGGACAAGCCGGGATTTCGATCGATTATACAATTTGAAAGTGGCTCTCATTCGATTTCGTATCGCAGTCAAATGATTCGTTGTCGTTCATCAATTTGATTTAAACTGGTGAAAATGGCACTTTCACGATCATTTTCTTGTTTGTTTTTTATTCTTCTGCTGCAATCTATCTTCATCAATTCGAATTCAGCAGCAGTAAGATCCGCAAGGAAGATTCGAGAAAAACAACAGATTTTTCAAAATTTCGTCGCAACAAACACTGAAATGGCGATCGATCAAATTAGCACTCTGAAATCACGATCTATCACCTTGTACTCGCCGAGCGAACTGCAATCACTCTGCAATGCAACGTCAATCATATAAGAAAAATCCATTCTAGTAAAAACAAAATCGAGAACTCAATTCCACTGACAAATGGCAACCGTAGCGGCAGACGCGTGGGTGTGAAATAAACGCTTCGATTAAGTATTTTTTTCTTCGTTTGTTTTTTGTTCGTAACGCATTGGCGGCAGTAGCAAACTGCTATTTGTCTTGTTTAAAGCGCGATACTACTCTCTCGCGTTTCATTTCCGGGCAGCGGAGAGGATTGGCTTTCGCGTTTTATAGAGCGCGCCGATTTGACACAGAAAACTCGCACGCGAGATACGCCCGGCGCATGAAAGGGAAAAAAGAAAGAGCGGTCGCGCGCGCGCGCACACACACACACACACACACACACACACACACACACACACACACACACACACACACACACACACACACACACACACACACACACACAATGGCCGCAAGCGCAAGACTACATACGTTGCACAGAGGTGAAAAAGAGAGAAAATGGCGAAGGTGGAAATGCCGATATATATGCTTTGTCCAACTAGATGGCTTTTTGTTACGTGTGCGCACTGCTGCGACTGGAGGGGTGGGCGAGCTTTTGTCGCGGGCCATGATAGAAAGAGCGCGTTCGCCCGCGCGCTTTCGAGGATCGTCTCGCTTCGATATGCATCGCCCACGCCATTTCTCATCGACTTTCGTTTGCTCGCGGGCTGCTTTATTAGTTCGCAGAGTCGCGGGCGCGGGACCGATGCATTTCGCGCGGCGTCCCATTGAACCTCCAGTGCGAATTGACGAACAGTTCACCGTCAACGGTGGATAATTTTCTCGCTAAGCGTTTCGCGTGTGCATTTAATTGGAGAGGAGGGGGGGGGGGGGGTTAACTGTCTGTCGGGCGACCGAATTTTCGTATTGCTATCGTTGTTGTGCCTCGCACAGCCTCTGTCAGCTGCAATTTTGCCGAGGCAGTCGCCGATTCACACATACGTATGCTCTTTAACGTAATATATCGCAACGTGAAGAATTTGCAGCAACATATTGGTTTCGAGATCAAACGTCGACTGCCTTCCCACCGTTTTACGGCCGACGCGCGAAAGCTCGGCGCTCGCCGAATCCCAAGCTGGCGTCACCACGGGTAAGGCAGAGCAGAATCCGAAACAAGTGCCAGAGGCTTTTGGGGCGCGAATGAAATTTGTCAAGCTGGCACGCGCACGACTACGAATAGAGGAGACGCGAGATTGAAGAGTCATATAGCGAAAATGGAATCCTCGGCGGGATGACAGGCAATTGGCAGCGGAAGGAGACGGGAAGAGTGAGAGAGAGAGAGAGAGAGAGAGAGAGAGAGAGAGAGAGAGAGAGAGAGAGAGAGAGAGAGAGAGAGAGAGAGAGAGAGAGAGCTGGGAATCGAACGAGCCGACGGCGACACGCACACAGCCTGGCCGGTTTTTCGCGCGAGGCGTGATGCGTCGATCGGCGCGGCGCTTCGCGCGGGGAGCATTTACTTTGGGCATCTCGCCGTTCGCCAAACCGCGGCTGGATTTTAGCGCGGCTACAGCAATCGCGCTCGCTGAATAATTGATTGCACGCGCGCGCCGCAAGGCTCCCTTTGATCAGCCCGCCTCGCGCCGTCGCCGAGCGCTGCGCCCCGAGGATTCGCGGCGGAGCGAGCTGGCCTTTAATTGTGTTTATTGGCTGTTTAGAATTCGCCGATGCCGAGGGAATGTTGCCAGCTACTGTTATTTGCCCGCGCACGTTCATTCCGACAGCGATTATTTTCAAGTCTATTGTACGACTGGGCCTTCGTTGACGGCTCAATTCATTGAGTCTTTGTTCGTACTTAATTGTGTGCGTAACTTTCTATGCCAACGCTGTAATTAGGATACTTTGCAGTGACTGTCGGTCATTATTTTTTTTTTAATTTTATTGAGTTCCAACTGAATTAATCATTCAATAAAATGTACTTCAATTTTTACATTACAATTTTAACTTTGATCAACCTACTTTACAATCTAAATAACTTGTATTGAATTTTTCACTCTAATGAACAAGTCAGTTTTTATTTTAACGTACGCGCTAGTTAATTCAATTCACTAATTATTCAAGTCATTTTTTGACTACATTTGTGTTGCCTGCTATAGACTCGATCGTTATATTCAAAATAACCGAGTGCTCGAGCTAGTCATACATAAAATATTTGAATATAAAGCATTGTTATTGGTAAATGTTTATCGAATGTAACAATGAAGTTTATTAATTTAAAAATGACTCAACCCCAATGGAATAATGTGGAATACTTGTCCGTTCAAGTCAATGATGACTAGTAGCATAGTGGATGCAATAATATCAAGGTATCGTGAGTCTAGGAATGAAACTGATTCACAGCGAATAGTTTTCAAAAAAATGTTATTATGGTAGAATTTGCAATATTGACACGCAACCTTTGCAAACTGTGCAACCCACCAAAAAAAAAAAATAGAAAATAAGGAACGATAACTCGCCGCACAAACTCGGCTCATTACATGCGAAAAGGCAATCATCAAAGGTATAAATCAGCCGCGAGGGAGGGGGATGAGTCGAGCGCTCGCGCTGTGCAGGCGAGCTTGGGAATAATAGGCAATCGGCATCGTGGTGAAACTAATATCGCAACTCCTTCGGAGTTCCGGTTCTCCCTCTCTCTCACACTCGCCTAGAGGGATATGACTCGGATGCTGCCGCATTCCCTGCTCGCGCTCCTCGCGAGATGCGCATCTCGCCGAAATTCATATCTTCATAGATCCTCGCGCGCCGAATTCCATATCCATGTCGGCGAGGAGCACCGTCGCATGCGTCTTCGTCCCGTTGGACTGGCTGAGACGAACGCCCGGCCAATGAATAAATTTCGGCGCCTTTCCTCCGTCGCGGCTCGCCGCGGGATTTTTCAGTTCGAACCTTCAACAGGTGATTTTCTTTGCGGCGCGCGCGCGCTCTCGCTCCTTGTTTTCCACGCAGCGCGTCGTTACGCGCGCGGGGGAGGCTCTCTCTGTCTCGACGTTATGCTAATGCGCGACACTGCGACAGAAGTTATAGGGACTGCGACTGTCGTTTGCCGTTGTAGCGTGGCTCCGTAGAGCGGGACAAAGAGCTTTTTAATCGGCGCATCCGTAGTCTTGCAAATATTGGCACTCCTATTCTGGCAGCTGTCTTTCCAATGAGAACTCGCGTGCGTTGCGCGGCTCGGCGTTCATTTCGTTGCGGATGAATTTCGCTTCGAAAGGAGTCGCCCGTTAGATTTGACGATGAACGACGAGAAGAAAGAGTTACCAATCGAAGTGTCTTTCACTCGAGACATCTTTTGGCAGCAGCTTTTATCGAGGCTGGCGAAACGCGCCGTACAAATACTCAAAAAACCAGAGTGCACCGCCATCAAATCAAGCATAACTTATTCTCGCGGCTCTCCCTACCTTCCCTTCGCGTGAAACGCAATAAAATTCAGCCGATAAAACAAAGCAGCAGCAAGCAGTACAAGTTACGTAAAGCAGCATATTCCAGCGTCGAATATCTCGCGGCAGTCGAGCAGAACGTTTATTAAGTGCACCGCGGCCGCTACTCGTTCACATGGGCGATCGAACGCGATCGAACAGCTTGAGCCAAATGAACAGGGAGAAAGAGCAGGAGAGAGAGAGAGAGAGTGAAACTTCGATATTCCATACTTGTTCGTATCGGATTCTTATTGATATTCAGATGTCTGGCTCGTATCCCGAAATATCCATAAGGGACGCGATCGTTGTGCTTGGAGAAACCCAAACCCCACGATCGAAATGTGAAACAATGCGCGGCTGATTGAGTCGTATCGTGGTATAGTTTCCTCCGCTCAGCGTCGCCGGAATTTCACGCGAAATAAGAAGAGCAGATGTCGATTGCCTTTCTTTACGATAACCATAAAGTACTTAAACATCCTAAGCACGACGACTTTTTTTTCCAGGCCGTACAGAGCTTTTAGCTGTTTTTACGTTCATTGGCTATCGTCGTAAAATTTTACTTTACTGTGCGAGCTAACGCGTGAACAAGGAAAAAAAGTCTAACGTTTTCTTTCTTTTTTTTAACGATTATCACGCATTACCATTGCGTCTCTCGAGTAACGGGCCGATCTATAATTCATTATCACATTGAAGGGTACAGTGTGCGAGGTGATTAGTCGTAAAAACTTGATCAAATTTTACGATACAGCCTTTGCAAATTAACGTAAATGCATCACACGCGTGTCACACAAAGTAACGAAAAAATATATAAATAAATGAAAAAATTGTCTTTCTGTCGAGCGACGTGCGCGACGACGAGTTGTCGAAACGAGCGATTAATCAATCGTAAAAAGAAAGTGGGCACGCAAAACAGACGACGAAACGTGTATATCGAGAGGCCCCTTGAAAGCGTCGCCACTATCATCGCTGAGCTCTGCTGTCGAAGCCACTCATTATACCATTCAGCTGTAAACGCGCACTTCAGTTTTTTTTTCTTTGCACCTCACTGCGACCCACTCGCGTATTAGATGCTTCAGTAATTGACCTGTCGCCCGAAGGGTTATTCTTTCATTCCGTTCGAAAGCTTTCGTATCTTATCGCGCTTCAATCCACATTGGCTGGCTGTTTGCCAGGATTCAATGATTGATTCGTTATCTCATTTAACGGACTTTGTTTTTTCTTCATCTGCGCGCGCATATTTAATTCGGCGAAAAGGATTTGCGCGCGAGGCGCAGTCGCGCTGTCGACGCCAAATTTGTGGATGCTCGGTGTGGATAAAAATCCGCCATTTGATTGATTAACGTAAATATTGAGAGAAGCCGGCAGTAAAATCCGATTATTCATTTTGGCCGTACGCATGACAGCCGATCCGCTTGTCACGTGTCCCAGGCATTTATATCGTCGCGAGAATTCATTTCGAAAAGCCGGCTTTTCCGAAATCTCGCGCGCGACGCGCCATTATTCCTAAATACGAAGCACCGGCGTAATTTGCTGCGCCTCAGTCAGCTAAATCATCCTTGCGCTGCACCGTTGGCGCGCGCGCACGCCGAATAGGAATATACGTATATATGCAGAATTCGGCAGGAGAGAAGAAAAGAAAGCAAGGAGAGATGGAGACGTTGACGTTTATATACGGAAGCATTGTATTCGCGGCCTTCCCTTACTTGACTTGCTAAGTAGATTCTTCGGAACAAGCGGGGGAGAGACACCCATTTGAATTAACTGCGAAAGAAAGGGACAGAGAGGGAGGCGGAGAAGGCCTTTGTTTTGTCTGGCGCGTCGCGACACTGTTTTCGCAATGCCAGCCGATTAATTCTGTTTATCCTGTGATCTACGTTTTTTTTTCCTCGTTCTCCTCTTCGAGCGATGGAACTTTTGACGTTGACGATTTTCGAAATTGTATTCGAGAGAGAGAGTTGAATTGTCGAGTAAGCGTAAAAATTTGCGTAAGCCCTTGGCAAGGAGCGAAATTTCGTTGGCAAAGTCTTCTTACGGGAGTTCAATTAGTTAGATAAGTAGATGTATCGAGTGCCGCTGGAGACACCTGCTCCGGCGTGCCTTCGCGGCAACATTTGCAAAGTGAAAAAGAAAAATAATAACAAAGTCAACTGACAAGCCGGCGTTCGCCGTTTGCGAGAGTTGGGCATTCAGGCAACGCATAAGCCGCTCTACCTTGGAAGTGCATCGCGCAAGCAGACGCTACGGAAGAGCACTGCTCGCACGAGGTTGGAAAGCCAAGCGCTTGCGCTCCCTCCGCAGTGGTGCGTCTAAGCGCATTTCGCGTAAAATTTTTATTTGTCGCCTCCCCTTGTCTGCGTGTCTTTGTAATGGCGACGCTATACCGACAGAGAGAGAGAGAGAGAGAGAGAGAGAGAGGAAGCGAACGTTTCCGTTCTCTTTCTCTGCACCGCGCCAGGAAACGTCGCGCGCGCGCTGCCGATAAGATCCCCTTTCTCTCTTTCTCTCTCTCTCTCTCTCTCTCTCTATCTTTCTTCTTTTGCATGTGCACGGGCAGACGCTTATTTCGACTTATCGTAGAAACCCTTACTTTTCCAGTGTGCCAGTTTCATTGTTTCACGTTGGCTACAAACAAAAATTGCCAAATTGCGTTGCATAGCGCAAACGCCAAGTTTCTTTTTTAAGATGTTCGTCAAGAATGAAGACGAGGAGGGACTCGAACACTGTTTCGCGTACCGAATGATCAGTTGTTTGGAATCGTTGCACGATCCACTGATGAGTCATGCCAATTAATTTGAATCAGTCACGTTCTCAGCCGAGAAGCGCTTTTCCGAATTTCCAAATCGAGATTGCATTCGAATCGCTCAACGGTACGTCTTGCGGCATTGAAGGTCGCAAGAGGTATGGCTCGTCAATGGAGAACTACGCCGACCGCGAAGAAAGATCTGGCCGCGGACGTGCAACGGCAAACTAACGATTGTCCGGCGGGTGGAGCTGCTTCCGCGCTGCAACTATGCAGCGTCGTCGCTTTGCCGGATCGCACGGAGTCGGGCGAATAAAACGGCAACGAGAAAAAGACAGAGGCGCGCTCGAAAGTCGCTCGAATATATCGGCGCACAATCGTCCCTATCGGACAATACTACGTCCGGCTGCCGCGATACGCGCGCTTGTAAGGCGCTCGTAATCTAAGCAGCGTCCCCGTCGGCGACGATACAAGCTACACCCATTTGCATAACAATAAGGATCGTCCCTCCCACTCCTCCCGCGCTTATTGCGCAATACGTTACAGCCTGGCGAGCGCGCTTTCATTAGCCTCCTCTCGCTCTCGCGCGCGCGCTGCAGTAAACTCCTCGAGATGCTTTTCACGGGTTGGAAAAAGCGAGGCTGCGCGCCCGACGGATTTTTCACCTGCGATTACTGCGCCGATTGCCCTTAACTGCAGCGCGATTGTCGCCCGCGGCCCTCGCTTTTATTTTTATCACCGGAGGGATTTTCATTGCTAATTAATGCGATGCCGCCGCCGCCGACGCCGCCGGCTTTCGAGCGCGAGTCAGCTGCACTGCATTTAAATCTAATGGTTACGCCGAGAGCTCGAGTTCTTTGCTTCCGGCTTACAGCGGCAGGGCCTTCATTTGAAACTAAATAATGTTGCCTCGAGGACTTATTTCGTTGTTGCTCGAGATGCGATTCTATTTGAAACCCGCGACTCGTACGTCCGAGAGATTAAAAGTTTTGATGGCTTTAGTATCGGCGTTATACGACAGTACCTATTTTATAAATTACTATGAAGCATCTGCTCGTGACTCGTATTTACGTTGAGCGTATTGCCTACACATACACTTAAACAGATAGCTAATAAGTAATTAGCCGACGTTAAATGGTTTTTTTTTTATTTTCGCTTATATTTGCTTCAAACAAGGTCGACTCTCTGAGAAATACGCTTTCTTTTTTCGTTCAATTTCTACTAGAGAAGGCACGACGTGCACTGGTAAAGTTTACCACGCTGATTCGTGGAAAATCGAAGAGAAGGCGGGGCATCGATAAAGCCAAAGTGTTGGCCCAATTTCGCGCGCGGCTACGCGTGTACGCACAGAGGCGTTTAATTCCGCGCAGCGACGTACGACTAACGACGTCCGGCACCGATTTCGGCGCGCGCCCGAGAAAGGTGTGTGGGAAATCGGCGGCCTCCCTGCCGCGAGGGACACGTGGCGTAATTTTCGGCGCCGCGCCCCGTCTCTCGGAGCCTCGCCGGCGTTACGCGACGCGTAACGCCTTCCGTGTCGCCGTTGCGGCCGCCAGCGCGGAAAAACGAGCGAAAGAAGAAAGCCACTCGAATGCGCGGTCGCCGCGCGATAATGCCGGGAGCGGGGGCAGAGGGCGCGGTGGCACTCGATCATCGGATGCCCTTTGACAGACTGCAATCGTGTGGCGCCTCGCGTGGCCCGCGTTTGCCGTTTAATTAAAACGCGATTATGCGCGAGCTTTGTTCGACATTGAATTCGGATCGTCGTGTTCGTTTACGCTAGCGCCCGCTTCGTGCCATTTTACGCGCGTTTCAGATTTAGACGCGAGGTCGGATCTCGCGCAGCGGCAGCGTGTCAACTATCGTTGTTTCGTTTTCCTTTTTCGCGACGGTAGACAACGCTATTAAGAAATCGTACGCACAACGGAGCCTTCGCTTGAGTTTCACGAATAAGGCGTTGGAATTGGTAGCTCCCGGCTGGGCCGAAATAACGAACGTCCACATTGCATCAGCCGTCATCAACAGATAAGCATTCTCTCGCGCAAGCTCGATGGTCCGAGGAAATGCATAATGCAGCTGCTGCTGGAAGATGAACCGCGGACGGAAGGGAGCTTGCTGTTCGGCTGAATGCTCGCTTCTTTTCAGCTTTAGCGCTACCGAGTTTTCGAGGGCAGAATAAACAGCCGATTCTTTTCCTTTTTCTTTTTCGAACCTCTCGTTTACTCCGGCGCGAGAGTCATTTTTTCCCCTGTCGTCCGTAGAATTCTTCTCTTGGTTGTCAATGGCAGCCGGTAGGCGTGAATTTTGGACGCGTGGCACCAATTAAAAAAAAATATAGTCGTGCGCGCTCGCGTCCGTTACGATTTTGAGAAAAGCTATTGCAATCGCGCCGTGTGCAATTGCAAATGTTGATTCAAATATCCTCGCGAGCACGTTATCAAGGCGAACCATGCACCCGTAAGCAGCGGAAAATACAATCTCCGCATATTACATCAGGGGGTATAAATACAATCGAGAGGATAACAAGGAACGAGCCCTCGTTGTCTTCTCTCCCTCCCTCCCTCTCCGGGAAACTGTAAAATCGCGAATGAGTTATAGCATCAACTCAATTAGCGACGCGGTGCTAGCTATTACGGATTCATAATAAGGGCGCGTATACACACACACATGACGGAGCTTTTCATCAGCCTTAATAGTACCGCACCGGAGGCTGGTGAGTGCAAGAGCCAACATTGATACCAACTTTTCTTGGAAAGCAATTTTCTTATTTTGGATGTTGAGCTGAGCAATGGCTTCATTACGCCGCTACGCGTGTCGCTGTTGCAAAATATATTGAACCTAATCCGCCTTGTGGAAGTGGCACGGCTATAATATTATATGCGACGGTAAATTCAATTCAACAGGATTGCGTAACTCCACTGCCGTATGAACTCGACTTTACAAACACTCGGCCAAACTTATGTTACCGAGTTAGTCGGACGACAATTCCCTTTGAAAAATCGTCCTCATCTCCCATGCAATTTCGCGATGCTCGCATTCAATGATAAATAACCCCGCGCATTGGCAAAGGGGATAGAATTTCCGAGCGAGCAGCGGCTTGAATCACTCGAAATACTTGAAAAACTGGCTCGCCGACGCATCCCGAAAGAGACCAGCAATTGCGCGGCCGCTTTGTCGCGATTTGAGCTCCGAACCGAAGTGAAAATCGCCAAGGAAACTAGCCATTTTTATCGTTAATGGCAATTAACCGCGCGCTAAATAAAACCGAAATTAAAGTTCGCTTAGCGCGCAGTCGCCGCCAAATTAAACGTCGCTCGCGGGCACGCGCGCGTACGCCTAATTTGCCGTTCGTCGGTACGTTATTTGCACTTTTGCCTCCTGCCACTCGGACGTGTGATTCCGTCGACGAGCTCCGAACGAGATGAAAATAAAAAAGAGAAAATACAATGTTTTCGGGGCCAGCTCGATATTAGGCGTAACGAGATGACTGATCGGCAAATATTTGCAACGAGTCAGTGTCGAATTCGCACGTGAGTAGCGGCGCGCGGGTGAAAACAGTAGCTTGACGTAGTCTCGAGCGTCGTTCGTGTAAAGATCGGAGTCATCAACGTCGTCACGCACGTGCGCACAGTAAGAAAAAGGCGGCTGTCTTTCCTGCATGTACAATACAAGAGAAAAAGAGAGAGAGAGAGAGTGCATATTCGCCGGAGCGCTACGTTGGAAATTCCCGAAATTTTCAATTTATATTCAACGATTACAGTTAGGATAAGATATAATGCTTCTGCCTATTTTCTATGCCACAACGTTCTCTTTGCCTCAGCCGACGAGCGCCATTTATGTTGAAAAGGCAACCTACTGTTTTTCCTTCAAGTATGAATATACGCGAACAAATACAGATACAGAAAGGAAGGGAGAGAGAGAGAGAGAACAAATATCGCCCAATATTGATTCTGCCGACGTCACTCCTTTTCGATTACCCCCCTTCGAGAGTACAGAAGGGAGGGGAGATATGCCTTTTCTCCTTTTGTGTCACTTTCCTTCCGCTCGTCTCGGCTTCTACTACATACGTGTGTTTCACAAAGATATTCGAAGCCCGACTTGCCTTCTCCTTGTTTCGCTACGCGAGCTTACAGATTTCTTTCTTTTTTTTGACGCCGCAAGGTACGTCCGTGCGCGCAGCATGTGGCATTGATATTTCAGCATTACGATGCGTCGCACGTTGACTCGAGTCATATCTTTTGTTCTGAGCAATTGATTGCTATTGCTTGGCACGCTTTTAATATGGGCGCCATCGCTATCTTCGCAACGTTGCCCGACGAAATGCATGTCAGCGTGCACGAAGCAGCAAACAGCACCAATCGTAAAAATGACGAGAGCGACAAAAGTTGGCGCAATCTTGAAAATTGCAAGGAGGTTGACGTCCGGATCGAGTCAGCATCGACGAAACGAACAAGAAGCGAAAGTTGCACCGGGAACCGCGCACTCAGGTCTAATTAGCCGTGCGCGAGCGTCGCCTTGCAATAACAACAGTCAAAGTGCGATCGCAGTTGGAATGCTACAGGGCCGAATTAACGTCGTTCAAACATTTTCAATGAATAAAGTTTCATGGCGCGCGCGCGATAGCTACTTCATTTACGAGTTGTGTGGCAGCAACGCAGCTCTGGCACACTTGCCGCGCGAGAGCGCGCCTCGCTTCAAGTTCAAGCTCCCCGGAATTAATATCACTTTTGGAGAGCGCCTATACGTGCGACGATTCTCTGATCCACGAATGGCATTAATAAAGTGCGCGACGCGCTTCGGGACGATTCGCCCGCCGACAAATTGAGGGCCATCAATTATTCCCGCGGCGAGTATCAAATTAAGATGAATTCGTCGTTTGGGCGCCGATCGCTGCTTCGTGTGCGATTATTCATCGACGCACCTTTGTGCGCGCTTATTGATTTCCGTATTTTTATTTTTGACGTTGAACAAGCGTTCTTCGACAAACAAATAAATAATCCATTTCCCAGCCGCGGCGACCCTTTCTTTGCACAGTCAACGGACGTCGAGGCGAAGGAAAAAAAGTTTTCTCCTCGGAGAGTGAATATCAATTCAACGCGTACAGTCCATCGCAGCGGTCGGAACCAACGTCGGAGAATGAAATCTCTCTTCGCTCTCTGGAAAAGCCTTTCGCCGCCTATCTCCGCGCATCGAAAATCCGAAAACGTGAGCGTTTATTCATGCGCCGCAATCAGTCGCCGCCGCGCGCCGCGCGCCGCTCGCCACTCTCCTCGGCGCGCTCAAGTCGTGTTTGCCGTTTGCATAACGGGGCACACAAAGAGCGCCCGTTGCGCTTCCGTGGCGTCGTCCGAGTCGCGAAATTATCGCCCTCGCGACAGGGTTCGCACTTCGAGCGAATCTCGCCTCGTCACGGATTCGCGCCCGACGACCGGCGAATCGAGCGCCAAAATTGCCGCGGCACGCGCACTGCGTCGGAAGGCCGAAAAAAAAAACAGAACTCCACCTCGCTCTTCGCGGCAGAAACGTGAGCGCGCGCGACGGTTTCGCTGGGAAATAACGCGCGTCACGGTTGATTCGCGCGATAAACACAATTACGTCGCCTTCGTATGCGAGGGCGAGTGGATAAGTGAGATGGGGCGATGGGCGCGGGAAGGGGGCTGTACGCCAAGTTTGCACGTTGGATTAATGAAGCCACCTCCCCTCCGGCGCGCGAGAGCCGAGCTTTGACGCGGAAACGCGATGTCGGCTAATATTTGCCGACTGGCAGGCCGCCGCGCCGCCTTCTTACCCTCCTTTTACCGATGCACTTTGACGTGCACGCGTCTCGAGCCGCTGCCCGCTCGTGACATCCTCTCCACTGGCCCAGTCGCCACGAGGGGGCAGCATTTTCTCGAGCGCTTCTCATTCGCGAGTTGGCCACAATTCGAATCGCGGTAATGTGCCATTATCCTATTCGGAGCGGCAATCTTCTTGCCGGTCCCAAGTTTCAGAATATCGAAACAGACGGAGGAGTCCTATTTTATCGGATAAATTAAAAAGTTAGCGAAGAGCAAGTATCGCTTTCCATTTTTTATTCGCCGCTCGATTGGCCAATTTTTCGCCGCCAATAAGCCGCCCGCGTGGCCGTCAAAGTGCACGCGGCCAGCGAAAGTTGAAAAGTTTGAAAAGCTGACTTCCCCGCTCGAGACCTGCACATTTGCCTCGCGCGATTCGAGCCTTATCGTCGCCGTCGAAACTTAGACTTCCCTCTTCTCGCTTGAGGACTTTCGAATGAAGCTTGATCACGATTTTTATCGGACGTCGATATTTTAGTGGAGAGACGGATTTCGATCTTTGTTTTCTGCAGACGCCATTATTGTCCTACTGCAAATTGATTTGCAGTACTTTTCAATTTCATCGCGATACTCGTGTTTTCGAAAGACGCGCAAGTCTGATGAGATCGCGCAACTGAATATGCAGATGTAATTATTACGTGATTTAATATCAAAATCCATTACGACCTGCGTGCCTCAAATGTTCTTCGGTTATTATTTGCACTCGATTCGCTTCAGTCAACTGATAAGTCTGTCCTTAGCATGGCGGAGACAATGAAAAGCTCAGAAGCTCGATAAAAGAAAACACTTTTTTCTTTATCATTATCAAGTCACATTTGCGAGCTTAATTCCATTAGCTGCGAGCGAAGAGCCGGTGAGCACAGCCTTAATCAGAGCCTTTATACACGGAACCTCGTTGGATGGAGCAGAGAGAAGAAAAAACGACGAGAGAGAAAAATGATTTCCAGCTTTTACTCGTCGCAACAGAACGCGCGCGCGCGCGCGAAAGAATCCTGAAGGAAGCGTAATGGAAGAAATCTCGTCTACGGGGCCGAGGAGTGGCGGTGGGATCGAAGTCGCCTCGTATCAGCGGGCACAAAGAGCATAAAAGAAATCCATCCGGAATCTCGTTACCCGTCCTTAAAAGCGATTGCGCTTTTTTTTTATCGCCCCCCCCCCCCCTCCTCCTCGACGTTCTACATATTTAACCGGAGGGATCGGGAATTTCTCACGGATGCAACCGACTTTTTATAAAGTTACCGGAAGTTTACGAGCCTTCCCACATTCCGTGCCGAACTTAATGCTTCTCTGACTGGGGTGGCTTTCAATTTTGTTTTTTTTTTTTACGAGCGTACTATCGTTTTGATTAAAAGATTTGTTTTACAACACGGAACTGATGCATCGCTCTCGTCCTATTTTTTTTCGTTTTTTTTTTGTTATTTATGATTACGGCGTGTAGTAGTCGATGTGAAATATTACGAGCGTGAGTGTCACGTTGTGTGTCGTAAATTGGACGGGAGTGAGAAATTTTTTTTTTTCGTTGCTCAGAGAAATTTTTATGCTCACATTTTAATTCTTGCGTCCGTGTGCGCGTCTACCTGTATGTTCTACATTTCTCATACTTTTGACAGGTGAATTGAGCTTATTGAATTTTACAAGACTATTGTTCATGTATCTGTTTTTTTCTTTTAAGGTAGTTTCGCGTATAAAAAAATGATGCCGCGCATTTGTCCAAGGCATACAACTAGGCTATAAAAGAAGGAAATGCAATAACAGTAGTCGCTACGCGGAAAAGGAAAAAGATGTAACTCTTTTTGGCAGCGTATATTTGAGACTTTAGTGTGGAAATGGGGAGGAGGAGCCGAATGAGCATATAAAAATTTTTAGGAAGCTGTAATTTTATTTTTAGTTTCTTGATCACTGCGCGCTCGAGGAAATTTTATCGAGGAGTTTCAATAAAATATTCACGTCTGATGGTAAGTTTTATACGATGAGTTTATATTCTGAGGGCATTACCAAATTTAGTGACATCAATCACAGAAAATACTTTTTCTGTACACTGAATCAAGTCATTTCGGGGTCATTTCAGGATTTTAAAAGTATCTTTTGTCGGTTGAATTGACCGCATGTTTTAGTCATCGTCACGGACCTACAAACCGTATTGAGAAATGAGATTCGAGGCTTTAAAACCGGCCGCGTTGTTTCATCAGATCAATGCAGAGTTATGGAAGCCATGGGAAATCAGGTATACAATTGTTAAAAAGCTTAAAATACGACCTACATAAAACTTAACGTCTGGTCGAAAGCTATGAAAAATACAAAAGCCCGCAACGCTTTCTCTTTTCTTTTTGCATTCATGTTTCATTAGCCCACCTGCTGGTTCATTGCTTTTCCGCAATCTATAAACATGAATGAAACAAGTATACTTACGCATAATCATCGCGCATTATGCTTTTATTATTTTATTATTTGTCAAACGCTTGAAAATTGCACTGTAATTTTCCGAAACTATTCAAGTTGGCTGTGAACCAATGAAAATAAATGTCGTGACTAACGAGATCAAAAAATGGCCTGTAAAATTTCAAAAATAAAAGAATTATTTACGTTATCGTGTGGCTTTTTCGCTTATAAATCGTCGGTTGGTGATGAGATGGGGAAAGGGTGGCATACACTGGCCACCCTCGCACGCTATTAAAGATAATTGGCCTGTAAATTTCAGCCGAATCAGATGCCACTCATTCAGCTCGGGCACTGTATGCCAATTCGTTCCATCCTCGATATCCCCGAAAATAACAGGTCCTGAAATTGGTCAAAAGTGTAGAATTCACGAGTAAAGTTATTGTTTCAGCCGAGTCTGCTTTGTTTATACGAGACGAGCTTGTCGCTTTGTTTCCTTTATGCTAATGTTTTGTCGAATTTCACGTATTTGCAACTAAATGCTACTTGTCGATAAGGTTTTTCTTTCCTAAACTAAAGTGTCAACACATTTTTTAGTTTACTGGAGGTAACTCTAGATAACCTAGTGCAGTGTTTCCAAAGCCTGCACGTGACATTGTCGAATGTCAGCTTTTCTCGCTGAAGCGTAATAGTCTATAATAGCCTCTTATCCTTACTCATAAAAAAACCTGACAAAGTGAAGCCAGTTTATTTGCCATTTATTTGACTGAAAGATAGTCACGTGATCAGCTATTATGCGATAGTATATATGTCTTGTATACGCTCATGAAAGATTAGTGCAGATTTTTGTAGACGATTAATTAATTAAAATATTAGAAATTTTTTTTAAAGAATGCACTGATTACAATCGTGAACATCTACCAAGTATGTTATTTACATCGTGAAGATACGATCAGCAAAAACTGTAATGTTCTTAGAGCTTTCCATCCATAATACATTTTTAATCATGTTTTTGAAACTTTTTTATGATTTTTCAACATAGAATTTCGGATGATAAAAATTCAAAACATCATTAATAACATAATTAAATCATGAATATCAACGTAACTGCATACTTATTTACCAACAAATAATATCTTTGACTATATTCCATATCAAATCATAGGAATATTTAATGAATATTGAATGTTCGAATTTTCAATTTTTCCATTAAAAATTTTCTATTAAATGTTTTGTTCTACATTTTTTTGCATTAAAAAGAGTACGAAAAAAATACGATAAAAATGTGCGCGCTAGACATCACTAGTATGGACATATTTAAGAACTTTTCAAAATATCATTTAAACAATCTTAATTAAAATGAGGCATCTATAACGGTATACTGCCATTGAGGTAGATGAACAATTATATTCAATCTTCTGACAAGATGACGAACCTTGTCATTTTACGTATCACTGAGTTAATTCGATGTCTGAGTAATTTACAGGTACTTTAGTCACCTAGATCAGTTATTAATTCCTATGAACACATTAACAAGTCTACAATAAAAAAAATGTTTATCTATTAGGAACGAGATAAGATATTTTCTCGTGATAAACGTGTCTCGTAATTTGAAACCCGATTAAAATTGACGACATAATACCAAGTGTGTATTTTATTCGTCTGTGACTGTTCGCCGCCAGTAACACATTAAATTTAGCACACTAGCCAGTTAGATCATTTCGCGCTTGCAGAATGTCTCAAATCTTGGCGTCGTCTACTAGTTACATAACCCGAGAAGAAGCTGCAGAGTTGGCCGGTAAGATTTTTAGCGTAAAAAAGTTGAAAACCATCAGTTTAAAAACAGAACCCTTCTCTATTGAAAAACTTGGATATCTGAGCGAACAATCGCTTCTGACCATACACGCGCAGGAGGATATTGATGACCGTGAGTCAACACATGATTGCACTTTTTTTGCAAAGACGCTTGCACCAGAGAGCAACGCTTTTGTTAAACGTGTTTTTCGGGAAGAAAGTCACTTTTATGGTAACTTTATACCACTGCTTCGGAATTTTCACGTCGAGTCTTGGGCACCGCAATGTCACCTCGTCAAAGAAAATGTACTGGTTCTGGATGATCTAAAGTCACAAGGATTCCACTTGGCTGCTGGAAAATTAACCACGAAACAATTAAGAGCCGCAATTGCGGCGTTGGCGCGGTTCCATGCTTCCTCAATATTACTAGAGAAGCAGCTGAAAGTGCCTTTGACAGCTGCATTTCCAGGCTTTTTCGGAGCGCGAAAATTCAAGAATGATGACGGGCCGAATTCACGGTTTCTCGCAACTGGCATGGAAGTGGGCGAAAGTATAGCTTGCGATTTGGGTCTTGACTCGAAGTACGTTACGATGGCTTACCATATTGTAACTCAGGGAAATCATCTGACAGGCAGCAAGTGGAATGTTATTTGCCATCAAGATCTTTGGGTAAACAATATGATGTTCTCAGAAGATGACGAGTCTTGTCGACTTTTAGATTTTCAAACTGTTGCTTATGGCTCTTTTGCTACAGATGTCGTGCAAATACTTCATCTGAACTTGGATAGAGCCACGAGACTGGAACTTGAAAATTTTTCTTTAGAACTCTATCATTCAGTGCTGAAAGAAGTTCTTCTTCTCAATGGTATCGTAAATGACAAAATCATCTCCTTAGAAAAAGTGTTTGAAATTATTGAGAGGAAGCGAATTTACGGACTATTTTCAGTTGTACATCTCGGTCCTCTAGTGTATTTGAACAAACAGTTCACTGAAGAATACACGAGAAATCCTGTTCTTCAGCAATCATACGATCTCGTGAGCCGTAAAGATTTTGTTAAGAAGGTCATGCAATCAGACCAAGATTATCGCTGTAGATTGGAAGAAGCTGTAAAAGAACTTGTCAATTACGTAGACAAGAATAGATTTTTCCAATAATAAAACACATATTCAGTTTTATTTAATTGTTTGTAGTTACAACATGTAAATGCTTTTATGAATTGCGTTCGTAAGATCTGCTTGTAATATTTTTAGTTGTAACGTTGTGACATATTGCTTTCATATCTATAAGCCAAATCAATATATCATATCCTGGAAATAAATGTTTCGAACGATTGTTATTCTTTTGATTTTTTCTTCAATCTCCATCCAACACAACTTATTATCTATTCAACATAAACGACGACGTTCACCAAACAACAAAACTGCCGTCAGACACGTAAAAATTCAGCTAGTAGTTTTTTTTATTTGAGCGCTAAACGATAATTACATTCCAGCAGTTTCGTTAAATCATTTAAAAGATCCCTGCAATAAGCCTTTTGGCGAAAAAACACTTTTAAAACCAGCGGAAAAAACATCAAGACAAATCGCGCGTCCGGTCGTTCGTTGACCAAAACTACTCGCGACATTCTCTGCCCTCAGAATGGTAAAAAAAGAGATGGCTAAAGTCCGTGAACGTCGGGAAAAAAGTGGTCGTAGCGCGCGCACAAAGGAATTATTATAATAGCACGTGTGTGTAGCGGTGTGTGTATCGTTGGGCATTCAACGCGCGCCAAGCATATACGTAGCAAGGGGGAGGGGGAGGGGTTAAAACGCGACGCGGGTGGATAAATATTAAGCGGCGTCGCTCTCTGCACCGCTGCAGCTCGCCGATTGCCGCAGCAGCGGCCTCGTCGACTCACTGGCTCATGACTAATTCGAGGAGGATATCGAAGCGCAGCCGCTGCCATTATTTTTGCATTTGCGATTCACCGCCGAGAGAGAGAGAGAAAGAGAGAGAGAGAGAGAGCGAGAGAGAAGCGTCGAATACGCGTAGGTCGTTGCCGACGAATTAATTTTCGTTCGCGGTTGTGGCGGCGCCGCGGCAGAGAGAAACACAATATTAAAATACGGCGTGTGGCTTTGTTTGCGTGTATGTTTTTTTCGTTACTGCTACTGATGTTTCCAACTTTTTTTTGCTTTTTGCAGGCGGTTGATGCGTTGCGTTGCCAAATTCTGAGAATTGTCCACTGCGCCTGAATCAAAATGAGTAAGTATTTCATTAATAATTTATTAAAAAATGGACGTTGAAAAGATTTTCCACGAAAGCTTTTCCAATTATTACGGTACATTTTGTGGATAAGGATCATGGAGAAAAAAAAATTTCCCTCGCGCCGTTTCATCAGGCAAAGTGCAAGTTTACAAGTTTTTCACTCGTAAAATTACGTTTCACGGCGCCATTACTCAATACTTTTATCTCGTCATTAAACTGAAATACAAGGTTTGTTTTTGGAAACTCGAGGAACAATATTCTCCACTGCGAGTCCTCGAGTTAATCCAAAAGCCGAAAGGATCATTTAACCCTTGCACGTACTCACCCCTTCGTCGGCGTCTTCTTAACTCGACGTTGGCGGCGGCAACTTGACAAAACGATTTAATTTACTCGGCAAACGCAATAGGCACGCATAGACGTAGACTTCATCCCTATAGGCGGCATATATAATTAAAGCATTACGCATTCCCATAGTGGCGTGCGCGAAATCGACTCCCGTTTGTGCTCCCACAGGGACGCAAGTCGATCGTCGTACTCGTCGTCGTGGTTGTGCCTCGGGACAGTATGCAATTTTAATAGCAGTTGTTGCCACTTTCGCTATTGAATCTTGAATCTCACGGGCATCGCTTTATCTTTCATGTGCTCTCGGGTTTGCCAGTTTTTTTCGAGCTATCGCCGGTTTCATGGGGTCACTGAGAAAGTCGATGGCGATTAACGATTGATGTTGCCGGTTTTTCTATTTATTTCTGGTAGCTTGAAAATGCTCATTTCCTTGAATGAACAAAATATCCGGACACCGAATTGAACTTGAATTCATTACTCAGTCAATTAGAAGATGGAAGTTTTCTCTCGGAGAATTCTATTTCGATCGGTGGCAGAGATATATTTAAAAAAATCCGATTTTCTTTAATATCAGTTTATTCGATGCTAGAATCAACAGCTAATTTGATTCATTTCCAAAAATAATAAAATCGAAAATCTACTAAATTCAGCTCTCTGTGCCCGAGGGTATAAGATATTCTACAATTTTTTCAATAGTAGTTGATTGCGAACCCGGAAAGGAACGAAAAATATCTGTGATCACCACTACGAAAAGAAATCGGGGGAGGAGGGGAGGAACAACTGACGCACAATAAAGTCAAACGACCAAAGAGGGAGAGAACTGCGAAAAGAGCGAGCGAAAACAAATGTCAAAGCAGAACGAAAAATCACCCGACCGACCAAACGAGAGAGGGAAAGAGCGAGAAGTGTACACACACGCGTCAACGTGTAGCCCTACAAATCGCCTCATCAACGAAACCATTTCCGATCGCTCATTTTTCGTCGTGCCCTTCAACAAGAAGTGAGCGCGTACGCGTGCGTGAGCAATAACAAGGAGAGAGAAAGAGGCAAAGAGAGGGGAGAAATCGGGCGAGATTAATTCCACGATGGCGCGAAATCCCCGCGGTCTGCGCGGAAATGAAGGTGTCGATGTGTCTAGGCACACGCAGGCTCTGGAAAATATTGCGCGCCGCCGACGCGCGCGAGTCTGTTTTTGTTTGCTCGGCAAAGCGCACAAAGACCCTTGCGCTCGCTCTCTAATGTATGCCAAACAAAAACAAGAGCAGCGAGCTTTTGTGTTTACGTCATGAGCTTTGCCGAGCTGCGCGGCAGCCAGTCGCGATAGGAAGTTTAGGAAACGGCGGCGGTCGGAGAAAGGCGACCTCGCTCTTTTTCCCCGCGCGCGCCGATGCCTGTTTTCTCCTCAAACATCGCCAAAGTCCACGATCAAGCTGCGATAATATAGAGCTGGATAAATACATTTGGCCGTGCATTTCTGTATTTCCTACGCAGGAGCCCAAGTTTTACTTGGATGGAAATCGCTATTTTTTTGTTCCGCGTTGTTCAACGTTTGACTTGATCAACGCCTTTGGAAATGATTCATTGTTCAAGTTTACAAATGCAGAAAGATTTATTGATTCATTCGAAGCTTACAGAACTCGACTCTTCAAAAATAATTCATCTCAATATTTGGTGTAATTTCGTCAAAGTAGGACATTGACAGCATCCCTTAATTACGCGATCGATTTGAGATATTTTCTTATGTCACTAGTCGATGTGACAACAGTGAAACCTAACACAATGCGTATTATCCTACTATGTGGAAAATCATTTAAGAATTCGATGCAAATTGATTAACCCCGACGGTCTGTTCATTTAGAAAAATAAATGTAACGTGCAATCTGATTTTGGTTGAAAAATATCTTACGATTCCCGAAACTTTCTTTCATTGTATCCGGTAAAATGTAAAATTAAAGCGCTTCAAGCACACCTGCTGACAGTAGAGTAGAAAAAAATCTGTTCCATCGAGAAATGAGTGTTAAACGGATTTAATCCTGACCGCGTCCCTATGAGAGGAAGAGGGTGTCAATAAGAGAAAAAGGTCAGTTCATTGACTCGCTGCACGTAATTATGCCGAATAGCAGTCAGACCAAGCGAACGTCCATGCCGCTCTCTAAAACCAAAGTCCAATTTAGAAACTTGTTGATCGGGAATTACACGGAGACGCACGTTGAAAAAGTGTGCAGGTTAAAAGGAAATGAGCGTCTGCGCACAACGAAATAAAAAAGAAAGCGTTCGAGAGCGAATGCGCACGTAGACTTTGATTGCTAGAGATGAAGGATCGCGTAGGTCTTTATCGTTTTTCTTTTTAAGATCTGGCTATTGATCGTGGTTGAACAAGGCCAGTTATAAAAGTAGAAAACACAGACATTTAAAAATACGTCTTAGCCCCCTCGGTATTTCATTTTTCAATACTAGGGTAACTACAGTCGTTTTGAAAGCGCGATGGTAGGGCTGCCACCTTGTTCAAAAATAGAAGGGTGCCACGAACTATTTTAGCTCATCTAATTCTTAACTTTCAAAATAGTCTGTAGTTTATTGAATTCCATGAGTGAATAAGAAAGACCGTTTGATAAAATTTGCGATTTTCTCTAAATATATTTTCCAATTAATCGCGGCCATCGATGAGAAAAAAATGTAATTTTAGATGGTACGTCAAATAATACGACGCACAAAACAAGAGACCACAGCTAATAATAGCTAAATAAATTTCGCTTGCTACCGAGCGAGAAAAAGGGAAAAAGAAATAAATGGCGGAGAACCGAAACCAGAGTCAAACAACAAGCTAGAGAGAGAGAGAGAGAGAGAGAGAGAGAGAGAGAGAGAGAGAGAGGGAGAGCACAACGGTGACACGAGTCACGTCGCAAAGCGGCTGTAATTCGCCGCAAAGCGTCGTGGCGACCTGACGCTTGTCTCTTCCCCGCACAAACATCCCCACATGCTTACACACATACTGCTCCCCGTCGAATTTTTTATCCTTTGAAGAATACTCCCGTGGGCAAAAGAGAGAGAGAGAAAGTTCACGGTTTGACGACCTAAAACTTTATGCTCAATTAACCCCCTACCTATCTGTTCCTGTCTCTTTTTTACGACGTGACTATTAGCTCGCGGCGCAAGATTCTTCAACAGATTTAAAACTTGGTGCACGTGTGTCATAAGGAAGAGGGGAAGTGAGTTTGTTAGGTAGACGCGGTTACGACGCTCGGAGGCTTTTTAATTAATCGCGTAAACCGCGCGAGTCGCGTTGCCGCGCTGATGCGTTACTTGTACGCGTAGCTGGCACAGTAGGTTTTCGGGAGAGAGAGAGAGGGGGGGGGAGGATTTTCGCGCTTTATATGCAGATTAAACATAATGCCAGGACGGCGCGCGCGCAACAACAGCAGCTGCGCTGCGCCAGCGTGGCGGCAATATAATTTCCAGCAGGGTAAATAATGCGCTGATTAAAGCCAAACTCGGGCTGTATTTTCAGGAGCTAAGGGAAAAGTATATGGTCGATCAGCCGACGAACCGCGCGCGTAGAGCGTTGCAAGCCGCGAAAGCGATCGAGCGCCGCAACGCTCGGCAACGCCGGCGAAGAGTTAGTCGAATGCAGGTGTGCGGCAGATCGGCTGATACTGGAGAGCGGCGCGCTGCTCTGCGGCATTAGGGTCCCACTTCCTTCGTCGCGACTACTCGTATAATGTCGGCGAACGGTAGAGTGGCGGGCGAGCGAGAGTGGGCCGCTAAAGCGGATCAATCAGGATTAATTGAGTTACGGGTTTGTGGTTCTGCGGCCCGTCGACCAATAACCACAAGGACATCCGCGTCAGCGTCGCTATTTACGACCAACGCAGCGGCGGCAGCTGCAGCACCAGCAGCGGCAACCTTTCGCCAGTGGTAAGCATCAGCGCTTGGTCAGACGTCTTGAAGCGTCGGAGCGCGCGGCTCGCGTTGATTAAACTGCCTTTCATAGTCCGTTTTGCGTAATTGCTGTTGCTGCTGGTGCCGGTCGATTGACAATTTTTCGGTTGGATTATCGAGCAAACATTGATTCGATCGTGGACGGGGACGGCCTTTCGAAGTGTTTGACAAGCTTAGCGTGAACGATCTTTTGCCAAAGTTTGCATCATAAGCTGAATATTGAGTTGAATTATATCGAGGAATTATGCGGACGATTGATGGGTTGTGAGCGACGATAATTACGAGTGATGTGAATTAAATCCGTTGTACAATTCAATCAAACAAGTTTGCTTCATAATTGGTAGGAAAATTATAATTGACCAAAGCTTCTCTCGATATTGCAACTCCGACATCGTTAAAAACCGTTCGCTGTCTAGTGAAAAAAGCAGCGTAAATTGCCGACAGCGGTGTAGAAACCCGAGCAGTGCAGGAGCGCGCGACTAATCCCACTATAGCTCGCTGCTGATCTTGGCGAGTGGTCCTTGACGAATCTCTCTTTGAACGTATAGACGCGGGCGATTGGGGTACAGAGCAGAGAGAGAGAGAGAGAGAGAGAGAGAGAGAGAAAGCTCTTCGCTCGTAGCTTGATAAGCGAGGGTAGCAGCGAGCATTGTGCACAGGTTACGCGCAGGTGTGTTGAGAGATACACCGAGTAAGAGAGCGAGTGTCTGCTGCAGTGGTCAGCTCACTGCTGCTGCGGCTTCCCCTTTTGGCGCTTTAACCTTCGCGACAGCTACCTCCTCTTGCTTTTTGCCGCTACCGTTGTGTTCGCGACGTTGTCGTCTCCCTACTCGTGGCTATTTGCAGAATTGCCGGTCAAACGCGCCGGCAGGTTTTCTCGAGGCAGCAAGCGTATGATCGATTTAATTTTCATGCTGTCGAGGCGATTCGCTGAAGCACGAGTAAATACTGATTATCTGCATTACTCTTGAGAAAATTTCATTATTCGCCGGGACGATTAATCAGAATATGAATCATAGCCACTAAGAGATGAAAAAAATGAACAAATGAATTTTATATAAATTTCCACGTTTGTTTTAGGATATAAGTGAAAAGCATTACGTATCATCAATCGTGAACAGCGTCGTACCAGCATCTTCACGCTGGGATATCTAAAAGCCGCTTTGTAAATCCGTCGCCAATCCTGCGCGCCGTAAACAAGACGAAAAAAGGTAAAGGCTCGGTGCAGTTGCGGCCGGATAGGAGAAAGAGAGGGAGGGAGAGAGAGACAGAGAGACAGAGAGAGATAGGACGTCGAGGGAATGGCCAAGTGAAGTCGTATATATACACGTAGGCAGGCAGCAGCTAACTTTGTGGGTCCCAGCGCGAGACGCGTTACTGTAAGTGATGAAATTAATTAACGTCCCGTAATCAAAGCGCAACGCCGGGCTGCGGTTTATCCCCCGCGGAGCGAGCCGCGCGCTCGCGTAGAGTTCGTCTCGACGCCACCGCCGCCGCCGCCGCGGTTGGTCGCTTTGCTTGATACGTCCCGGCGATACGCGCGCGCGCACTCGCGTCGGCAAAGAAAGGCCGCAAGGGCTCTCTCTCTCTCTCTCTCTCTCTCTCTCGACGCGTCGACGTTTAATGAGCCAACCGCGTTCATCGATCTTGCCTGCACGCGGCGACTTCCACTTGGACGTTCGTCAACGACGTCTGCGCGGGGATCGATGCGATCGTCGGTCATTCCGAAAACACTAACAGCTAGGTAATTAGCGACTACAATGGGAGGCAGAGGCGGAGGGAAAGACTGAATGGATAGTCGCAAATGAAAGCACGGCCAGGCACAGGAATCCGCGGTGGAAATGCAATGTGCATTCGATCGCGGCGACGGCGGACGGCGATTCGAGCGGCGTTCGAATTGTAACGAAAATTAAGCAACGCGCGCGCGCGCGCGCGCACTGGCTACGACCGAGATTATGCCGACAATGCCTTTTGTTACGAAGAAAATTGGCTGCCGCGCCACGCACGTTCACCGAAATAAACGCGCGCCGCGCTTCGACAATTCGCTACATACGGGAATGCGCCCGATAGAGAGTCAACTGAATTATAGCCTCTGGTTTGAGCTGTATACACGGCGAGCAGAGGGATTATACCGACGTGCGACTGCTCCGAAGCGAGGCCACGGGATGTAATGCCCACTTGTGCACTCAGCGTGAAATAAATAAAGAAGGATCTCTCCATCCTTGCGGGACGGATAGCCGCTTGCGCGTAATTTACGAGGGAAGACCAAGATTTCTCCGCTTGCGTTTTTCGGTTAGAAGGGGATACACTGCCCCGTGCGCGCATCATATCAGCTCTCGCGCGCGAAACGAATGGTCGCGCAGATATACATGCCCCCACGCGGAAACGCAAAAGGCTCGCGCGCATATCTCTCTTTTGTGTCGAGGCCGGTGTGCAACTGGGCTCACCCCCCCCCCCCCCCCCCCCCCGGCTACACTGTCGTCGCAGTCGTGCGAATGTTAACTCGCGCGCGCCGCTAGACATTTCTCCGGGACTTTAGCCCTCTCGGCGGCTGTTCCTAATGCAGCCAATTACGGAGGAGTTGAATAATTGACGAGCTGCGCGTTTTAATTTGGCGGTGATTTGGAAAAAAAAAGTAAATAAAGGCTCAGAGCCCTGTTGTTTTTTCTTCGAGCTAAACGGCTTTTCCTCGCAGGCAGATCAAACCCGCAGCTCCCGGAAGTTCAGCTTAAAACTTGATTTTAAAGTTTACTTTTCGCTGATGAACTTTGTAACGAATTTTTTTCCCCTAGCTATCTCCCGCTTCCACAGCAAATACAGCTAATCTTCTTTCCACGCGAAACTCTTCTTTCTCCTTGCGACAATGCAACGACGCTCGCAACTCTGTTTTTTTGTTCACTGTCACCTCCTTGTTCATCAACTCCTCTCTCCCTCTCTCTCGCTCTCTCTCACGCGTTCTCTTTCTCGCCCCCCCCCCCCTCTCGATTGCCAAATTACAGCGCGATAACATACACACGGTTCTTTACGGCCAATATTTCAATGCTGCCTTTCGGTAAAATCCTCTTATCGCTCGTACCCACACGGGGATCAACCAGGTTTTTTTCCCTCGCTCTCCCATGCGCTCGTCACTATTACTCTGTCGACGCGACGCTGCTACTGCCAGTGCCTAATTGGTTCGGTGATTAAAAAGGACTTTATGCAGATTGCTTATAAGCGTACGTACGAACAGGGGAGCGATCACGAATTACATATACGCTAGAATGTATGGAAATTTTCAAGGGGAGTCGCCGTGTGATTGCGGTGTTGAGGGATAGAAATGCAGACATTTTTTTTTCAATTTTTCAAGTCTTAATTCGTATGCATTGTTTATTCACTAGAGAATCAAAACATTTGAGTCATTAAATTATTTAAAAAATCTTTATACACGCGAATAATCGAGTTGGAAATTGAAAGCCGATCCGCGTTCACAGATGTCGAGTAAGAGCAGTTTATCGTTTGATTATTATCGGGTATGAAAGTTTTGCGCTACGCGTGATTCGCAATGTAGTCGACCACTCGAAGTAAAACTATGAATTTTTTTATGAATATAAGTACATGAATCGATAATACTATAGTCAACATTAGCAATTGATAAAACTTCAATTGATATGTATATGCTTTTATTATAACTTTATTTATTAGTTTTCTGAAGGAGGATACATTTCAGCAACTAATTCCGTCTCTTTATAATATCAGTCTAAGGAGTATAGAAATCGGTATAGAAGTTACAAGCTTAAATATAAAATATAATTATTTTGGTTTATTAGAGTTAGAGTCAGGAGTAATTCTACCCCGGGAAAATCGAATATTTTTGTGTTACGTACTTTTAATTTTACTATCATAATGTGTTCGATTTATCCATAACGGTGTGCGAGATTGACGTAGACATGAGTACCATTTGTCACCGCTAGAGCAGCAGCTTTATCTGAACCCACATCTACAATCGAATCCGTACAGAAGACTATTGGCTAGGATGACTGACAGATTACCCTTGTAAGTTTTTTTTTATATGCTTGTTTGCATTTTCGTTGACTGACGATTGCCCGATGGTCTGTTATCAAATCCCATCAATATGCTTTCTATACAATTTTTCCAGCAACTAAGCTTAAGAAATTTCGCAACAATTGATTTCAATAAATACCTTCGATAGTCGCAACAATGTTTTAGAAAAAACGTTTATCTAAACGTCTGCTTAAGTACTAATAGTAATTACATTTTCGCCTTTCAGTGATATTCATGAAATAAATGCTGGTTGACTTTTTTCATCAAACTTCATTGAATCTAAAAGTTATGAAAGTAAGATTCAGTACATTTTTTTACACTATAAGTGAATATGATCGATAAAACGTGTTTTACGTGAATCAAAGCAATGATATTATTATTAGCAACGAAAATACTTTTTGTGCCCAAGTTTGACAAATATTATAAAGTTCGTCGTCACTCCCATTAATTTTGATGAACATTCGAAGCGACAATAGAATTTACTTCTCTAGAAAACGTAATTCATTCTCAATTTTTGAGAACTAGAATCTTATATTTTTAATTTTAACTATATAACATAATTAACTATAATAAATATATAACATAATAATAACAACATATTTTTAATTTACTTTTCAGTGCATTCAAAACAAAATAGAATCATGAATGTTTAGTTTTAAGGAGTTACGATTCCTTAATATTGAATATTTACAATAAATACTATCTATTTAAATGTGTATATTCAAAATTTTAATGAACAAAAATAATATAAGCCTATTCTTAAACAAGATTCTAAAAATTATCAGCTGTAGACGCAGGTTTCAAAGTTTCGTATAATTATATGGAATTGTTATAATTAATTAAAATCGTGCCAATAATTTTACGCATTGTAAATACCCTCTGTAGCTTTTGCAGATAGTAACAACTGCCCGCTTAAGAACACAATATGTGCTCCATGTTGCAATAACAGTGTCTACGTCGAATAAATTAATGCATTAATAAAAATCATCCTAGCTACTTTATCAAAAACTTTAATGTACATCAATTGAAAATTTATTAGTCCCGTTACAAATAAGATGCACCTGAATTAGCCTAATGTATGGGTTTCAGAAAACTTTAGACACAAGAGAACGCAAATCATCTTTATTTCGGAAACTGAACATGAAAGTGAAGAACAAACGTGTGACCTCTTAACGAGAGAAAGGTCGATTTCAGAGATACAAAACAATGCCTCGAGGTGATGACACTGTTTTACGTAACAGGAATGTAGAATGCATGTGGTGGAGGTTGCACAAATAGTACTTGATTGTAACCGTAAATAAGAATCTCATAAAATATTTCGATAGTTCGTTGATAGTAACAATTTTTCAAAATATGCAATATTGTATTTAAACACTGCTAAGTGCAATAAATTAATTAACCAATAACATTTAGTAATTATGAGCATTTAGCATAATTAATAATCTGTACTTATTAGTAAATTTTTGTAAATTTAATCCAGTTGTAATAGTTTGTGACGCGAACGTAGATATTAGGCAAAGGTAATTCGCAGTCTTTAACTGCAACACCCACCCACTATACCATTCATTATCTCTGGATTAACGGAATCGCCACCACAAAGATTCAGAAATTGACAGGTCCGTGAAGAAAACTGGTGTCTAACGCGAACTTGGTTTCAGGTGTTTTTCGAGATGCCCTTCTGCAAGATCACCAAATAAAGACGCTCCAATAACTTATCTTTTAAACACGTCCGATACATTTTTTAAAATCTTCCAACGATTGTTTCTTAATAAATCTGAAGAATCCTCGATTATAGGAGTATAATGAAAAAATAATCACTCAAGTAGTCATACAACTTGTTCACCAACTTCAGGTTGCGTCGTTAAAATAGGAATTATTTTACTTTTTTCATGGAGCTTTATTGGTTCTATAAACTATGTAACCCCAAAATCTGTAAGCATTCTTTCGCATTTAACTAATCAAATGTTTCTTACCTGGATTAAAGTAATATCATTTTACCAGCGACTATCACGACTCTTCTCTCTATGTATAGATATATTATGATTTATACAGTCTTTTCCCAACGAAAATAAAATTTTGACTTGCGTGAGAAAAGAAAGCAAGTCTCTTGATCTAGAAAGTTTGACAATAATTCTTAGTAATAGTATTAGAATTTGCGTATATTAGATTTTATAATGTTAGCCGATGACGCAATAAGCTGCTGCCAGTGCCCAATACTTCGAAATAATAACCGCACCATAAAAATGAGCTTTATTTTTTAATTTTCATAAAGTTCTACTTATAACGCTCTGTTGGTATTACCAACTGAGCAAAAGAAGTTTTTCCAGGTTTTTTCTTGATAAAATTAATTCGTTAACTTGAAATTTTTTCAGAACATCCATTGTACATAAACAAAGAGCCGTAAAGAGTCATTTTTTTAAAAATTATCTTGGAAATTAAGAAAATAAATGAAAACTACGAGTAGAGCTTAAATTTTTTCTCAATTTCCAAGACAATTAAAAAAACAGCTCTTTGTTTATGTAAGATGGATGTTCTGAAAAAGTTTCAAGTCGGACAAGGACATGCCGGACCCCTCCCCCCTCCCGACCTCATCGATTTGAATATTCTTTTAATATGTTGTAGATCATAGCAAAATAAGTAACACTTTTATCGGCAGAAAAATACTTTGAGGGGTTGAAATCCGCCTTCAAAATCCACCTTCAAAAATAAATTTTGCAATTTATCTCAAGTTCTAATTGATATTTCACAATTAAATAAATTTTATTTCACTACCCGTATAAATGAGGAACTATTACATACAGTTCCGATCATAAGAAGATGCAACCCCTTTTTTTATTGACAATTCTACCATTTTTGTGAGTAAGACGCAATACATACAAACACATGCACACACACAAATATAAAGTTCGATAGCACGGTTGTACATAAAAATTTCATTCATAAATAGGTGTCAGGAATTACTTAATCTATTATTGAGATACATAAGCTGCGGAAGTTCCAATAGTATATATACAACTATTTTGTAGCATATATTGCTCATTTTATGATGTTAATTCTTATTATATTACTTAAATTCAAGTAATAAGCATGGTCGTTGATTTTTAGTTATTAATTGAGTTTAATTTCCATAACTAATACTGTAATATTTCAATAACTTTTTAGAAAGAAGAAGGTATTTCCCATTGTATATCAACATTGGAAAAATAAGTAACCAAAACAATTCGGGAATAAAATTTCCATTATAATATAGCTATAATATTTTAATTCACTATCTTATTTATTTTTCAGTAAATGTTTATTTAGTTTATTAATATTATTTAAAAGCTACTATTAATATATACATCAATCAAAGTACTATATTCGAAACATTAACGAGTATTTTCTACATCCTTTGATTTTGAAAGTTTAATAAAAAAAATAAACTCTTTGAAACATAAATTAGTTGACTTTTTTTATGGAGCTTTTTTGGCTCTGTTAGTTTTTGATAAAATATTCAGAAAGTTTTTAATGACGAATTGATTTAAATTCATAAATTATTTCATGCCTCGATTAAAATAGAATCATAAGTAGATCCGAGAAACTGAAATTTTGGAGCTCATTAGACGTTCGTATTCAATGTCAGAATAGTGAAATTAGCGGATACGTGGGAGAACTTGCAATACATATGCGAGTGCATATATACCTGCCGAGGTTATACCCGTTGGCGTTGTGATGATGTTGAGCAGCCGCTCTCTCGTTGCCGCAAGGCACTTGCCTGTCTTCTCACTGCGACACGCTTGATAATATACGATAGCCAAAACAAGCGACGCATTTTAATCTCGCTTTTTCAATACTCTATCCCACGAGCTTAAATGTCACATTCATGAAGCACTTTCACCTTCTGACGCTGACGAATCGCGAATTATCAAACTACACGCCCCCGCGGCCACTACACAGCCGAAAAAGAAAGAAACAAGCGAGGGTATTGTTCACGACGACGCCAAAATACGGGCTTGAGAGTCTAACGATTCCTTGTCGAGAATAGGTCTACTCCTCACTGCGAGCAATTACATTGCGCGATTAGCTCCATCAGCAGTTATATGAAGAGTTTCATGCGCGCCAAAGGGGAACTTTTTCGTTTTTCGAGTGTCGTACTGAAATTGAGAAGGGTTGCTACTGGTGCAAATGAAAGACTTGCCATCCATGGTGTGCAGAGAGAAAAAGCTCGCTTAAAATTGTTCGAGCTGAAGAACTTTTTTTCTTCTTTTTTGTTTTTTTTCTTTAAGCTTGCTTGACATTTAACGCTGACGAATGAATATGAAAAATTGTTTCGGTTTAGTGTTTTTCAAAATGCCCAATCATCACGGCGAACGCTGACAAATTAAATTGGTTCTTCGATTAATCAAGCAACGATGCTTATTAATACGAAGTCACTGTAACTAACCGCACAGAAAAGCAATTTTTTAATGCGAATATATAAGTGTTGGATCGTCGCGGTAAAGAGGGCTGGAACCGCTCATGTAAAGTCGAAAATAATACGAACTACGCTTAGGGTATAAGCGAAAAGAGGAAGAGCGGAGATCAGAGGAATAAGCGAACAAGAAGGTACACATAAATGACCAGCCGCCGAGGAGTATAGTGCGGTATATACTACTAGGCAGTTTGCTCGTCTGAAAGAGACTCGGCTTGAGAGCATCTCTCCTGTATACCATGGCTGCCTTTGTCTCGGCGGATTAGCTTCAAGAGAGAAACTTGCCTCTTTTTTCCTTCTCCCTTGTTCTTGGATATTTCATTGCCTTGACGATATAAAAGGAAGTTAGCTTTTGCTGCACGAATATGTTGTTTCCTTTTGCCCCCCCCCCCCCCCCTACCCGCGAATAGTTTTTCCACTCGCGTGGTGGTTAGCACGCACAGGCCGCATGTTGGAATGGGATTATAAAGTGGCGCAAATTTATGGCGAGTTCGAGTAATGCGCTCGCACACTTTTAAATCGCGAGGTAATACGATGGAAAGAGGCGCGAGGAAGAGAGAGAGAGAGAGAGAGAGGGAGAGAGAGAGAGAGAGAGAGAGACGAGCCCAAGGTAGCACGCTCCCTTTCTCCTTTTTTTCATTTTTCTTCATTGATGCACTTTTTACGGCTTCTTTTTATTACCATTAGCGAAATGCCTCTCGCGAGCTGCTGCATTTGTGATCATAGCTCTGCTGTTTCACGTATTCACGATCTGTGTGCGTTTTCACGCTTTCTCACCTCAGTTTACTCGATGCATCTTGCCATTAACAATTCTAGTTGGTTATTCGTCTCCATGACTCGAATTTACGTTTTATAGATTGTCGGAAAACAAGTTGTTGCAAAGATGACTGCCCGGTGAAAAATACGCGCGGGCCTTGCTCAAAAAATTGCGGCTGCTACCTGAAACAAGCCGTCGCCGATTTGAAAACGAGCATCAAGGTACTGATTAAAACAAACGATGACCAAATAATGTAATCAATAACTCTTGCAATAAATTATCGAGTGTAGAAACGCGAAACCGCATTGAAAAAATTATTGCAATCCACTGAATGGAGCGTGAACTTGAGTCGAAGCGAGGAACAATTGTTGTCCAGCAGCACGACCTCGCCGTCAGCGAGTCTCCTGGCTGGCATAGTCGCGCGCGAATTGTTCTCACGTAGGCGTGACGTAGCTGGCATGAGGGAGCGTTGGGACCGAGCGAACGGAGGTCGTCTCGATGTCAGTGACGCGTTGTGCACGAGAGTGAGTTACAAATGTGGTCTTATTGTTCTCGCCGTGTGACCTCTCAGCGAGAGTGAGAGAAAGGTCGTTCTGGAGAGGTGCAAGTGCGACGATGCTTCTCTCGAGGTGATGACTCTGTTTTATGTGTAATAGGAGTGTGGAATGTGGATTTGGTGTAGGTTGTGTGAATAGTTTATTACTCGATTGTTATCGCGAATGAGGGTTTGATGAAATATTTCAATATGGCGTGGATGTTGAATACCACGCACAATGCAATCAATCTTTCGTAAGATTTAGGAAAGTCTGGTACGTGATAAATTGGTTATCCAAACAGAAAATAACGCGGGACGAAATAAAATTAAAGCTCCGTTATGAATAAAGAATAACTAGCTGAATATCTTATCACACAGTGATATGTGCGAAATTAATTCGAATAGAATGATGTAATATGCAAAATATCATTTAAAAACATTTCTCATTATTTATTTTTATATTGAATAATTTCATAGTATTCATGTAACATCTTTCAGATGTTTTTTCTGTGATCATACGATGTTAGTTCTTATCCTAGCAGTGAGTGAATTGAGAAATATCTCTTTTTACGCGGTGGTTCAAATTCTACTGATTTGATTTTGTAGTTATGTGATTTCAAAGATTTCTTTATTATATTCTTTTGTTTTTAATTGGATGAAAAATAGCGAGAGGAGTTATTTTGTTATTCTGTGTTTGACGTTCGTTATTCTAATGGCATTATGATCGAGTGATTCTATTTCTGTTTGTATTTCATTTGTATTGACTAATGGGCACGTGCTCTTTAAGACAGCTTCATATAGTTTATTTTTTTACTTGGAAAAATATGGAATAACGTATTTATATTTTCTAATGCTTTTACGATTGGAACGAATAGTTCTTAATTTTCTGTTAGTATTTTAACTTCATCATTATAGAGGATTTTGATAGTACAATTATTTTTGATAACTTTATCAAGTTATTCTTTTAAAGGACATATTTATTACACCAGTTATGAAGATGGGCGACGGTATTTGCGTTGTCTTATTTTTACTGGTTTTGATGAGTTTTCGTTAGAGATGTTTCCGTTATTTGTATTTTCATCTAATACTATGAATGAGGTTTCTGTTTCAACTGGTGCATTTGATGTACCGGACAAATAATCCCGAATACTCGTTTGTCTTTTCTTAATAATTTTTTTCTATAAAGCTGTTTCTATTTCTCTTGTTTTTTGCTGATTTCTACTAAGTTGTTTCTTTTTCGTTTATTTTTCTGGAAAGGCTTGCTCAGGCTTTTGAACGTCGATCATGTTGGTCGTGTACTTATTTATCTATATCTATGAACTATTGCACTTGTAATTTGAATTTAATCACTCAAGTTTACAGTCAGTTTACTGTGTCAAGTTTCTCTCTTGAGTGCTAGCACGTATGCAGAGAGAATGTGTACTAGTGTATTCTAATTGAATGGCTTAGTGTAGTCCTAAAATACAAACCAAAATTAAATATTTATTTGTTACGTGTGTTATTGAAGTCAAATAAACGCTTAACGCATATTTTTTTATCGCTATGTTAGATATTAATTAACATAACTTTACATGGTAAATCATTATAACTCTTAGAGTCATAACGTTCTCTACAGTGGACAATACTTTAAAACATTAGAAAAATTAAATAAAGACTAGATTTAATCTTTAAATTACACAAATCGATTGAACAAAATATATTCTATAAGTTTAAATACTTAAGAAATCGAATTTGATTCAGTTATATTCGAGTCAATTATTTTGATAGAACTACAAATGCTAAATTATCAAATAAAACTATGACTCTAAGGTTCAGAACATGACACTGTATAATTTAACTCATAATAAAATTTTACTTATGATGCTTTATAAATTAATTTTATAAAATTTTATTTTTGCCTCAACGTAATTACAATGATAAAAACAAATACAAATATTAATGCAATATAATATTTCCTGAATCGATGGTTTGGTAAATCCAATTATAATAGTACGCTATATTGATGTAAATATTAGGCAGAGGAGATTCGCAACCGTCAGCTGCAATCCCAACTACTTTGTTGTTTATTACACCTGGACTGCCAGAGTCACCTGGGCAAAGGTCCAACGTTGTGGAATTCGTGCAAAAAACTCTGTTGTCTATTTCAATGTTTTTCCTATCTGTTCTGCTGAACGCTTTCCGACATTCATCTATACTAATAACCTTTTGATAACCAACTTTCAGGCATGTTCCATAAACACCCTACGTTATGAATGTAGGTTAAAATCGAAAAATAACGTAAAATTGAAAGAAAAATATTTTGCTTACGTCATAATCATCCCCATATCCATCAATTACAATTTCATCTCCAACTTTCGGTGGTACTCTCGATATGGATATCGGTTGGCGATTATTGTTAAATTTAACTAATCCTTCCAACTGTACGTGGAAAAGAACCGAAATATTTTATTTCTAGTAATACGATTCTACGACTTTATTTAATCAAATATTAAATTCACCTTTATCAAACTAATATCATCATTCCATCTATTTGCACTATTATAATACTGCTTATAGTTGATTATTCTAGATATATTGTACAGTTCACCTCCTGTCAAGGTATAGTTGGTACCAACACGCACTTGTGTGGATAGTACAGTTTCTTTGCTGTAATAAGTAATATTACTTTGAAATGATTATTAATTTAATGGTTATGTCTTACACACGGGGCTGTGCAGTGAGCTGCCGTTACTAGCCAACGACCGGTAAGAATCGCAGCGCCGCAGAATGATTTTAATCCACCCTTGTACAGTCTAAATACTTGAGCCTGAAATATATATTACGTTTAATTAACCATTAGAAACGTGTTGTAAACCTTTGGGGAGTGTAAAATTTACCATATATGGCACTTTCTCGATGTAATCAATATCACCTCCATGCATTGCATCTGTGTAACGCCAAATACATTACATTGGTGATTGAAATTTTCGATAAGTAGAAAGCATTTTATAAGTAAAGTATCACTTGCGCGATATAGATTTTAGCATTAGACTTACCGGTCAATAACTGATTTCCACAGACGATGAAAAGTAAGACACACGAAAGCTTCATTATGATGACTGAAGTCGATCTGCCGCAACTATATGTCGTAAATGAAAAAAAATTAAGATTAAGAAAAAACAGTTAAATAGGATTTCACTGATCGATAAAAGTTCCAATAAAAAAAAATTCAGTTTGCTTCCATGATTTGAGTCGACAATATATAAGGAAAATGATAAGATTCATGTCGTTCAATTATAACATGTCTATGAGAAAAAAAAAATATTAATGAGTTTTTATACACATGACAAATTTCCGGATGGCTCAAGAGTTCGAAACGCTAAGCGTCGACAAACTGGCTCGTCTGCAGACTAACTGGCGCCTTGCAGTTCATTTGGCACACAGCACAAAACCAAGTCATTACCTCTGAAAGCATCCTCGCGCCTTGCCAGTCAAACTTTCACACGTGGATGTGTTTTTCTTTCTCGTTGTACATATAGCTGGCTGAGGTTAAGTCTACCTTACGTTCCATATCTCAAGAGCAACAAGAAACCACGACGACAATGAAATTAGCAAACGACGATGGGAGACGGCGAATATTCGTCGAGCGGTGCAACGAACGACGACGGAAAATGGGAGAACTCATTGACGTAGGTGCATTATCGTTTCTGTAAGTGGAAAACGAGCTTGGAGGAAAAGAAACGCGTTGGATTAATTTTGCGGTTTTCCCGTGTTTTGCGTGCACGCTCGTGTTAAAATAGCACAATTTCGGTCGGTCGATAGCTTTTTCGAGAAGGATGAGACCACAAAAGAAAGGACCGCAGGAAGAGAAGGAGAATTGGAGGCTACTTCTGTTTGGTATTTTTTTCTTTTTGTTTCGTTAGCCATGGAGAGCACCCAGATAACTTCGGACTTGGCGTTGCTTGATCGCGGGTTTAACTTATATCAATTAACGTGCGCAGTTGAGACGATCTTGTTGGGTTGATCTCCTTCAGATTGCTTGATCAAATTTTCACTATTTGAAATATCGTAAAGAAAATTTTATCGAAGTACTGATAACGGGAGAGACAAGTGACAATTATATTTCAAAGTCTGTGACCCGATGTACTATATTCAATTAAACGCCGAGTTAAGTAGGTTAGATAATATTGGAAGTTCTCCGATGATGAGTAACGAAGGATCTTTCGAGAATCGAACAAAGTTACTTATTTTGTTAAAATTCATAAAATAACAGTTCTTTAATGAAGAAAATATGAAAATAGTAAAGAGGATATCGGGAATCAGCTTACACTTCGATGTTTCAAATAACTTTAATTATATTTAAACAGATGTATCTAGGAGCACCGACAGAATAGTAAGATTGTATTATTAAAGGTTTCCGTGAATTTTAGCTTCGAATAAATATTTCAAAATAATCGAATGCTCTTTGCGACGACGACAATCATTAGCGACAAATGATTAGTAAAAAAATAGCGAATTATTTTCAATTTGTGTTTTCAAACTTTCTTTTTGCCCCTTAATACCTGTGGCTCTCGAGGAAGATGAGCGACTGAAGTAGAGGAAAAAAAACCACGAGTAAAGGGGGGAAGAAAACGGAAAAAGGCAAAGCTCCCGAGCAAAGCTCATTTCAGACCAAATCGGCTCGCACACTGCAGGAGAGAGACTTCCATCCTCGAGCAGTCAAAGTCCAAGTCGCGTGTACTTTAGTGCTTCGCGGGTATAAGAGAGACGTAAAAAGAAGAAAATCCGAGTCAAGTTCGGAAAAGAAGTCCAAACTCGCTTTCCGTTGCGACGGCGTGATGCTCAAAGAGAATGCATCGCTTAATGGTCTACGCCTCCCGCCGAAATAAATAAGTGAAAAAGACTAATGTGCACGCGCGCGGGACTATAATGTGACTCTACCGTTCTTTCTCCCTCTCTCTCTCTGCCTGCCCCTGACTGGTTAACGAAATTCACCAGCTGCACGGGGTGCCACTGAGAAACACATTGTCTTACCTGCAGTACTTGTAGTGCCCTTTGAATTCAATTGTGGTTTTATTACGGAGAATAAATCACGAGGCTTTCCTTGCCCGCTCGACCGCGATCCAACGTTAATTAGTTTGGCAATGAATATTTCATCTATATAATACTCAGCTACTCACTTCTACAAGTAAATATTACGACACGCACAGGTGGATTGCGATACACCTTTCGAACAAACAGATAAGCATTCTGGGTTTTCGTTGATGATCAAAACCAAAGAAAGGTATTGTTATTTGAGGCTGTGACGTAATCGTGTCAAACTTTACTATTATCTATCTGCGCGCGTGGTTGCAAAATCTTGATAACGTTTTATCACATTGGGCAAAATCGCACCGGAAAAACCACGTTTACGCGTACTCCGAGTACAATCTTATCTATATTTGCCGTCGAAATTTTAGCGCTCTCGTAGGGAAAATATCTGATTCAATGCCGATGTTACACTCAATTTTTCAAACAAGAATGTATAACTACGCGCAGACAACGCGACCTGCGAATATCAGCGGGAAAGCAAATACTTTAGTATACGTGCAAAATCTGAGATCGGAAAGTGAGTCGAAGTAAAAAGAGCCGGCTGAACGTCCAGAGGAGCGGCACACGCGCTCGCCATCAGCAAATTAACATTAGCAAAACCTCCGACGCGAGTCGACACGCGGTAGGCGTTAACGTTGTTTATCCTTTGAAGCTTAGTGTCGCGCTGCCGCCCGAGGAAGTAGTCGCCGGTGGCGGCGACCAGGAGACGCAGCATTATCATCGTCAGCTCGACCGTGCCGCTTTGAAGTCGGCGTTACGGGCCCTCGAGCGACTCGTAGCTAGTCAAGACAGACGATCTTCCTACCGCGCGGAGACTCGATACGCTTGTTAAAAGCTACCCGTCGCTGATGCTTGTGCCCCATCCCTCTACGGCAGCGAGCCACTTTTTCCAACATGCAAATTTATGAAGGGACGAGAGCTGTGCAGCTCTTTCGCTTGGCATACGAAAAAACGTTTACATCCAATTTATCTGGGGAAATTGTCGGGAGATGAAATTTTCCTCGGTGAAATTTTTCAGTCGATGAAGGTCGAGCTATACAATAAAATGCGTTAACATTACTTTCGCAAGGCTCAGTTATTTTATAAAGTGCAATTTTCGCTGCGTACAACGATAAATCGAAACGCTTATCTCAATCCCATTGATATTCTGTGCAATCAGGAGGAAACCGCAAAATAATCTGTTGGCTGAATGTAATTGCACTTCGAGGCAAAAATATCAATTTTCCATTTGGATTATCTTTCATCGTCGCGGTTGAGATTCACGTTAATTAGCGCGCTATAATGCAAACCTTATTCACTGCGGAACATCTCCGACGAAGTCACAATATTTACGTGGTAAGCATTCGAAAATTGTAATTTTATTACCTCAAAAACATCTGCACCTGTAGGAAAGGCAAAAAATATCATTCAAGCTTTCGCTAATGAATACCGACTACTCTTGACACAAGATAAACTGCCCTCAATGGACATTACCCCGTAATTTCTCTCCTCAACGCGTGCGCAAAAATTTAAGCAAGCCACGCTGAATAATCGCGTAATTAGTGCTATTTCCTCATTCGCGAGCTGCCTTTTTAAAGCAACCGCCGGCGGACAAGAAAAGTGAATATTTGACAAAAGTGATAATTCCGAAGGTTGTTTATTGTTCATCGAGGGTCCGTGCAAAGCAAACATAAAAACGAGATGCAAGATTCATGCACTACTAAAATGAAGAATGCGAAAGTGCTCGCAAATCAAGACTGGATTTTCTTGCAAGAAGACAATAAATTTCTATTTTTATTAAAAATGCTGCTTGCTTTGCGACAGAAAAAGAGAAGCTTCGCCATTCGAAGAGGCATATTGGTTTGAGAAATGAATTGTTTAAAAGTTATCATTGCTCGTGTTTAGGGCTTGTTTGTTTCTCGAATTGAAGGCAACGCAAAGTAAGAAAACTGTTGATAGTGTCTGCTTGAGAGAGGGTATTGTTGTTTTGCGCGAAGAAAACGATTGTTCCATCTTCCGAGGAGCGCGTCGCCAACGGCGCACCGTCTCTCGTTCCGTAATTACGGCATTCGCTGCTTTAGCGATGCATCATCGTTGCTCTTTCGCGATTACTCTGTCTTAAGAGCTATGTGTCTTTTACTGCTTCGGGTTTCCAATTAAAAGTGAGTTTTCGTTGGCCGTGCGTCTGCTACTCTTTGAAATATATTGCTTTGTCGACGAATTAAGACCAAATTGGATGCTACGAGGAACCATTGTTTTTCTTGGTCGATGAAAATACTGGGCTGCGATGTTTCATGCTGCGATGTTTCAGACAGCGCTGCAATTAATGACCCAATTACACGTTGCCCTACTTACGGCGCCGACATGCAAATCGCTAAGCATAAGAGCTGATTATTTGACAATTAATATTGAGTTCAACGATTGCCTTTCTAATGAAACGCAACCTCGCGAGCCAAGTATTTTCATCGGGATACCAAGGTCACGTGCTATTTTGTCCTCGACAGACCGTCTCCCGTCGCTGCCGTTGAAAAAAAAAAAAAAAAAAAAAAAATCCATTTCCAAGCCGTGCAGCGCACTTTAGCATATGCGCACCTCGCGCTTTCAATATCGAAAGGTTAAAATCTGCATTTTCCGAAGCTCCGGCCAAAAGATAAATGATGAAACGCCTCGTAATGCATTCGTGAAACGTAGAATTAGCCACTCGGTGTCCACTTTTTCGAGCTCTAATTACATACTGATGAAAAAGCATTTTACAGCGCAAAATTTTAACGCCTCGGCCGCGCTGTATATGTCGCAATTAAAAGACGTCCTCGCGAAATGCGATCGCCGCGAGAGAGCGAGCGAGTAAAGTAATTCCGCGAGCGCCTGGCCCTTTCTTCCCATTTATATTCCGTTTAATCTTCTCTCATCCGCAAAGTGCCGCGCGCTCGCGTACGCGAGAGCACATTCAATTTTTTTTTTCTCTCGCTCTTGCTGCCACTTGACGGGTATCGCGCGCTTTTCCCACTCTTTTTCGAGCTTCATATTTATTTTCAATTTATCTTTCCGCTCTCCCGACGCGAACTGCTTTTTGTTTTGTTTGCTATCGCTGCATTTCGCAAATGCCAGGGTTTTATTGAATCTACGTCAAGAGCTCTCGCAGCTCACAAGGGTGCGGAGAAATTCTTTTGTTGAATTTCCCATTAAATAGCCATGGACAAAAGTCGAGCCGATTAATAAGCAATTTTAACCCCGTCACTGTTGCTGCAAAGTGAATAATTAAATGAAAGAGTAAAAGATCTCGGCGCCACGGAGATTCGCGTTGAAAAACTGATATGCTGCACGCTTATGGCCGCCTATGGTACCTACGTTATTGAGCGTTGTTAAACACGCGAGCACAATTATACAATGATGAATGGCGATAGCGGCGCTTGCCTCTCATGTACGCGTGGCTCCTAAATTTTTCTCAAACAACCGTGCCGTTGCTGACTTTCGTGGATTGCGCGGATCGTGCAACAATTCAACATAATCACCGGGGCTTTTCATTGCAGTTTTGGTTATTTTATTAAAAGAATGATGAATAATTCAACCAGTCGAACCTGGCTTAAAGATCAAACGCCCGTTCGATGCACACTTCGTTTAAAGTCCCAAATCGTCGTCAGTCGCACAAGGAAAATCAGCTGAACAAACAATCGTCGTATACTTTCCCCACGCAGTCGCGAGCGAGCAAATAAAATAGTACCAAAGGCATTACGATTATCCCCCTCTTGCGCGTTCGTCGGATATACGGGCTGTTGCTGCTTCATTTTTTTTTTTTGTTTCCTCGTCGTAACGTATTTCCTCCTCGTCTCCCTCCGTCGATCGAGGAGAATGCACGACTCGTTTCTATTCTGGTTACCACGTCGTCGATCAATCGAATCGCTTAACCCCCCCCTCCCTCTGTCATAACAGCCGGTAATTTCCTCCCCCTTTCTCAGACTATCCGTACCAAGCGGAGAGAACGCATTTCTCTTTTTCTCGTCGTGGGTTTTTTAATTCCTCATTTTCTCCGCTGCACACTTGCTTTGTTTTTCCGAGTCACGGTGGCCGATTTAAGCCGGCCGTTACGCTTTGTCACGTGGTTTCCCATGCCCTTGCTTCCGCGGCCTCCACCTTTTTATTCCGACTTTTAGCCCTCTCCTCTCCTCCGCCTCGTCATCTTTTTTTTTTTTTATTCTCTGCGAGCCGACGACGACGACGGCGACGACGACGGCGACGATTCTCCTGCACGTTCGCGGGAAAAATTTTTCGCTTTTCACCCACTCTTTGCTTTAATCTTCTTTTTTTTGCGCTCGCCCTTTCTCCTTCCTGAATGCATTTCCTCCTAGCCCACACTTTTTATTATTTCCTTTGTTCCTTCCGCTTTAATACTTATAATAGCTACTTTACTGCCTTTTCCGCTTTTGTCCTATTCCCTTTTTGTGTCAACCTTTTAGAGTCCGTGTGTACTTGAAAATCCTCAGAGATGTTTCACACAAAAAGAAAAAAAAAACTTCATTATTTTTTTTTTCGACTCTAACGAAGTCAGAAAACTCTTCTGTTAAAATGAAGCCCCCTTTTCATATTCCGCATAAAATTCTGAAGAAGCTATTGTTTCGAGCGGAAGCTGAGTATTCCCTTTCGCTCTTCTCTTATTACCGTTCAATTTCGCTCCCTCCGTTACGAAATGCACAATCGACCCTGATTTTTCTCCCTCAATAATTCTCGTACTATCGCCGTCGCAGGCAGAAAGACGGTAGGAAAAAAAAAATGATAATCCTTTGCCCGCAAGAAAGGAAGCCCGCGCGGGGCAATGAATCGTTCGCGGCGAAACTCGCAAAGCGCAATCAATTAGAAGCGAGCTGTGAGCTACGAAAAAGCCCGAAGTGTTTGCGTCTACTGCGAGCGCGGGCGCGCGGTCGGAAGAAAGCAGAAAGAAGGGGGCCGTGGAAAAGTTTCTAAACGTCCGCGGCTAAAGTTCGATTATGTCGGTCTCGCGCGTTTTTCGGCCAATGCTGCTAACTTTGCTCCTCGGCTTTGGCCGACATCTCGAGCATTATCGCCAAGGGTGGAAAACTCTCCGCTACTCGTTTGGAGAGTGATTCAGTGGGAACAGCTGCAGTCGGTAAATTACTTGATTGCGCGAAATATCGTCCACTGACGTTCGGGGATGTCTGCTGACATTCGGAAGAAAGGAATGAAACGAACGAAAGCAATGAAACTGGATGACAATGTAAATCCCGTCGGAAACGTACACACGCGACAAATGCACTATCGCTGTAAGCTCACCGTTTCGCTTTGAAAGGCATTATCGGGCAATTTATCCGTGTAAGGTCTGTCCCCACCCCCTCCCCTTAAGAAAGTTATTAACGCAATACTAGAGGGTCGGACAGCGTCGCATCCCCTCAACGTAAGAGAGCATTCGCTGCCGGAGAGTATGGGATTAACCCACGCCCCGAAATTTCTCTCTCGCCCTTTCGTCTGCGTGTCCATCCCTTTCATCTGTCCCTGCAGCCAATCGGAGCTTTTTCACAGTTGTACATTCCTTACTGTAAGCCTCTGAGAGAGAGACAGCGGAGGCAAATTACAGTGACCGGCTGGTGCTGCCAATGCAATTTAATCCGGAGCTATCCGTTAATTATCGACGGCCTCTCGAGACACGGCAAATCGAATTAACGCTTGGATTTGTAAATGAGAGAGAGAGAGAGTACAATGCCACGAGGCGATCGATGTACTCGACGCAGGTGAGCTAAACTTTTAGTTTTGAGTGTGCCATCGTACTTACTTATTGACTCGAGAAATTAAATCCCCTTTGCGCTTTATTGGCTTTCAAATGCGTACGAGCCAGCGAAATTAAGATTCTCTCCGTGACTAATTACTCGGAATTAATCTTCTTCTTTTTTACGTCTGTCGGGCTATCAATCAAGCTTTCTTTTTCTCTTCCCCTCGCTCAATTGAATTCGAGAGTGATTGTTGCGCCATTGCGTTTGCCGAGTAGGTACGTTAATCCAATCGCGTCGCGTCATAGGCATCGCCGTCACGTCGTGGCCGCTGCTTGGCAACAATCGTTTCTCGCGACGTAAGAGGCAACCGTTGCGGCGGGCCAGAGACTATTGATAATTGATCGGCGACGACGAGGACTCTAGCCGAGGTTGCGCCACGGCTACTCGCGCGCTCGCATCCCGGAAATTATATCTCCGTCTTCTTTTCGCCGGCGGCTCTCTCGGACGCGCGTGTCAGCGTTCCTTTTGTCCGAAATTCACTAAAAGCGCGCGCGCGTATCGATGCGGCGGTGCTATGATTTAATAGGAGGGCCGTAATGAGAAAAGAAAATCTATCCGTCGGGACGGCGGTAGAAAAACAAAGTTCTTACGCAAACGCACATCGATACTTTCGCCACGAGAGTAAGCTACAAAAACAAGTTTAGCCTCTAGCGGATCGAAACACACGTAACAGGCTTTTCGAACATACATCGGGAGAAAGTTTTTCGGACTGCTAAAGTAGCGAGTCGCGTGGATCTTGACAACTTCCATTTGCCGGTCATGCTCGGCGGAACCCAATTTCAGTCTAGAGAGAGAGAGAGAGAGAGAGAGAAGCAGCCGACTTTGCGAAAACTGATACTTGAACACCGACACGCCGTTGTCCACTTTTTTTCCCTGCTTGCGTCTTAGGATACCGAGCAGACAGGAAAATACTTCCCTATAAGTACCTTCTACACCCTACCGTCAGAAACAATATCTCTTCGTGTTTTTCTGTTTCGATCTCTTCGTTCTTTTTCTCTTCGAGTGACACGGAAACTTACCCAGCGATTTTTCTCGATCGAAAGTTATTTCATGCCACAGGCGATTGAACTTGAGAGAGATAATGTCTGTTTTTTTTGGTTTTGTTTGCTATTGGAAACAGTGCTTGCAAAACTAATTGAAATAAGTCGACATTGCCCCAGAAATAAATAAGCGAATACCCCCGGGGTAATCCACTTGACGAAACTGCTTTGCTCGAAAAAAGAAAAAGAAATGAAAATCAATCGCCCATAAAAATGAGCAAGCTGCCTTCAGTGGCGGCTGCAGCATTTGCCAGCCAGTCTATCGTTTTGTTTGTTTTCTTTTGATTTTAGTCCAGCCGTGACTTCCTACCTCAGCATCGCGTATAACCAAATTGTTTCGCAGTGCGATAGCGGATAGTAAACTTGTTCGAAAAAGCGCATGTCGCAATGGAGGAAGAGCAGCAGGAAAACCGCGAACAACTTCCAGAACTGCGATCGATTCACAATCGGCAAAGCTCCTTCGTGAAATTCATCAACATGACCAGCTACAACGTGAACGTCTATTGGATCGACTACGCGGGCAAAGAGGTCGCATACAAAGTGCTCGGCTGTCAGGATTACATCGACATCAATACCTTCGTGACGCACCCATGGATTTTCGTGGAAGAAGAGACCAAAGATAGGTATGAAATCGATCATTGTTGTCATAATTGCGCCGTGCCTGTCCGCCGATGAGAGCACGGACGAGAGATTTGCGTAATTCGCGATTCGTTTGTGTGCGCAGGCTGCTGGGCAACGGCCAGCCCGTGTATTTCCCGGAAGCGTGGTTCGAGCGTTACCGCGGTCTGCGCCAGCAGGACCTGCCGGCCAGGAGAATCGAGCGCACCGTCGTCTACATCAGTCTGCCCATGTACTCGCTTCGCGAGCTGGCCCTGCGAGCGATCAAGCGTCGACTGCGCTACGATGAACACGCGCAGCTGCTGGAGATACCAAAGACTTTGCGGGACGAGCTGGCCACCATGGAGCCCAGGAAACCCGCGCCCGAGAAATCCTCCGCGTGATCTACGCTGCGATTCTTCATGAGCGAGGTCATAGTCTTGCGCTAGCGCGACTCTCGGCTCAGCTTGTCGCGTCTATTTACTTTCACGGGCATTACCGATTTGACAGTTGTAGTTGTTCGGATTTCATGACTAAAATCGTTGCCGCCTTACTTCGTTGCAATCATTTCTTTGCGCTCTTCCGTCGTTTTTAGCCAATCGTCTGTCCACTGGCTTATAATTGCCGACCGCTTCTTTGTCTATTCATTAATCAAGTTGGATGATTCAACCCTCAATCGCAGTGCTTCTTCGTTTTAAGGAAAACTTTGTTCATAAAAGCTAGTTCATGTTCGTTAATCGTTCGACTAAGTTTCGTTCGATCGTGTAATCAAGGAACAAATTAAAATTTGTTATATATTGTTATTCGTGCTACGAAATTGTTTAGACTTTGACAATAATGCATAGTTTCTGAAATACTTTAGTGTATAATATCCATTTCGTACAAGCGCACATGACCCATCTGAAGTAATGGTATACTGAGACAATTGACATTATAAAATTGTTACAAAACATAGTAAACGTGGAATATATTTTGATTGTAGGAATAAGTACTATTCAAAATAGTAAATTTATTAGAACCCATTATCATAACAGGACATTAGCTTGGTAAATTTTTCATAGCAATTTTCATTATTAAATTAAAATGTTATATTGATTCGAATTGTTTTCGAAGATCACGTAAAATTTGAAATTCTTCGGACTAGGGCCTGTCCAGTTCGTCGACACATTATCGTTATAATTTATATGCACGTATATTATTTTATTAGTTCGCAAGTTGACCCATTACACCTCTAAACCGTACGCATTTTTACGTGCATAATCCTGACTGATATTTTTTTATATCTTATTAAATATTTATTCTGCCACTTACGAGAACCGAACTGCCATCTGTGCGTGATACTTGCAGATTATCAAATTAGAAATAGAGCTTTAAACCGACTACAGTAATTTTTGTTGTTATTGTAAAAATAATAATTTGTACTAGATATTTTAACATCTCTTCTTACATACATTATTGCAATAATTATTGTATAACATAATATTTTATGTATTTTATAATGAATATTTCAATATCGTTATATAAAAATTGTTTTCTCCATGGTGGAAATTAATAAAAGTTTGATAAATTTTATAATGACTCGAGTATATCCTACGATTACTATGTTTTGTAGTAAATTTTGATGCAACTATAGCACATTTTATTACAGCAATTCTCTAGTGTAATTACAGTACAAATTATGTATCAAGTGACATGAAAGATCACTATTATTTAGGTTAAGGGATATATAAATTGTTTACATACAAACCTGGCACAAAATACAAAATAAAAAATAAAATAAAGAAGTATAGTAAGGTCCTTCGAAAAGAATAGTTATTTAAGTTTCCGTTTGTTTGTAATTTTTAATAAACGTTAGTTTAGTCGGTAGTTTAGTTGTTTTTTATATGTTTCAAAATCTACACTAGATCGTGCATGAAAAAAGAAGATATCGAAGCAAGTTTATTAATTAGATTATTGAATAAATTAAAGAAATAAATGATGGCTATTTTTTTCTCCAACATTTTGTGAGAAATAGGAAATATAATATTCATAACAAAGGAATTTGTTGTTGCTTTTGAAAGTTTAGTTTAGACAACTTTTACTCAAGTGTAGTTTTTAACTCTCTTTTCGTTCATTGTAAAAACAAACTATGAAAGTGAAAATAACGTCGAATAAAATAATCTGTAAGTTACCTCATCAGCCATTTGCTTTTGTTTAAAAAATAAATGGATAACGTTAAATCTACTGTAAACACAAGCGACTATAGTGCAGACATTTAAACGCCTCTAAACTCATGTATATGTACTAAAAAAAAAGAGGTAAAACGAAATTCGGTAACGAATGTAAGACTATGCAATTACAGAAGAGAAAAAGTCTGCCTGCTATAGTTAAACGACGTCGGCGTCGCGCCGGAATTAAGCGATAAGAGGCGCATTAGGAGTATAAGATGCGCAACAAAAAAGCGAGAGAGAGAGAGAGAAGAGAAGCATACTGTAAAGTGGATAACCTCCCAAGAATTCTCCTAAAAGAAAATAAAGATCCTTTGAGAGAGGAAAGAAAAACCAACACGGTGTCGACAACAAGTTCCCCTCCCCATTCCTTTACCCACGACGAAACGAAACAAAAGTCTCGCGTGCTTTGACTGGCCAAACTTCCTCTTTCCGGTAGAACTTCTCGCTGGATTTGCAGCCGTCGAGAGAGAGAGAGAGAGAGAGAGAGAGAGAGAGGCACTTTTCACCAAGGCAAGTTCTTATCGAGTTTCACGCGGCAAATCAATGCGCGGGTCCGCGCGCGAGCCGAGTCGCGTACATTTCTCTACCGTCTTTTCCCTTTTCTTTCTTTTTTTCTTGGTCTGCCAGACTAGGAGCCCCCCTCGGGTTCTTTTTTTTTTTTTTTTTCCTCTTTTTTTTCCTCAGGTGCAATTACGCGCTATTTGCTGAATTGTTTGACGTCTTTTTCGGTGCGCTATTTTACACGAATCGCCGAGTTATTTTGAATATTTTTTTTTCTAAGGCAAAATATAGCTCGGCTATGTGCTTATATGATGTGCGGTTTGTAATTTTGTAATTGCAAGCAAGTTTTTCTCATTTATTAATTAAAGTAGCTCGTAAAGTATTTTATAACGCACAATAATTGAATAAAATTAATTAAATATCCAATGAATAATTGCTTTATTCCTAAATATTGATTCATATTGAATGACACCGGGATTATTTTCGTCCTTTCCAAAGGAAAAGTCGATATTGTATACTGTCTGTTCGAATAATCTATAGAAATTAATTACACTGATTAGGAAATGCGATAGTTTGCTTGAATTTTATATAACAAATGAACTGTAAGCGTGGCTATGAAAATCATCAGTGTATAAACGAATGAATAAACGCGCGTATAATTAATCTCGAAACGGGAAGTTCGTGAAAACACTATGGTTGTAGTTAAACCAAAATCCAACGAAGCTTTGAAATCTTTGCTAATTTTATAGGTCATTGAAATGAGGCTTGCAGCTCCGTAGAGAAACTGGCGCTCAGCCCTCGGTAATTAGTATTAATTTTCAGCTCTCTCAACTTCCTAGTGGGACTTGTGTGATTCAATTCCAGGTGCAACTACGGCAACATTTCAACAACTTGGTCCCTCTCCGCGTGTATATAAGTGCGTAAAATATTTATTATTTCTCAGTACTTTCAATTAGGCGCGCGTAGGCTAATTAGTTCTAAGTGCTTCGATAACGAACTTTCACCTTTGACTGACTCGACGGATTTCTCGGAAACAAATCTAGGTGTTTGGAAAAACGTCTCACCGTCGTGATTTACAACCGCATAACCCGGAAATATTTGATACATGGACGTAAAGTTTTTCTTTTTGCGGTTATGTATATATTCGAAAGCTTCTCGCGATGCAATCGCCGACGATTGTACATCGAAATTCATGTATGCGTGAAAAGGTCTCTTCTCTTTTTTTCCGCATTCGTTCGTTCGTCGACACAGAGAGAGAGAGTGAGAGAGAGAGAGAGAGAGAGAGAGAGAGAGAGAGAGAGGAAGGGAGAGAGAAAAGAGCTTATGCAAGTGAAAAGGCTGTCTAACGTTCGGTAGTGGCATTAATGAGCTTCTCTTGTATGCGGCCTGTAACGCGCGATTCTCCATGGGTAATTTTCACTTCATTTTTTCGTTCCGTTGCATAGCGCTGTTTGCATTCATGCCAGCCGGCTTTTTGTTTCTCTTCGACCTCTCTCATCAGGTTACGAGCTAATTGGCAAGTGCAGCGAGAATTAAACATACACGGTTCGGTATACAGTTGCAAAAGGATTTCTCCCCCCGTCGCATTATTATTATTATTTCCATTATAACATCATTTCCTTCCCCCTCGCGTTCCCGATATTTCGGGAATAGGCGCCGCGCGTAATAATTACTTGCCGAAAGCGCGACGGACGCTCGCTAAAAGTAAAAGCCGTTCATCCTCGGCGTAACGGCGACAGCGGTAACGACAAATCATCGGTGGACAGTGGGAGCTCGGCTGCGCACCGCCGTCCATCGCGCAGTTTCATCAACGTTAATCACCGCGTCCTGCTGGAAAACATCTTGGCTTCGCGCTCGGGCTTCCGTCCCGCCCAGACGTATCGCCTTTGTCCGCGCGCCGCGCGTGGATTTACCGTTGCGCCTCGTAAACGAGAACGCGCGCGGCCAATACGCAGAGAGAAGCGCGCGTCTTCGCCCCGCGCTATCTCGGAATTATTGTCGCGGCGCTCGCCGCATCGACGACGACCGCCATCGCCACCCTCTGATCCTCTTTGCGCGTTTCATATGCGCGCCGAGGCTTTTTATATGTCGCTTGCTACTGCGCCGAAATATATCACCGACTATCTCGTCGCGCGTTCGCCTGCTGCGCGACGCCCGCGACATTGCTCCGCTTGATGCGCACATTTTATCGGCGATGGCGCGCTACGAGCCAAAATGGAAATGCAGCCGTGTATTTTTTTTTCCTTAAGTGGGAGGAGGAGGGGCGCGAAAATCGCATGTACGTGAAAACTGGCTTATTTATTGTCAAGGACGAAGCGAACGTCGAATTCCCTCGAGCGTTCGCCGAAATCTCGCAGCCACGCGCAATCTACTTGCCAGCCAGGGCCGATATCGGGATATCGTCGCGAGGCGTGAAACTTACCAATTAAAAAGCGCATTACAGAGGAGCAGCGCGCGCATATCGCTCGGCAGTCGCGCGCGCTTGACGGCAAGTCCTATCTCGGCGCCGCGCGATCATATAATAAGTGCAGCCTCGTAAATCCGCGCGTCTGCAGCCCGTATCTCAAGTAGCATTAAGAAGTTATTAACTCGATCCTCTATCCCCCGCTCCCTTCCACGCGATCATCGGCCAACACGGTATAACCGACTGCGCTTAGACCAGTTTACGAGTCTCGTCGACTTTATGTCTGATGGAGAACGAGAAAGTATCCACCTCTGACGGATATATCTATGGAGAACTTCTCCGTCATTTGCGTTCTATGAGGCTTCGTCGAGCTCCACGACGAGAGCTCTCCAGAACGATCAACCGGCTTTTCCACCTTTTTTTTTCGAGCAGAAGTAAATAACGCTCCAAGGGATATTTTAATACCCCCCTCCCCCTTTCTCGCCGCCGAGCGCACAAACAATCTACTCGTCGGATCCGACGCCGATTTTTTTTCATAATTAATGCACCGCCGTATTATACAGCCTTGTTTTCGAGAGGAAAAACTATTGTGCCGACCAATATTTACCTGCGAAGCTTGCGACGAGCTAATTCTTTATGCGGCCAACGAAGCAGCGGGAAAAAAGAAAGCATTTGAATCGAATCGACGTGTGGCAACCGCGGCAGCCATAATAAATCTTACCAACCCGCATCCTGCAGATGTACGAGCATTGCGATGAGCATTCTTTTTTTAGCGTGTGCAGCTTTTAATTAGCGAGGCTTTTCGCAAAATGGAGAAGCTGTACGTGGCATAAAAAAAGAGAGGGAGAGAGATAGAGCGAGAACCAGGCGTTTGCAGGGGAGATCGGTTAGAGATTGGCTGTTTTGCCATGAAAAGTTTTCGCGTTAGACCGTGAGATCGAATTAATGGCTGTACGGGTGGATGGGTGTGGGAGGAAAACTTTAGACTTCTTTCGGCCCTCGCGGTGCGATAATTGAATGAGTCCCGCGACGCGCTCTCGTTATGCTTGCTCAAGCGTGACGGACGACAGGGGAAAAGTTGCGACGGCGACGAGCAACTAAGGACGGCGTTCGTCCCGATCGCACTGTTTTTTCACTTCGCAGATCCTTCGGTTGCGCCTGGAACGTCGCCGAGAGTGTGAAATCGCCATCGGATCTCTCGCCTGGCTCACGCACAAGGAAACGTGAGTTCAATTCGAACTTGCGTTTCGTAATGGCAACGAATTCACGGAATCGCACCTCTCGTTTTCGCGCGTTCTTGAAAACCAATCATATCGTTTACGTAACGATAACGGCGCTTATCGTTAACAAAAAAAAGAAAAAAAAAGCTCGCCAAGCAGACAATTATTGCGCAGAGTACAAGCGTATGCGCTTATAACAAACGCTGCGCGTAAATTATTTATCTAAACAGCTCACGTCGCCGGCACACCTAAGTGCAAGCGAACAATCGGCTATATATGGCTTGGGATATGCGACCTTTGAAAGCAACCAGCTGAACGCCGAGAGAGAGAGAGGAGCAGAGTGCAATGAAGAGTAATGCACGCGGATGCTGCTGCTGCTGCGCTTTTCTTTATATACCTTGTCGGAGTTGTTATGTATGGCTGTATCATTACCTGCGTAATAATACTTATAGCCACGGATTTCTTACTATAGAGGATTTCTTTTTTAATATATTGTTCAATGAACATCGATCATTTTTACGTCAATTTTCTATGTGAAACAAAAATCAAAGGTTTTTATTGCCAAAATTTATAGGTAAAAATTCACCGTAAGTTAATTTCATAAAAATTTCCGATTTTCCACTCTCGACGCACATAACTTTTCCAATACAGGTACATATATACATCAACGGCAGCGGATCTTTCAATTAACTGGTTTACTTCCAAAAGAGTGCGAGAGAGAGAGAGAGAGCGCGCCAGACACTTTTGCCGATGCTGCAGCAGCGGAGCAATTCACGCGCCAGTGCCTCTCGAACCCTCCTCTCTCTCTCTCTCTCTCTCTCTCTTTCCCTCTCTCTCTCTCTTCGTCGTCGCAAAAAATGTGGAAAGTCTACGACGAAACACAGCTGCGCGATAACGAAGTGAACTATAGGCGCGAGAATATTCTCGCTTTAATCCAATAAATAAGGATCCTTAGAATCGCGCTGAGCTAAGCTAATATTTTTAACGGGTTATGTCCCTTTTGTCTCTGATGAGTGACTTTTTGTGAAAGTCGATTCGACACACTGTTCTTGTGCTGTAATTAACTACTTGCACATTTTCCAGCGAGAAAGTGAGTTCTTTTTTTTTTCTTCTTGTGCTGCAAGAGAATTTTTTTCCAGTGGTACTTGCGATTAATAAGGGCAGAAATTGTAAAGTTGAGAGGTTTTGCGGTCGGAATATACTTTTAGTTAGCCCACGTGTACTTCAATTATTTATTGTTGGAAAATGCGCCGATTCCTTGCCTAAAGTGTGTTTTTACAACGTGTTCTTGATTAATTTAGTAAATTACGAGATTTAATTAATCTCAGTAAGACAATCCATGATACTGAACAACTCTGACAATCGAATATTCTATTTTCAAAGCTTAGAATATTCCGTGGGAATTATTCATTAGCGTCAAATCCAAAATCGACGCAAAGCTCAATTTCCATTTTCCTGCCCGTAACAATAAGAACTGTGCGACTAACTGCTTTTATTCGCAAACCAAACGCAATTTTCCGTCTGCCAGCTACGCGCAATGGAAGCCTGCGGCCCTGCAAAAAAAAAAATAAAGTAAAATCTCGCGTTCTTTTCTCTCTCTATCCTTTCGCGAGAGCCCCCGAAGGCATTCTCATCCCTTTCTGCCTTTAAAATGCAGCCAACGTCTACGCATGTAAAATTAACGTAGTCCAAACAACGTTTACGTGACGAGAGGAGCGAAAGACAGACAGACGTCTTGACGTATCGACTAGTGAATCTGATTAAGGGAGCCAGCGTGGAAGACATTAGAGGCTCGCGTCGATGCCCCCGTTAAATTTTCAATGGCGCACATTTTCAACGAAGAATGGCCTCCATAGCGGTGCGTCTGCGTGTAGTGTGCGCAAAATTTCGTCGCCTCTCGCTTGGCTATGAAACTTTTACACACCCAAGCAAATTTATCGGGCTCTTTGAGTGCTGCCAAACGATTTGGAATGCGTGATTTTTTTTTTCTCCTTTCGTCTGAGTGTCGTCTATATCATACTCGAAGGAAAGAGGTTGAGGCATAGATGCGATAATTTATAACTGAAAAAGCTACATTCTGCCGTCTCGAGCATTAGCTTGGAATTGGCAGCGATAAAGCTCGCACGAGTGTGTCGGATAAAGTCGAAGAAAAGTATGTCCAGTGGGTTCAAAAAAATAAAAAGGAAAAAAAAAAAGAAACTTTTTTTCATCCGGCGCGCACCGCGCCGCGGAAAAAGTAAAAGCCATAATCAAGCTTCCCTTCATACGCAGTAGTCTGGCGTCGTACGAACTAGAGCGAAAATTGCTGAAAGACACGTGCCGTTTCGGAGACACATCGCGAGAGAAGCCAGAGAACGAGAGTCAGTCGAAAAGGCCTTGTGCCTCACGGAGCGCGGAGCGAAAGAGTAGTTTCGAAACTCCTTCTCGGTGAAGTTCAGCAACGAAGTGGCAGGGAGAAGAAGCCTGCCTGGTTCTGCGCGACAGACACAGAAATAAGTTAATTAACCGGGTCGTAGGCGAGGCGAGACTTAGAGAAAAAAAAAATAAACATTTTGTTAGATCACAGTGTTACGTCTCACTTTTCGAAAAGTGGGACGGGAATTTCTAAACCTTTTCGGGCTGTGATTTCTCACTTTACTCGGGTAAGGAAAGAGTGATGGGCACGGTACGGGTGCTTTTCTAATCCCTGAATCTAAATCGATTATTCTAGCGCCAAGAGGCAGAGAGACAGAAGGCACAGAGAGTTATCAATTATAGATTCCACTCAGACCTATAAAGATCCTAATGATCCAAGTTCTGAGTGAATTGGAAAAAATGAATTGTGAAAGGTGAAGAAATGTAAAAAAAATTAATATTTGAAATAAAACTTACTTTTTAATTTTCGATAAAAGATAATTGTCCTTTTAAAGATAATTGGAAACTGATGATTTTCAAAAAACGAATCCTTGGGCTGCTTGAGAGAGTGAATCCTTCGAGCATAGCAGTGGCGGACAGTTCGCGCCTTAGCACATTCCCTCGGGATGGGCTCTCTTTCAAAATAAGGCCGCAAGGGCTCTGAAGAATTTGGGCATGAAAACTTCAAAACTGATTGGTGGATATTTTCCCGCAATAGGGAAACGTGCAGTTTCCTTAAGATAGGTGGAGTTACTCATGCCAAATCGCGTATAAAAGTACTATTTTACCGTGCAAGGACTTAACATACTTTTATTACTTAATTATCATCTATTATAAATCACTAAATATATATAAATAACAATTTAAGAGTTATATTTAATTCTCAAATGTTATTTATTTACTTCTTTAAATATCTAAAATAAAATGGAACTTAAATGTAATGTAGCTTAAATGGTAAATCGTACGACTTAATTTTATCTAACTGCAGAAACTACTCAATAGAATAAAATAATTTTCTAACTTTTGATAACTAAGCCAAACGGAAAAAATGAAAACTCGGTGGAAAACGCATAAGAAGAGCTTTCTCTTTTTTTCTGCATTCCGTATAGGGTTTGGGCGTCGGTAGCCATGCTATCAGTACAAGGACATCCTAAGCATGGACGTACATAACAAAATTGTAAAATTTTTTATACCTATTTTCTAATCGCAAACTATTTGGTCAGCTTGTCTTCTCTTGAAATTTGTAGAAACCTTGAGAAGAGAAACTTTCCAACGTATTTTCGTTTCTCGAAATTGTGCAGTTTGATGCATTGAAGTCGTAATACAAAAAAAAATAGAAAAATAAAATAAAATGGTACTATTAATTATCCGACGTTGCAACAGCTTTACGCACGCTCAAATGTTTTTGCTCGTCTTGCTCCTCTTCTTCTATTTTACGTCACCTTGATGCTTTTACTTGTACGCGCTCGATATAAAGGAGCAGCCTGCGTTTGAGGGATGATATTTTTATATTTTCAGGCAGGCTTTTATAGTTTTTTCTTCTTCTTCTCTTGACGGGTACTGCGAAGAAGACTGACTTTCTGGCTTTTTTTTTTTTTTTTTTTTTTTTTCTTCGGTGAATTGATAAGAAGTGTTCTGCACGGTGCTGGAAGGCAAAACAGTGTTGAGTCTGTATATGACATTTTCCTTTCGTTTTCAAACGATTATAATATTTTTGATAATGAGGAAATCTTGAGTAAATTCTTGCAAAGTCTGATCTACAAGTTCGTTTCACAAATGATTTCAACCCTAACGCGAAGTAGTTGACAATGTCTTCGAAAATGTAGAGTTCGATAAGCAAGTGATAGGTCGGCGATGTAAATGACGAATGAAATGAAATACAAAGCACACTCGAGCTCCGTATAAATCACACGATGAATAATCCGATAACGTGCAATTTTAATAGAGAAATGAAGGCAAGGACGTATCGTGAGAAGCTATGCATTTTGAATAGCAAGCCCATGCTGCAAGCGACTGCACGAATGTCGTAGACTTTTGGTAAAGAACTGGTCTGGTAAAAATCCGGGCTAGTTGCATGCATAAAATATATGGGCGCGATATTCTCATTATAAAGTGAAAAATCTCATTTCCTCCTCGAAGCAGCGTAAACAGGCTGCCTCTCCTTCAGGATTATTTCGCGGATATAGATTCCGAGTTCTAGATATTACGTCTGTCACATTAAATGTCTTTATTAAGTCCGCCGTCTCACGCAGCTTTTTCGCTCGCCGCAGTTATTTGTTATCGACATTCAATAACCGCGCCGCGGCTGGCAAATTGCTTTCTTCCTTGTTCGCCCGCCTACCGCGTTAAGACAAAGGGGTGGGGAAATAGACCAAATGAAAATGTCCGCGACAAAAGAGAGAGAGAGAAAGAGATCGAAAAATATATATTCTCTGCGACACCGAAGAAAATCAAAGAAGAAAGAAAATCAAAAAGTTTAGCATATTCTGTTATATAAAACGTATATATGTTCAGAGGCTTGAGAAAAGTAACTGGGAGCAAATATAAGCATTCGATGGGCGATGTTACCTTGTATTGTTCGTTCCATTTTAGGATGCTCCAAATTCTGAATTTTATCAATTGCTATCTTGGTTATTTATTTATCGGGTGATCTTGCAAAGTGTCTACCGACAATCCGCAATTAAGAAAGTTGTTTTGTACTACGAGTTCTGCCTATTGGATTCCTCTTGGAATTGGTTCATAGAGAAATCGATGACGATGCCGTTGTCGGGAAAGTAGGTCGAGAAACTAACGAATGCAATGCGCGTTATACGTTTCATTGACGTGTTCGGTAACTCGATCAAGCACTCTACAAAGAAAAAATATCGAACGAATGTGAAAATCCCCCCTGCGGCCTGGTCGCGCTAACGCGATCCCATAGAAAAAGAGCCAGCAGCGCCAAACTCTCGCGACCGAGCGCACCCGCGTCACATTACACCAACTGGCTCGCGCGGCTGGACTCTCGCGGTCGATTAAACGAGCAAAAACGAAGCGCCGCACAGTCCGCGGCAGGCGATCATCAGTTATTGGCCCGAGGAGGAAAAGGAAACAGAAGCGGAAAATCGATGGTCATCGGACGAATGTCAGAAGCAGCTGCGAGGCTCCCGCGGGATTCATTGGTACATAGACTCGCGCGCCGCTACGCAGAAATAACGAGACGACGCGCCGGGCGCGTCCGCGGCTCTCCCGGCAGTCCGTTCTCGTCTCGCTGCCTCCTCTGCCGTTGCATTTCGCGAATTATCGATTGGCCGCGCTCGCCGCGCTCCTTTTCCCTCTGCTCGCTCGACGTTTCTCGATTAAAAACTTGGCTCGCGCGCCCGAGAGCTTTCTTTTGAAGAAATAACGAGTGATTCCCCCTCTCCTAACGCGACGCTCGCTCGCCATTAAAGCTCGCAAACGAGCTTGTGGGCGCGCAATTAGCGTTGCCGCTCCCTTTGCCCGCTGATTCTCGCTCGAGATAATCGATACTCCTCGTCGAACGCGACCTAGCTCCTTTGGTAAACTGCGGCCGAAACGGCCGCAAGCAGTTCAGTACGGAGATGGAGAAATCGCATCGGCCGGCAGTCAAAGTGGCTGCTCACAGGGGAGTACTTTCGAGCGGGTGTGCGCTTCAATCTTCGAATGTGGACTCGGTCAGCGGCAATTTTCCAAAGGTCGCCGCAAAATACCAAACAAAAAAAAGCCCGGGGGAGGGTTGGAATTGCTGATGAATTAATTTTCGCCGATGAGAGCGAAATCGAATAGCTAATTCTGTCGGCGGGGAGCAATCAGTGCATTTTCTACACGCCGTCGTGAATAGTTAATCAGCGAGGATCGAATGGTAAGCTTACTGAAAAATGCACCTGCAGCAACGATGCAATTATCGCGAATTAGCTCCCCTCCCACCTCGTTTTCAATGGAAGGGCCGTTTGATTATACAGGCGACACATTCGAAATTCAGCCGGGCGCTGCGAGAGGATTTCTTATTCCACGCTGCCTTGCGCGCTGTTGTGGCTGGAAAATCCAATTAGCCCGGTGCGAGCGTATAACGAGCCCTAAAACCCCCGCTCGGCGAAGAGCGAAAAAAGAAGGTCGCGAGCGTCAGGATGCTCGCCTGAGAATGCGAGCGAGCGTCGTAACGAAGGGCTCCACGGCACGAGAGTGACGCGATTAAAAAAACACGCGCCACGATATCGCGCGCCAACCGTGCCATTACCATCATTACCATCGACCGACTCTCTCGCTGAATAGTTCCTCGGATCAACTAGTTTTCCGAATTTCGCGAGCGCGGATCGATCGTCCCATTCTGTCGTGTGGCTGAACAACGTTACAACGGCGCGTCTCGCTTTGGCTCTTCGCGCGGGGTTTCGGGGCTATTATTCCGCTAAAAATCTGGCGCGAAAAATGCCGGGGCATAACAGTATCGCGTTCGTTTCATCAACAAACGATGAGCCAATTTTTTTTCTCTTGGTGTACGTGAAGTAGCTCGTCGCGTTGTCACACGCGCGCAAACAGATTTTTCCGTCGAAAAACGAAGATAAAACGACACGAATTGCCGGTTGGCAAGCAGCGAATGGCATGGAAAATAAATGGATAGCTCGTTATTTGGCCAATGGAGGAAACAAATGTTATACGTTATTTTATAAAAATGAAAATGTGGGTCGTATCGGTACGATATCCACTTGCCGAAAAAAAATACCGTGGGAGCATGGATCGAACAGTTTTCAAACGATTAGTTAATAATCCCATCGCTCATCGCGCAGGCGAGTAGCGGAAAAACGAAAAAATTAAGCGATGCGCCTTATGAGTTTCTTACGAGCAGCAGCGGGTTCGTTGTTGCACGGAGTACAGCAGCCGACATTCGCTGTATATCCGATCGCCCCGGCAATATTTCAGGCATTTAAGGGACGGAATTACGACTTCGTGTTTATTCTCGCGAGCGCTACGTATGTATCCCGAGATCCCGCACATTTTTCAAGCTTTAGTTCGCGGCGCCCGCGCGTCCATCGATTATTATCAGGACCTTGGCGCAACGCGCGACAAATCCCTTGCTCGCCCGGGAAAGAGAGATGCTGGCACTCCGATAGCATAATGCGCGCGCCCCCGACACGCTTCCAGTTGCTTTCCAAGTTGCGCCCAGGTATCTCGCGACGAGATGTCTTCGCGCTCGACGCTGAAGGATTATCGTTTGTTGCTCGCTCGATCGTTATCGCGGACGAGGCTGCCGGGTGAATCGAAAAATTTGAAACACCTAGCACACGCCCCGAGATCTTCAACCGTTCGTCTCGCGCGCTAATTAACGTTCGACGGCAGAGTCCTCGTTGCAACTTCATTTTAGACGCGAGGCGCTGAACTTTGCTCCGTTAGGACATTTCAATGCACAGTCCCGCTGAGAAGATGAAAGAGCGGTTTTTTCTTTGCACGCGAAAAAATGAATAATTTTCTATTCAAAAAGACACAAAGAGAAAAAGGCTTTCTCCTTTGAATTATTGCAATAATCACGCTGTGCATTTTTTAACGAGGGGTAATTTCGTTTACACCGGAGCGTTCTCGAATGATACACACAGCATAAGAGCAAAAGTTTTAATTATGAAGCGAAGTCACGCTGTTATTACGACCTCCCTGGATCTCGAATTAATACGAAATCCTATTTGCGGGTTATAAATATCGTAGAGTTTTTGGTACTACGTTGTAATTATACGCGAAAATCCAAATAAACGAGGTCGACACGAGTTACGTTCGCGAAATCGTGAGACGACCAGCCTGTCGCGACCCCCGCAAATCTCAATAATTAGCTGAAAATCATGCAAACTTTCCATTCAGTGTACTTGGTCGCCCGAAAAACGTTGCGAAGGCAAGTCGCGCGAGAGTCGTAGCGGCACGCAGGACGAATTCCCGCTTTAATTTCGATCATTCGGCAGCGGGCGCCGTGGAACAGCGCAGAAGCCGCAATCCAATTAAGGACGCGGACTCTTTGCTCGGCGACGTCGTCGTCCTCGATTTATGCAACGCGCGCGTGTGTACGGAGCGGGGACAAAAATGCTCTCGGCGGCATAGGAGCCACGAGCTCTTTCACCTGTTCCCCGTCGCTCGTGTGCACTTTCTAAAACGTAAGCTACACGCGAGGGAGCAGATTGCATCTGCCTCTCTCCTCGCGACCTTTTGCCACGCGATTCCGACCGCGAGATTTGTCGATCTGGCCGCGCGATCGTCCGTGCGGTTAGTCAACGTTTTTCGTCCCGCGAGCTCTCCTCTGGCCCGCGCTGGCTTGAGAAACTGACATCGGGAGAGACAATTCGGAGCGATATTTCATTTCGCGGCTATTTGTATCGCTGAGAAGACCTGTCTGGCTTTTACGGAATGTCGCGACGATGAGACAATGGGATGGAACACTTTTTCTCTCTCTCTCTCTCTCTCTCCCTCCCTCTCTCTTCTAGCGCTGTAGCCTATTTATATCACGATTGGGTAAGCTCGTGATTGAGAGTTTATCTTGATGCTGCTTCCATGCTGTGATATACGTTCTGTCGGCTTTTTCTCGTTAATTTAATTGTGCGCTTGGGAAATTGGCTGGCTGTTGCTGTTTTTATTTACTTATTTTCTTTTTTTTTTTATTCATTTTTAGAAGCTTTTTACGCAATTCAAAGTCATGTAAATATTTCATCGTCAAATCGATATTGTGTCATTTGTTTGATATGTTTATATTGTATCACGTTACGTTTGCCATCGACGAGAAAACAAACTCCATTTTATTAGTCGATCTAATGGTGAACGAGTGTAGCGATTCCTTCGATAAGTACACATAAAAAATTATTCACTCTTTCGTCAATACAATTATTACATACAAAATTTAAGTGCATCGTAGCATTAATGGATCGACGACCGCAGCAAAAGAACTAAAATGCCATAAGATCAATATATTGTGAGCACGGGATTAAAAATTCTCCTCGATACACATACACCATACGGAGTAGTTGTGAGTGCGAAGCGCAGCAGCAGCAGCTGTGCCGAGCTACTTATAGACAAGACGTTCATCGTGGGAGTCCGACGTCGCGCATCACGTAGCATTCCTCACCGAGAAGAGGCACCAATCGATCCATATATATCCTTCTCAATTTTTTTCTTTTCTTCGAAATCATTGGGCCTCTTCATTACCGAATGTCGATTGGATGAACTTTTGCACTCTGGCTCGCCCCATCGACAAGCAAACTTTCGTTACAGTTCAATCAATCCACCCGCCATCGGATTATCCCGGACCATTCGTTGTCCGCGGAATATTTTCGATGGCATTGCGTGCCCACAGCGCGCGAACGTTTGGAGTTTGCAGCTTCGAGACGAGCGCGAGCACGGCCTTTGACCCCTGACAAACACGCCTCGCGTTATAGGTCAACCAAAATTTCAGTCGGAAAAAAATGAATAAAAACGAAATATTCTCTCGCGCTCGTCGATAGCAGGATCGAAAGCCATACGAACGAACGAATACGTAGCGGATAATTTGTCGTTTTATGCGTAAATGTATGCCAACAGACCAGGTGGCCCAGTGAACTCAGCGATCCCGATCGCGCCGACAAGAACGTCGGCAAGCTCCCGACGATCTCAGCCGTACTGGACTTGCCAGAAAGCATCGTATCGTTTTCGTTTTCTTTTGCCCTTCCGCGAGTACTCAATCTGTTTTTGCTACCGTTGCTACGTTCTTACTCTGGCCTGGCTCGACTTTACAACGGTGCATTCGTCTCGTGCGCTGCAATGTGCTGAAGTTTCAACGAAGACACGCACGCCGAGCATTTTCTCCCGGTGTCAAGCTCCCTCAACTCGCCAACGCGTTGTAAAAGACCTTCCTCAGCGGCACAAAGATAAGCTCGAGCTCTATAATTTGGAAAGAGGCTCAGAAAGGTTGTTGCGTAATCGTGCGAATCCGATGGCAGTGTCGAGCGGCTCGATAATCGTGAAAATTTCTCGACGCCTCGAACGTCACTCGACAGGTGCAGAGGCCATACTGGCTTTCTCATCTTAATCCAGCCAATTAACGACGTCGTCGCTGTCGTCGCGCCAAAGACGTCCTCGTTAAATGTGATTTCGGATGCCGACCTCCGCGCAATTATGCGCCAGAGCGCATATCTCGGCAACGATATCGACAGACGGGTCTGCCTCCCTTTCCTCCTCGGCGCTCGTCGTTTCACTTCTCTTCCATGAAGTCTCTCGAACTTTGCAAAGCGACATTATCGCGCGCGTAAGTTTAAACGAGTAAATATTTCATTTGTAATATCCGATATGCGTTTCGCGCGTGCGACATTGAACATTTTCCCCGTCGCTGGCGAGAGCGAATTGGTCGAATATTTGAATTCTTTGTCGACTATTGTTAGAGCTGACAAAAAACTGATGGACTTCCTGCATTCTACGTGTGAATCCGCTGTACAGATATACTCGCGTTTTCGCGCATTATCAGTTTCGCGTGTGACTCGGGGGATAAGAGGTCGTGGGCTTAAAAATTTTCAGAAATGTGAAATTTCCATATGTTTGTTATCTCATCTCTATCTTTAACAATCTTTATCTGTAGGTCTAGTATTTTAAGAGGGTTCCGTCTAGTATAAGTGCGTATGTAAAGTTTAAAGTCAGTACAACGGTTTAAAAATTTTTTACAGCTATATGTATACAAAATCATGGAAAAAAGCGAGTTTCGTGCGCTAATTAAGCATTATTTTCTGCGAGAAAAACCAATCAATGAAGTTGAAGAAGAGCTCGGATAATATAACAAAAACTCTGTTCCATCGCTTGGCATGGCTCAAAAGTGGTTTACTGCATTTCGTTGCGGTCGTAAGAGTACAGGTGGCGCCGAGCATCCTAACCGCACCAAAGAGGACTACTTAGAAAATGATCGATAAAGTTCATGATATTTACTCGCCGATGAGTGAAAGTGTGAGATTTATAAAACTCTAAACATTTCAGTAGGTTCCACATTGAATATTTTACATGAATGTTTAGGCATAAGGAAGCTGTCTACAAGATGAGTGCCGTGCTTGCTCAAAGTTGATAACAAGCGAGTTCGTGTGCTCTGAGCAATGTTCGAGCGTATTTTAATGTAATCCAAAGAGGTTTCTGCGTTGATGAAACGTGGATTCATTACTATACATCAGCTATGAAAAATTGATCGAAATTGTGGATCGAGCCTGACGAATCTGCGCTTGACGAATTTTCGAAAAGAAGCGAAGACGATACAATCAGCCGGAAAAGTCCTGTGTACTATTTTTTAGGACTCAACTGGTATGATATTAATCGATTACCTACAAACGGAGAAAGCTCATAGAATAATAATATACCTTATTATTAGGTCGATTTAATGTCGTAGTGAAGGAAAAGCGGATCTATCTGAAGAAAAAAAGTTCTTTTCCACCACGACAATGGATCGGCTTACACGAGTTCCATGCAGCCGCCAAATTATGTGATTCACGGTATGAAACGCTTCCTCACCGTCCTTATACTTCAGATTTGACCCCTTTTCGTAATTTTTTCTTTTCTAACATGAAAATTTGGCTAGCGAGTTGATAAAAATTACTTTAAATAAGGCCTAAAAAGGCTTGACTGACGCTGTGATAAATTTATATAGTTGCGAGGAGACTATGTTGAAAAATAAATTGTAATTCTTCGAATGAATAGTGTTTTTCATTTCAAAGTCACGGAATTATTAAACGACCCTCGTAAATAATAAACTTCATTTCCATTAGCTTGAATCGAACACGTAATTCAACAACTTCACCTCGCATGCAAAACTTTGTGAAGTAGCCGTGTACGGCAACTGCAAAAAAAAAAGACACAACTCTTATTTCCGTAGAAAAGTACAGCTTTTACTGCCATGTATAAAAGAATGACAAGGAAGAAGGAGAAAAAAATGAAAATCAGGGCGAATTTCCGGGGCAAATTAGCCGTGTCGCGCTAATAAAAAGTAACTCCACGGTCGTCAGAGAAGCGAGACGCGACGTGAAAAAAGAAATCGCAGTGTGTATGTGTGTATAGAGCTTTGTTAATACGCGGACAAAAAAAGAGATTTTTGTCGGCGAACAAAAAGTGGAAAAAAAATGGTACGGTCGCGGGGAAAAAGTTAGCCACATGCCCCTGCGCACGTGATCATAAATTAGCCGTGTACAGCCAAACTTTTGCACTCTAGTTCGCTTGCTTTTTTATTTCGCTTCTGTTCGGGGGGGGGGGGGGGAGTCGAAAAAAAAAGAACGAATGAAAGAGTAGCCGCGCAAGTGCAAAAGCTGTTTAAACGGCGTTGAATGAACGAAATTAGGTGGGCGAAAAAGGAGGCACTCGCGCTATGGCAATCAGAGCGTTTAACGGCGGAAGAGGAGAAAAAGTACTGCGAAAATTTCATTCATTCATTTTACTCGCGCGCGCCTCGCGTCGCTTCTTTTTCTTCCCGTCGTAAATAATTTGGCCGTTGACTTTATGACTCGTCTCCTTTCCCGCTTGACAAATGGCTAATGATTTTTCAGCCAACTTGAATTATCGACGAAGATAAGACTTGATTTTGTACAATAAAAATTATGCTAGAATGAAAAGATCGAACTTCACGATATATAGGCATACGTTTGTGCGAGTGTGTGTATGCCGGACGCTGTTAGATATTAATCATCCCGGCGCAACAAAAAAAATAGAGTAAAGTACAAATGGCGTTTCATCAGCGTCACGCCAGTGGCCCGCAATCGCAGAGACCAGGTGCGCGCGTCATTTGCCTTCGCGCTCGTTTTTCTCTCTTTCTCTCTCTCTCTCTCTCTCTCTCTCTCTCTCTCTCTCTCTCTCTCTCTCTCTCTCTTTTGCTCGCTTTCTCTGTCTACGGTAATTTCCAGTGCTAAATAGCTGCGTTTCCATACCACAACCATTTGACATAAACTGACACGGAAATGGAGCAGGCAAATTATTATGCGAAAAAAAAAACAATAATGTGCAAAAACTTTTACTTGGTGAATCGGCTACTAATGCAAACAATGTTGATTCATATAATTTTGAATGAGAAAATGCGGTGCAATGTCGATTGGATCCGCGTAATAAACTTCGAGCTGAAACAGAAATATTGATTAATACTTTTTTGTCGACTGTTGACATGTATCTCGGAAACTTAATTATATGAAAATGAAAATATTGAATCTTTTAGAGGGTCACTTTACAAGAGCTCTAGTGTTACTAAAAAGATGTTTATAAGTTTCATTTTAACTCGATCATTGAAACTTTGAAAGTTTTTAATTCAATTAACAAGTTAACATTTCATTAACTTTTAGAGATCAAAGTAAATTTTAAAAACCATAAGTTGATTACAAACAAATTAAAAAAATAAAATCAAAAGGTAAACTTATGAGTCGAATTGTCTACTTGCAGCCAAATCTGAGTCAAGCCGAGCTATTGACGTACTAAAATAAAATAATTATTGGAAAAGAAGTTATAAGGGCTATACTGATATCAATGCAGAGCCTTTCATCAGTATATATTTCTCTATGAATTATGGGCAATTTTTTCTAGAATGTCGTAACAAAAAAAAAAATGAAAATAAAAGCTGTTAGACCTGACGCACAATAAATCGATCCATCGAAGATTTATGAGCATAGTAAAACAAAGTGATCAATAACTTTTATTTACTCTTTCTTTCTATCGCAGTCTGGCAATTGAACAGTGTCGCACGTACATGCAAAAATCGTACGAGCGCGACAACGCGAATAATTTAACAGGGCGAAAAGTTATTTGACTGAATCGCCATTAAGCTCGATTTAAAAAGGGGGGAAGGGAAGCTTTCAATGCCTCAAATTCGTGTGTGACAAGAGCCGAAGAGTGCGGTCGGCGTGGACAATAAGCGAGTTACTAAATTGATTCGATTTGACGGGGCAAAAGCAATTTCCACTGGTGGAAACCTATAAAGTTTAACTTCCACGGGAGCAAGTGCCAGCAACACGCCACAGTGAGCGAGAGAGTACTGCGCGATTTTTCCGACGATTGCGCGCCAATAATTACAGCAACGAGCGTTTTACTTTCAGTACGTCGCTTCCATGCCCAGCAGCAACCCCATCCACCCCTTTAATTTAATGGCATTTCCGTGAAATGCATAATGCTTCCGTTTGCCTTTCATGTCATTATATCCATTTAATTCGATTCAAGTTATTTGCCTTTCTAAATTGATGTTGTTAATTTTCACCGACAATTTCCTCCGCTATCTGCCTATGTATTCATACGTTCGTCCGGTTGAGCGAATTTCATTATTACATTTTATAATTAATTCTCGACTTTGTTAATCTTTTTACATTTTTTTATTTACCATTGTACGCGTTATTCCTTTATTCCAAGATCGAAATCAAATCAAAAAATGAACTTCGCATATTTCTTTCTAACAACTCCAAAGCTCCTTAGGTGGACTAAATCATTATTCCTTTGAGAAATTGTTCCCACATGAAAACACCCTATAATTTGTAGCAGAAGAAAGTCCATTCTTTTCTAAAATCAACAACTTACAGCAGCCGTAATTATCTGCCTTTCTGAATTGACGTAAATAGTATATTTACTACAGATTTCTTTGTGCGTGTGTACATGCCGTTGACAGTTCTTCATTAATTATTCAAATCGATTTTTACTTCGTTTTGCTTTTCAGCTGTTCATTTCAATAAAGACTATTTCGAATAAAATTATTATCATTTGTTTGTAATCTCAATTAACTTCACTGTGGGAACAGTGTTACTTGTCAGTTTATTCTGTCAACGGTTATATACATATTGACATTATTGCATAATTAACTCTTATCGATTGAATGTAGTTGTTTAATGGACTTTAAAATTTGATATCGTTGACTTTCTTATTAATTTTGTAAATGTAGGATGGTTCCGAGCGAAAGATTTCCAATATATATATATTTAGAAATAGCTTTATTAAATTTAAGATATTACGTTAAAGTAAAAATAAATAAGAGTACGTTGATGTGCGCGCATCCTGTCGCTCAAAGCGTTCTCGCGTTTCTCTCTCAAGTGAGTGTCTATGCTCACTCGTTCATAGAAGCCAATCAGGGACCTATCCCTTTCTTTTCTATATTAGCGCACGAGCGTAGGCATAACGGAGGAGCATCAACACAGGCACGTGTACAAAATAATAAAACCCTACATAAACCACACAATTTTCTCATAGCTAGTATAACTTATTCATTTATGATTCCTTAAATTTACTTAGATTTTGTTTGTATTACAAAGCTGATCACACGAGCAAACTCATTTTGCGATGGATACAAATCAGCGATACGAACGACCCTGGGACCTGTCCATGTACCGAATCTCTGCTCAAAGGTAGATTTTCGAAATATCCCATTAAAATTCAGCAAAGAAAGCCCATTCTTCCACCGAGTTCCAGCAAAATTCCACAATTTGCCGCAAGCCATACCCCGCGATCCCATAAATATTTACGCGCGCGCGAAGCTCTACCTGCGCGTACTAACGAAATTTCGTTAATTTCATCCAATCTATCGCGCTGGCGATCAAAGCTCTCTGTCGCGCGCTCTCTCTCTCTCTCTCTCTCTCTCTCTCTCTCTCTCTCTCTCTCTCTCTCTGTCCTCTTTCGCCGATTTGAAATTCATCCACAGGGCTGTCGCCCGGCAGCTGGAAGGCTAATTATCCAGCGTTCGCAGGCTTTGAGCTTCGCGTGGCCTTGGTAAACATGCACGCGACGCGACCGCAGCAGGACGGAAAAAAAGTCCTCCCCAGCGTAGCCACGCTGAAAGAGAGAAGTGTCCGGGCGGCGTGTAATCAAGTCGAGCTTTTTCATCGGACGCGTAACTGCAGGTGCAAGTGCCCCGGCGCTCTTGGAGCCTCCTCGTCGCATCGTGATTGCCATACTCCTTTACCTCTCTCGCGGCGAATTAAACTTGGCTGCGTCGGCCCCTTTCTCTCTCTCTCTCTCTCTCTCTCTCTCTCTCTTTCTCGTTCGGCACGGGATGTCACAACAGCGGATATGTGCTCGTCATTTTGGGCGCCGCGGACGAGCAGGAGGAGGTTCCTTTGACCGTTCCACTTCGTTACCTCACATCGGTTTTATCGCCGCTGCCCTTTTACCGCAGGCGTATCCGAGTTTTCGCCGGCTCTTGCCGTGCATGACAAGGACTTTACGTTTACTGTAAAATTGAGCGGGGAACGCCATTGGGATCTCTACGTGAGCCGCGCGTTAATAAATCAAAACCGGAATAACCGAGTGGTTAGTTAAACTTTCTTGATAAACAATGCGAAGGAGCCCAACTAGAGTTTCTAAATCACAGCGAGCAGCGGAGCCATAACGGAAAGTTGAGGACCAATATAGAAGGATCAACGCGAGCAACAAGCAGCCAAGTGCCATAAAATGTGCAGATCTCTCTGTTTTGATAATGAGTTGGTAAATTAGGTCAAGACGAGCGCGAAGGGAAAGTTCTCTACCTCGGTGGCGCGAGATTATGCTGTAAAAGTTTTTCGCATCCCTTACACCGGAGAAAGCCCTAAATCTTTAACGGGCACGCTCTTAAATTTGCTGCTGGAGTTAAAGGGTTTAACTTATTTAGCTCCACGAGACAGCGAGTCTGCTTCAAAATAATCGTTAAAGGCCCCTTACCCGCGAAACTTTGGCCGATAAGAGCAAACGCTGTACTTGCTTCTCGGATGCATTCTGTATTTATGGGCGTCATTGACTTTTCGCAAACAATTGACAAGCAAAAGGCTTTATTAGCTCTCCTTCGATGTATTATCGGACTCGAGAACAGCACTTCCATTCAATGTACGTTTATATCTGAACGACGCGTGGAAGGCCGGAGCGCACGCGAACAAAAGAAAAGAAGCGCGACAACTGAAGCGCTTCAATCAGCGATATGCGGACGGTCGGCTCAGCGTGTGCGTAAAGTCGCAGTGCTAATAAAAACGTTAAAGGAGACACCACAGTCTACGCGGATTTCTCGCCTTTCAATTAAACGGCAACTTCGCTCCGCATAGTTCGCTGTAACTGCGCTCGTCAAATCTCAGGTAATTATCTCCAACACGACCGAAGTACCACTCCTTTCATTGCTTCGCGCAACGACGGAAGCATAATGCGATTGTGGCCTCTCTGCAAACGAAGGCGTGACGATTTCGAGGCCGATATCTTGGTTGACACGTGCTCGCACAAAATTCCAAATGCACTTTTTTCGGAGAATGGAGCGATTTTACCGTACGTACTTTTTCCGTTAAAGTTTGGAAATATAGTTTTATTTTTTTTTTTTCGGGCATTCACTTTGTAAAATAAAAAGTTACCGTAGAAATCTGTCTCGCGTGAAAGTTTCTTTTGTGCCTTCTGAAAGTAACTTCGAGGCGTATAATCAGCATACAGAATGTACAGCCTATTAAAAAGGGAGAGTCGAAGCTCGCGCGTAACTCGCACGCGCGCACTCACAGTAAATACTTTTCCAAATAACACGCAGAGTCGTAGGCATTTGCCTTGCAAAGTATAAATATGAAGCGACTCGACATCTCATTCACAGAGGAGGACTTCAAAGAAAGAGAGAGAGGGAGCTTGCAAGTTTAATCCGCGCGTAGCCTGTTTCGCTTAAACTCGCTCTTTTTTTTCCACTTTTTAATTTGCCCCGACACTTTCGCCAACGCAGTTTCCGCTCTCTCTTTTTGTGTCACGGGGCAGCTCGGCCACACCGCCCTCTTGTATTTTCGACGATCGCCGCCGCTTTGTTCTCCGCGCGTGGCAAAACGCCCTGTCCGCGAACGACGAATGCCGGATGAATTATTGATCTCCCCGTCTCGCTGGCGCGCGCGACGAAAGCATTGCCGCAAGGCGCTGCCCGCCTCGCCCCGATTCATCGGGCATTAAGCAGTCGCCGCGCATGGGCTCGAATCGGCGCTCTCTCGGGCGCGTCGTCCATCACTCGTGGCTCGGATAAATCGCGGCCGACCGCGCGCATCGCGATTCGCGAGCTCGCGCCGAGACGCGATTGCGCGCGAATCTTCGCGAACGGAAGAGCCGGCCGTGAGCTCGCGCGCGTACGCTACGCGAATATAAGGCGCACAGAGCTGCCGCTTCTATTTCTTACGCGCGAGAACGCGCGAATTCCGCGCGCAGCTGCGGCACCAGCAGAAAAGAGCGAGGCAAAGCCGCGAACGTACCTGAAAAGAACAGAAGAGTGGCAGAAAGAGGGAGAGAAAAAGTCTGCGTGGGAATAAGGGAAAAGGTGTACGTACACATATCTTCCAGGCCGGAGCAGTGGCGGCTTGCAAAATTAAAGTTTTCCCATACCTTCTGTCGCGTGTAACCCACACCACCAACAAGACGGACAATTGCGGAAAACTAGCGGAGAAAGAGAGAGAGAGAGAGAGAGAGAGAGAGGGAGAAAACTTTTGCATGGGTTTCTCTCTTTCCTGCGTAAGTGAATTGCTCTTTACACCCCGAAGCACTTTGGAAGTACAGAGGGGATTTTGTTCGTGCATCCCAATAAAAATTACGTTCGGCAAAGTGTCTCCCCGTGCGCGTACTTCGCTTTTCTTTTCGCCCCGTTTGACAAATTTCAAGCGACGTACTTTGCTCTCGCCTCATGTAAAACCGACGGATAATATCGATTGTCACACTCGCAGTCATATTTAGACCCTGCTTGACAATTCGCTAATGGCTTATAATTGACGTGAGCTTGCTAGCTAAGGAGACGAATTTCGACGCTTTCCAATCAGTAAGTTATAAATTCAAGCTATTCCGAGAGCGTGCTGATCATTTTCCAATAGTTGTCAAGCTTCACCTTAATCAATCACTCATCTTTGTCAATGTGTTTCTAAAAGAGAATTTTAGAACGTTTTCCATTGCGTTTAATAGTGCACGTTGTGTTATTTGGACGATTTATTCATTGAGTCAAATATTGATGTAGCATCAACCGCCGACCGTCAGACTATCAAATATAAAAGTATTTGCCGAGTGTTCAGGAAAAAGAGGAATCAATTGCATTCAATCTTTAAATTCAAGAAAAAGAACAATGAATTTTCTTTCTCCATTCCCAAATCCCATTATTTTCCCGAAGAATGTTCAATCTCGACGAAAATTACAGCTCGCCCAAACAAAATTTTCTCGTAGATCTCCATCAGCGACCTTTTTCTTTCCCTTGGAACCAGTGAAAGAAGATTCTCTCACGTGCCATCAGTCGAAGGAACGGGAATAGTTTCAACTGGATTGTCGATAAGTCAGCGGGACGAGGATAGGAAACGTTAATTTTGAGTATACATCGGCTTTGCCGCACGCATTTACATGTAGGTATACACGTGCTTCACGTGTACGCGAACCAGGTACATATTTAAGCAGGCACACGGCGCACTGTTCAAATTCGCTGCGCGCCTCTAATTGAGTGTGCGTACCATATACACGAACATACCCTTTTTTCGCTTCTCCACACGGATATCAATTATTTCGACAATTGCAACAATGGAAAAGCTTCGGCTTTTTCTATTGCTCTTTTTTCTTATTGTTTTTTGTTTTTTTTTTCTCCCCGATTACGGACCGAAGGAGAGGAAACTGTTGGATTTCCAGCAGAGCTTGCGAAAGTAATTAAAGATTCCCGGAAGTTATAGCGCGATCGCGAGCTTGTTTGCAATGGATAAAAAAAAATTCATTGCGATTGCACTGTCGGCTTTCAATTAGTTTGGATAAAAAAATTCGCCGTGTATTCGCAGATTTCTCACGTAACTAGGCTGGCAATTTTCTTTGTAATTATTGAAACGATTCGAAAACTTCACTCTCGACAGGCCACGTCGAAGTTTGCGAATTAATTAAAAGTCACTTTTCTCCGACTAGCAAGTAAAAAAAAATTAACTTCACCGCGAAACTCGTAATTGACGACAATCAAATAAGCTCATTATTTACTCTCGATCTTCGCTCGGGGACTAACGAAAATCAGAGTATACGAAGTGAGCTCCAATTATAACTTACCAAAACTTGCGCACGAGCGAGTGAAAAGAAGAAGAAAAAAATGAAGAAAAAGAGGCGCTCATGTGCGGCTGGAAAAGAGTCAAAGTGCAGCGGACGCGAATTGCAAAGTCGAAGCACGTAGCTATATACAAGCAAGCTCTCGCTCCCGCGCGAGATCGTTGAGTGCAACTTGGTAATTTCGATTTCGGTTAGGGCGCCGCGCACTCTATACTCGGACGCGCTGGCTGAAGTATATAGCAAATTTTACGATGGATATCGCTTAAACCTCTCTCTCTCTCTCTCTCGGCTTTTATAGCCTGCATTACGTAAATCCGAAGGATATTGCCGAAAGGGGGGACGGCGCTAAGAAAAGATGCCAGGCCTTTCAATTAACTTGTTCCCTTACAGATAGGAGTCAGGATCGGAAGGGCTATCGATTGCCGTTATTGCCATGTTTCAATTCGTGAGCTTTGCGTCAGACTTATTTACCAGATTTGCCACCGTGTGCGTTGTCTTAATGCGCGACGCAAGCTTAGCAGATTGGTAGACAGAAATTCTTTTGAAAATGTATCCTTCGGTTCGGTCAAAGCACGGCTGCTTTCGGAGTTGGATTCCTCGATTTGAATATTGCATTTATTTTTTGGATGGCTACCCTAACGGAAATCCAATAAAGCTTCGAATACTCACCATGAAAATCAAATCTCCAGGGTATTAAGATCATTGATAAATATCGCGCATATTTCATTGGATCATTCGGTCGGGTCCGCACTAGAGCTCCCGGATTGTGGTCCAATCAGTCAGGCGCGAAAGCTCAGCCGTCGCCTCGCGAAGATAAAGATGACATTAAGAAATGCCATCGCGAATGAAACGCGCGCGGCAATATTTCCGAACGAGAGGAAAATCCGGCGAGTCGCGCCTCGCCGTCCGAAAGGATTTTCAATTTTCCATAAAGGCAGCTCGCAGCTGCCGTCGCCGCACGGTGAGCGTGTGCGCGCGCAAGACGGTATTGCCGTGGCATTTCGCTTTTCCGAACAAATTACTCGCGCGGCTGCTCGTAAAGCCAGTTACGCGGGAGTAACTTTCGGGACGCGCAAGACGCACGCGTTTGCGGTTGCTGCTGCGGGGGCCAACGCTGTATGTGTAATGTTTCGCCTGCTGCCGGCGCGAGAGACGAGCTGTACCGTCGCTATCTGCAGCGCGCCGTGTTCCCCGGCGTGAACTCGATGAATTGGACACGTCGCGTGGGTTACGATCTCGCCGGCTATACAGCACAGTGCCGGACTTTAGGACCACTTCGTGCCTTGTTTCCAGCGGCCGGCAAGCTGCCACCTACGCCCGCGGAGAAACCCGCCCGTTCGCGCTTTTTTCGCAGTTAATGCTCCGTTGCCTCTCTTTTTCAGCCCTTTCGCGAGTTATCCTCCGACTCCACAATGGAATTTCAATCGAGCCTGCACTTGCTGCTTTTTTGCCGGAAATGCTATTGGTCGCACGAACGAATCTAAATGAAAAGTAAAAATGCACGTTCGACCCAAGTGCAAGCAAAAACTAGCCAAAGGAGTAGTGAGCTTAAAATAAATTATTGATAAATTGTCTGCCAAAATACGATCGGAATGTTATCATCTCTGCCTTCGTAATAGCATCTCTTCGTTTTCCCGTACAAACTTGACGTACTGCAGAGCAATCCCAATACGTAAATGCAGTTAGCGGAGAGAAGAGCACGAAAAATAAAAGGAGTACAACTGGCTCGTAAGGGCACGCGACGTTAATAGGGACTCGCGTTCAAATGCAAAGACTCAGAGCGAATCCAGAAAAGAGAAAAACGTCAGGACAAATCCTCGCTAAATAAGCTCGAAGACAAGCCATAGCACTGCACGGGAAAGACTGTGTGCTAGAGGCAGGGAAAGAAAAGAGCGAAACCCTTAAGAGCAGGACCAGAGGGAAAAGAAATAATCTCGTAGTGTTCCTTACAAACGAGAAAATCAGAAAACTTCGTTAGCCCGCACGCGTGCTCACACTTCCTTGGACTTTGTTTTCATTAGAAGGAAAACGAGAGAAATTACGTGGCGTGATGCCATTCTCGTCATCATGCAGATTTTATACGAGAAATATGCCACAACCATGTCGCTCAAACGATAGTTTATCTTATAATCGACGGTTTCATACAACAGATATGCTTGTCGCGAACAGAGGATACACCAATGCTAATAAAATAAATAACGTCGTCAAAATTAATTCGGTAATATTCGCCGGTTAGTTACGAACGACATTAATTTTATTTGCCAGCAACAACACTTGTCGAAATATTGTTGAACAGTCGCACCAGCAGTACCAGCAGTAGCAGCAGTTCACATTTATAATTGATCACGCGACTGCTGGTGATATTCTAACAGCGCTATGCTTTCAATTAACGTCGCAATCGTCAGTTCGCCCTCAAATTCCAAATCGACCTCTGAATAATACAAAGTTGTCAAATACGTCGAGACGAATTTAATGGTATGCAATCTTCAACACAGTATCAGAATCGGTTTTCGATGCACAACGATTTCAATTAATCGTTCGCGCGCGATTTTCAATCAATGACAATTTCAAACTCAACGGCGCCTTGTGCGACGCGTAAGATCGCCGCAGCATCCGCCCAAAACGAGCGGAAGAGGAGACGGCTCGTATAAAGATAGGCGACAATGCACGCGACAGTGGCTGGCGTGCGCGCCAGGCATCAGCTGTGCGCCGCGTGAATATATATATCTACACACACACACACACACACACACACACATACGAAGCTGCGCGAGTGGGTCCGGGAACGTGGAACTTGGCGCGCATCCGATCGTCACGTATGCACTCTCTCCGCGCAGCATCCATCGCGCGCGCCGCCGCGGCGGGGGAGACCCTCAGACCGTGCCGGCATGAGCAAAAGCAAACGCGCGCCGCCACAGCGACCTTAGTGTAGCCGGACAGTCGAGCGCGAGTGCTCGGGACGCGCGGACGTGCCTTCCACGTTACGTTCGTGCTTCGCTCCTTGCGACACGCGTTTGTTGTTTGTATCCCCCCTCGTCGTTGTTTGCTAACACTGCCCAACATTTTGTGTTGCGATACAGCATTGGTGAGTGTGTGTTGCGCGTGAACGAGCATCGCTGCGATTTGGAAATTCCTTTCTATTAAAGTTGTCGCGTTTGGTGCTTAGTTTTTTTTATGAATGCTGTAAATTTGGCGGTGTTTGTTGGCGACGCGTCACTGTACTTTGGAGGCGCAATTGTGTCTAGAAAGGAGGTTGACAGCTCGATAGGTTGCATCGTTGGGGATGGAGATGGGTTGTCATGCGTGTCGGACGTAAACATAACCTAATTCCCTGCGACGATGCGTATATTGTGTCTCTTTCTTCTTTTCGGCTATATATAAGCATTCGGTTTTCATTATACGTGCATTGTTCAATCATTCGATCGTTGTACAAAATCTGCTTAATGCGTTCCCAATTTTATAATCGATAAATAAACGAAGGTAATAAACACTGATACGTCTGGTGCTATTTTAAAGTACATGCTAATGAATTGGTTCCGGAATTGTTTAATACTCTCCAGCTTTATCGTGCCATTCCGAAAGCTCGCGCCGATAGTAAATTAAAACATTTTGAACACGAGCACACGTTCTCTCCAACAAACAACCGAGATCATTTACAATCGGACTCTTGTTTTCATTAATTAAGACAAGACAAAATAAATGATAAAGCGTTCTTAATTTTCTGTTTCCACTTCCGGGTTCAACGGCAGAGAGTTTCCATTTTCTGCAAATAACTCACGAGAGAGTGTGCGCGTAGAGCAGCAACCTTGAACTCCTCGAGAGGGGCACTGCTAATAAAGGCCGGTTATACCCAGACGAGTCAGCAGCGCACCACGTGCTTCGCAATTTTCGACGGCGGCAGAGAAGGAAAGAAAGGAGACCACCGCTTCGGGCTATCGAGCAGGGACATTTTTTTCCCGTCACCCTAGTGCATCATCGTCGTCGTCGTCGGTGAGTTACCCCCTACCGCCCCCCCCCCCCCAGTACCCTGCTTTTCTATTTAACCCATAGGAGGGGTGCGAGTCTTGCTGATTTGGCACTGCGTCGCCGTCGTTAAAGCGCTGTTTTCACACGTTTAATATTGATGATGTCGCGCGCGTGTCCATAAATGCCGAAGACCTTTCCTATATTCCGCATACTGAAAAATTGCAAGCCTACAGATACACGCCTCCCTTCATTTTATTCTTAATTCCATTTTTTTTTTCTTCCGGAGGGTCGTTTGTTATTGCTTGCGCTTGACGAGCGCGCGCCTTACTCTTCTGACTTTTTGAAGTCTCGCGATAGTTTGTCACACAGGGCGCGTTCATTATTCTCGGCTTTGTGTACACGTGGCGAAGTGCCGCTGCCGTGAAATTCTCTCTTTTTTTTTCTTTCTTTTCTTCGTCCCTTTTTAACTCTCGAATGCACACGTGAATAAAACTTGCGCCTGGAATGTCCTTTGTGACGTTAAATATGAATGAGCATACATAATGTGGCTGTAGCTTAGTCCGTGAATGTTGAACTTGGATTTTGCTGAGAAAGAGTGCATCAACGACGACGAGAAAAGAACTTTGTACGCTGTGATTGTACATTATGTTACCTCTATGTCCTTCGAGAGATTAAGGCTATTATCGTCGTTCGACGTAATATTCATTAAAAATAAATAAATAAATAAATAAGGTTATCGTTTCATCCGCTTCAATTCGCAAACTAAAGTATCGCAATAATGAATCAGCCAGTAGCAATAGCAATAAAGATGAGTATTAAAAACCAGCTCAGGCTTAAACATTCGAGACTTGTAGCCGGCTAACATTGTTTGCCGATCAATCTGCCATCAAGCCTATCCCCCTTGAAAGTACGTCAGTAGGCGCGCAGGCGACTTGATCGTGTGCACACGCGCATGCACACTCGACTACAAGGAAATCGAAACAAACTCTCTCTCTCTCTCTCTCTCTCTATCTCTATCTTTATCTCTTTCGCGCGCGCGTAGGGCGTTATAAGCTTGACAGAGCAATCATAATACGAGCACGAGGCGCGGCAGCCAAGTGCGCGCGAGAATTTCGCTCTCTTCGCGCAAACAGGCTATTTGTTCTGCGAGCCGAAGGTACATACACCTGCGCGACCAGGCAAATGTTTGGAAAGAATCCGTTTTCCATTCCGCCCCTGCCGCCGCCACGATATTACGTATTAAATCGCTGTCTTTATGCTTTGAACTCGACCCGTTCTCGCTTTCTGTCGGCACGCCGACTGTGGAAATATTCTCTGCGTGTATTTTCTTGTTTTCTTCAACAGACAGATCGCTCGGGCGCGGCAAAAGTTTGTTTTTGTTTGGTTTTTTTTTAATTTTTGTTTTTTTTTAATAAATTGTCGAGCGTGAAGTTCTGCCAAAAATTCAAATGTCGACGTCGAATAATTTTGACCGCCGTGGAATGTCGCTGTAGTTTGATTTTGTTGCGATTGCGTGAGATTATTCGATGTGCTAGGCTGTTCTTCGTAAACGAAACGAGCGGTAAAACGCGTTGCTTCTACAATGAAAACAGAGGCTCGATAAGACGGCACGTGGATACAGGCAACGAAGTTGGATCGCGATCTTCGCCGGGGAATTCAATTGAGCCGTGACGGCGTTAAGGTGTCGTTCAATTCCCGAGCAAAAGCGGCGGCGAGCAAACGGTTGACAAAACGTCGCACGACAAAACAAAATGACGGGACGAAAATGCCGTACTGGCCCCCCGGAGGCTAACGACTTTGTTGTTAATTGAGCCATCTCCGAAAACAGCTCGGCGAGAAAGTCTGTCGCCGGCAGCAGCGCAGCGATACAGTGCAAACTTGCCGACTCCCCATTCGCCAACTGTAAATGTTTACGCCCAAGTTGAGCGACTCGGAAATGAGGCGCACCATAGGTTGCTTCGGCATCGACTCACTTCCTTGGTAGAAAGAAAGAAAAAATAGAAAGAGCCGAAGCGCGTTCGAACTACTTCGGCTTCCTAAACAAGAATTAACGGATTCAATGAAGACACGCCGCAGCGGCAAGTTTGCCGCGAAGCGCCGCCTTAGTGGTGCAACGATAATTCCCCAGGGCACTCAAAGTTGCGCGCGAGAGAGATAACGCGATAATCGGCAAGTTTGTAATGCAATTTAATGCCAGATGGCTGTATGCAGCGAATTATATGCGGCAAAGGGGGTTAATATGGACCTCGCGCCCGAGCTGCTGCCTGCCGCGCGTGACAGATGCAAATCCTTCATTATTTCTTTTTTTTTTCCATTGTTGCCGCGGAGTAAATCGTCCAGGAGTTGATAAAACGGAGGATTTATCGAGTTTGAGCGGCAGTAAATTTTGATAGAGATAAGGCGAGCCCTCGCAGCGGAAAAGGGATTACAAAAAAAGTTTGTCAGAAGTTCGCGCGCGCGAGAGGGATTAACTTAAATAAAGGGCCATACCGACGACGACGGAACCTTATATTCTTTTCTCGACTCGGTATAGGCGAGCTTCCTGTATTTACGCCAAGACGAGATGACAAAAACACTCATCGGATTTGCCAAGTTTTTAAAGCGCTGCTCTCCTTTCTTTTTTCACTTCTCGGCCAAATGGGGTGTTTGTTATTCAGTTTCAAGTGGCTTCTCTGTTTTTTTTTATACCGGCGCTGCTGCTCCTCAGCGGTCAATCCGAAAGAAAATAAACTTTTGAGCTTCAATAGGGTTTCATTGCTCTAATTACCGGAAACGGCTTTATTTTTTCTTATTGTTGCCCTTTCAAAAGTTGCAACAGCCATGACGACGCGATAAATATGGATTTTAATAAAATGGGAGAGACGATGCTGTTTTCAACCGCGTTCTCGTTGAAACTCCCAACGAACAAAGCGAGAAGTTCATTTATATAGTGCGCTTGTACTTTTTACATTTACATACTGTCATTTCAGACTTGTGATTTTCCAAACAATGATATGCGGTTGATCGCTGAGTAATTCTAGAGATTTTATTGTTAAATATTATAAAAAGGTTATGACAACAGAAAGCAGAATGAGAGCAGGTCTCGTTACAAGCGACCCTGGCAACGGACCACTGTAGACTGACTTACTAAGGGCTTCGCAGGCAGCTTAACTCGCTCAACTCATTCTCTCGACTATTTAATGGGCGCGAACAAAATTCAAATTCAAATAATGAAAATGCAGTTTTTTTCACGTCAAAAAATAATATCTCAATACTGGAGATAGACGAAAAAACTGACATGTTTATTGTCAACATTGCGAATAAAACCGTGATTTTTATTTTGCATTTTTGACGACGTCATTCCGAATTTTGTTTGCCGCTGCAATCAAAAAGTACTATACAAAGATTTCGAGGTCACATTAATCTTTTTCATTTCAACGCAACGACGAGCTCTCACAAAAGTTCTTTGGCACAATGCAGCCATTATAAAAATAAAAAAAGGCACTAACTATTCCAAATATTTGTTGTATCTTTGAAAATCCGTTACGAGCAACAACCGTATCCCAAAAGAATTATCATAAAGACTACTTTTCGGCCGTGTAATTGATATCGTCTGACGAATCTTTAGAGATTGCCGAATGAAGAAACTATATATCTGTTTTTTCCGTGTTCGGGAAAATTCTCTGGAAATGAGGCATATGCAAAGGAGATAAGAAGTCTAAGGCAAACATGCAGCTAATAATGCGTTCGCTCTCTGGATGTTGAAAAAGTTTGAAAAGTCACGTAGACCAAGAGGAGGTGTGTGCACGCTTCGCCTTTTCTCTTTTCTATCTCCCTCGAACTTATTTTGTGTTTACATATCTATGTCCGTATCTTACTTTCGTCTTCCTTTTCCTTCGCACTCTTCTTTTGCCTTTCGCCTTCTACCCAATCGTTTATTCACCGCTTTATCTTACTAACTTCTAGTAGTATGACTAGGAGTGTGCATGAAGATAATGTTTTGTAACAAATGTTGTACTTATTGTGGCGATGCCAGTGTATAATTAATGACAATGACGTTTGATCATTGCAGGAATTCACAAGATGCATTAAAAAATTATTCAGCAATTGTTGTCTACAAATCAACTACAGTAGTTATCCTCTATATTTTCAAATTTATGTTTGCCTAGAACACACTAATAGCCGTTGTCTTACAACCCAAAAAGAGCGCTCGGCGAACCTTCCGGAAGAAGCGTCGAAGTGAAAAAAAAACAGAGCACGGAAAAGCTGACTTCGAAATAAATCCTTATGCATGAATGCAATACACGCGAGAAAAGCCAAGAGAGAGAGAGAGAGAGAGAGAGAATGAAGCTCCAGTGATCTCCATGACAATATACTCCGGCATGCGCGTATTCTAGAATGTTCAATAGCCAGAGCGCTGTCTGGAGGAACAGCAGCTATGCCGCGATACGCCGGTCGGAGAGCGGCGCAATGACACCAGTGGCGCGGACGGACGCTGCGCTGCTGGCGAGCGTGGCGCGCGCCGCTCTCACAGCTGACGAGCAGCCAGCTGAGAGTGGCGCGCGGAGGGCGTTTTATCGGAGCGCAGGCGCTCTCGACCGTTTCCTTTTTCGGGCTTCGCTTGCCCCCGCGGATCGTTTACGATCGCGCTCTCTTACGATCGGGCAACGGCTGACTTTCGTCAAAGTCCGCGGGACCGTGTGGTCTGCCTCGCGACGTGGCACTCTTCATCGCGCGCTTCTGGAACAGCCGGCCAAATATTTACGCTCGCGCCGTCTTGACGACGTTCGTTTGGTCGCGGACCGGCGGCGCGCTTACATTTTTCGATGGCAAGCTGTGCACCGAATACTGCAGATTCGAGTGAAGTGTCGGAACGAATACGCTCAAGCGATACTTGAATTGGAATGGCTATCGTCACGCGCACTCGAAATCGTCGATAGAATTCGTAATTACGCCACGATAGGAAGGTAAAAAAAAGACATAAAATTGAAAGCAAGAAGCTCTATCTTCATAACCAACAGCAGCAACTTTCAGCGCGTACGCGATAATCCATCAGCAAGTCAATTTTACTGAGCGATCCACTAGACATCTGGCGTTTACTTTTTCAAGTAGTCAAAGACCAGCCGCGGTAGTCTTGCAAAGCCGCAGCAAAGCACGGGATTACATACAAACAGCGCAGTGGCAAACGAACTTTCGATCTAATCCGCCCTCGACCGTTCCGCCTGAGCGTGTGGAAAAAAAAAGCAACTTTTCCATCAATATTTCTCGCTAAACTCTATGCGCGTGGAAAGCCTCTCCAAAATAGAGGCAACGCCGAATCCCCGCGCGAAAAACAGATAGAGATAGAGAGAAAGAAACACGAGGAGAGAGCAGCTTAAGCTCACCGAGCGGGAGGAAAAGTTCGAGCAGCGAGCGTATTTCCCAATCCCTTTAATACTTATACAAGCGAGGCCATTAACGCGAGCTGCGGAAGAAGCGGGATAATACCGTATTAATAGCAGCGAACGTCCGCTCGATTTTTTTCCTTTTGCTTTTTCCTTATTTTACGTAACAAGGGAGGCGATCGACGTATAAATCGCTTGCGCGTTGCCGAACGCAGCCGCGCCATTCCTTCATTGGCGCTGAATATTATCCGCTTACTACTCGTGGCGCTCTCCTTTTTTTTTTTCCTTTTCCGCGGCGTCATCTGCCAGCGGTAGCCGAGCCCGCGCGTACGCGTTCTCTCGCGCGAAACCGGCCACTGGCGCTTACGTCTTTATGGGCTTGCTGTTATTACACGCCTGCGTTATTCGTCGCCTTCCTTTTCCTCTTACACTGTAGCGCATATGTTATTCATCGCTTGCTCTATTTTCGCGCGCGGTAGGCGGTGGCGATCAGCTGAGTTGCGTCGTTGCTCGACGACGATCATCGCGATGCGTCCAAGAACATTATGCTCACGACGGTGTTGGAAATGCGAATCCCGACATCCGTTGTGGCGATGACTGGACGCAGTCGGCGCTAAAACGCGGAATAACAGGAGGCCGGCCACCTCCTCACCCTCGCCAGCGACTGCTCGATTCGATTACGCTAATTGATCTCGATGGGTTCCCTCTTCGTCTATTCAGTGCAGCGTCTTATCGTTGCCAATGCCGTGTCGCTTTATTCTTGCTCTGTTCAATTAGATTTTCAGCGTCGCAGTTAGAGGGGAGGGGGGGGGGCAAGGCTAATTGATTTGATTTACCGTTCACCAAACTCAGCCGAAAGAAACTACAACTATGCGCGCACAGGTCGACTCGTGCTTCAACAGATTTATGTCGGGAGTGCACGCTTGTTCATCGACACGAGCGCAGCGTTTTCGAGCGTAATCGGCAATAGCGCTCTTCCTTTAAGGTACTATAAAAACGCCGAATGGCGCTTGAAAGAAGTTGTTAGTCTCGAGTGAAACGTAAAATTACGCGCTTAAAAGAAGCAAACGCTATAATTCTCTCGCTTGAGCCTTCAAGCAGATGTCAAATAGCAACGCTTCCGCAGTCTATAGGTATTCCATTCCATTCATTACCGCAAAGTCTGAAGTAGGTAATAATAATAACAGTGACGAGGGCAATGTAGTCTGTTGATCGTAGGAAGTAGGAGATAGGTTTATTCCAGGCGCCAAGATGGATTAGTCGTAAGTGCTCGCACGGGGAGGATGGAGTTGCGTTATGACGAAGAGAGGCATTAATTCGATTTTTGCCGAACGCGCGTGTGCACGCGCGAGGATGGGGCTCCTCCTTCGGGGATGGGGGGATGACGCTGGCGAAAATTTTCGTGGTGGTGATTGATGAGGCCACGAGCGAAAGTCTATTTACCAGGGCTTGTTCACCTCAATAATGGGAGAATTTTCTATTTGAGTTGTCCGCTTTCTATCTATCTGGCATTAATACTCCATCTCTCTCAGCTTGAATTTAGATTGAAATTTTCCCCCGGGGCATTGATTAACTGCGTTTATATTGTGCGGTTGCTGCTGTACTGCTCGGATTTTGATTAGGACGCTGCTACTGCTGCTGCTGCTGCTGCTGCTGCTGCTGCTCCGCGTTGGAACGTCATGAATTTGAAGAACAATCAGAAACTTTAATGAATCTTTAATTAACTTCTACCCTTTTGCTTGTAAGATGATCGAAGATTTGAATGACAGCGGGATGCTGAGTCATGTCTTATTTATTAGTCGAGTGCATCACCTATTGCGCTGAGGATTTTCATTTCATGAGCGACAAATTCAACAAGAAAAATAATCAATGCAGCTGCTAAACAAACTACGGATGAATATAAACAACACTTAAATCCTTTCAAGCGGGTTTATTTCATAATTAATTATAGTTGCAATATTTCAACGTTGCCGGTAGATGTCATTTTCAAAGCTATGAAATTACGACGAATTAACAAAGTATCGCATACATCATTGTATTAATATTTCACGTCTCGCCTACTCTTGCTTCATTTTTTGCATTTTATTTTTACTCGATTTTGGAGGCTCTATAAATAAATTGAAAATGAATAAATCAATATGAATAAAAGATTAATTTCTAAAATGATTCATAACTTAGCTAAACCGAGCGAATTATATCCAATCGACAGTCAAAAACTATTTTGACGATTCGGTGCCACTCGCTGTGCTTATTTGTAAATGGACTGAATCACCATTAAACCAACAATAAATATACAATATTTGCACCTTCTACATCCACTCTTCTATATCTACACTAACGAAACGTTAACTGATTTCTAACTGAGCTCTATTGTCGCCTCCAAAATCGAGTAAAAAAATAATCTAAAAAACGTACATAATTATTATACGTATGATTTGTTCCAATTTCGTAGCTTTGAACAGGACGTCCAATATTGACATCGAAATATTACAATTAGTTAATTATGAAATATGCTAGCTCGAAAGGTTCTAACTGCTGTTGGTTCAAGTACCATTATAATTATTTGGTTAGCCGTTCGAGAAAAAAAAGGATCTTTTTACCGACTTCACAAATAAAGAAGTTCTATGTTCGATCTGAATTGTTTTTTATCTATTTTCACGCGTATTTCTGGAACGATTCAACCGATCAATAGGCTTATTCGGAATTGTACGTTCCTGGAATGGCCCCGTTATATTATCAACTTTATTGAACCACAACTGTGAGAGTAGTTGCAAAAAATAAATTCGAAGTAGGCTTTTTTAATTATTCTTGTGGATTAAATGGTTCCTCTTATCGAATGTTTAGCTACGCAATTAGTATAACGTTTGTTTATCATGCATCGCAAGTAACAAGGATGAAAACAAAACGATACGTTCATCTTTTTCTCAGACTATTGATCGAAACAGTTGATAACTGACGCCGATTCCAACTGTATAATCAGTTTAGTCAGATAGTTTGTGAAATGGTAGATCGTCGAAAGTAGATAAATTTACTTCCAGAACGAACGGTACAACACCATGTCTTTATGTAAATATTTGCATATTGCGTACCGGATGCAAATTGATATCTTTCGAAGCTAACAACACGCCAGATCTAAGGAGCAAAACTTGCGTGCGAGCGAAAAGTATTTCATCGAACTTGACCTTTGAAATTCTTGTATAAAGTCACGATTGACCATGCGTTTGAAAGGCCACTCTGATTGCCAATAATATTTCATTTCATTGCAGGTGTTGATCACATAATTATTAATGAAAATTATTCTCGATTTGAAATGATTATTTCTTTTTGCTTTTCTCTGTACAAATATTGCATTGCAACTAAAGTTTAATAATATTACAAATATATTTGAAGCACCTATTTCTACTCTTCTAGTCATAAAAAATGACTATATTTTCAGTTTAAAACACTTTCTAGTTAAAAGCATTTGCCAAAACAAAAACATCACTGATAAGCATATCGCTAAATTACTTTTTGAAATGCAAACGATCTTAAAACTTCATCGACGAGGCAGCTCTACTCTTTTAAGCTATCTTATCTCTAATTTTTGTTTCGATAAACGATGGTTTTATAAACACACGCAGAGCAGCGAACAATGTAGTTTCTTTCAACTTTCATACATTGCTATTAAAAAGAAAAGAAGAGAAGAAAATATCGATACTTTATTGAAAGCTTTACTGCTGATTGATCCTCTTCATAGACCAAAGTCTGACGAGCATCCGATTAACGTTCAGTTCCTTGCACACTCACGATATCGATTGCCGTTCTTCAGCTAATCTCGTAATGGACGTTTCTAATCTATACGGTGACTGACGGACGTCACAATAAAGTCACACTTTCATCCAAAAGGTACCGTCACCTTACGAGTTGCCATAGTACTGTACAAACAGTCGTGACCGTACGGGTACACGTGGAAAATGATAGGGCGTTAAGTTCAGTGTGCGTCAATGGATGTAAGCGCTCTTGTAATCTGTAGGCGATACACATACGCGTCGCGCAAGACTGATTAGCCTACTAAAAATTCCATCCCACCCTCTTCGTAAACTTGCAGGTTATCGCGAACCAGGGAGATGTGGGTTAGAAATACTGGACGATAATGCGCGTACTCCGATTAAAAGCATCTCTTCGTACAACATAGATACGCGCTGTTCTGTGAAAAGTCGCACAGTACGCGTATTTATTTATGGAGTAGTACGGCTCTGCCGTAGGACGTTATTATTTATTTCCCGACAAAACGACAATAAAAATCGTCACAGCGTCGTCGGCTGCGAGAGAAGAAATTGCACGTCGGATTAATAAAACAGCGCTCGGTAGAGAGACGTAATAACATAAAAAAGAAAAACATCATCCCATCGCAGAAAATGTACTTTATTCGAGTGCGAACCTCAACACAGTCGCAGACGGGAGAGAGAGAAAGCGCAAGAGCATGGAAAATATTAATAGATAGAAATCGGATATGGGAGAATCTCTGAAAGACCGACGACAAATAAAATGGAAACTGTGAGTGCACGGCAAAAAAAGAAATGAGGATTAATGTTGGAAGCGCGACGCGGAAAAATGCCTGTAAAAAGGCACGAGATCTGCAAGGGTATTAGAGTAGGCGGGAGCTTTCGGATGAGAATCTATACATGATGCAGCCTTGCGAAATTACAATATCAACCTTTTAAGCGGATTATAAAATGAGTAAGAGGCTTATAGTAGGGCACTTCTTTTCTTTGTCGAACGACTATTGTTACAGTATGTTTAATAACCCGTTGTATTAGCTCAGCTGAGTACGTCCAAGAGTGCTTTATTATTCTAGCTTTTGATCGAAATTTTTTTTTCCATCGCACGCATCTTTCTGTATTGAATAAAAAAAAAGAAAGAAAACGTTGATGCCCAGTGCTTGCAAGGCAAAAGTTATCAGATTGACAAAAAACTGTATTCTCGTTTCATTGCCTTTTCCAGGCTACACTACAGCGTCTATCGCAAAGTTCAATAATCGATACATAAGTGTCTATCTTTTTTTCCCCTTATATTTTTACAGTTAACTTTGAAGTTTTTTCCTTCTATCACCGTTCTTTACGCACCATTGAATTTTTCATAACTGCATTTTTTTAGTTTTATTTTATTATTATTATTTTTTTAACATACTTCTCAATTTCAAATCCTTTATGGCGATGGTAAAATGCATAATATGGAGAAGACATTGACAATCATTGTAATTGTGTATTTTTGTATACCAAACTATTCGTTAGATCCATCCTTTTTGTGGGCGCGATTAGACTCATTGTTCCTCGAGCAAAGCAAGTAATATTATATATTTATACAAAAAACCATCAAAAGGCGCCATATATCCATGCCGATACAGCACCGCGCAACTATATGATATTTACGCTACACATACTAGCCGCATGCGAATACGGGCATCGACGAAATTCCAATGTCGCGTATGTTTTCTCTCTTAGTTCTACAACGGCACATAATGAATTTCATTTTGATCGATTTTCCTTCAGCGTGAAAAACAAAGGGCTGCTCTTGCGATCTGCAAAAATGAGCAGAGCAACCGAGAGAGAGAGAGAGAGAGAGAGAGAGAGAGAGAGAGAGAGAGAGAGAGAGCACAAGACGTGCGTTGAAAAAGTTGCATTGTTGAAATCGGAAGAGCCATGAATTTACGCGGATAAAGAATAGCGGTCGAACAAAAGAGAGAAGAGATAGTTGACGCGTGTACAGACAACAAGAAAGTAGCTCTAGATATCTCGGGAGGGATACGTGGATGAAAACGAGGGAAGGAGAGAGAGAGAGAGAGAGAGAGAGAGAGAGAGAGAGAGAGAGAGAGAGAGAGAGAGAGACAGATCGACGAAATGAAAACGGGGTTACGAAGATCTATAGGAGGCACGCAGCGACACATACACACATGGACTCGATAATGTCGTGCGACTCCTCTCCTAAGATAGATGAATGCCTCTGTGTGCGCGCGCGCGTAGTGTGCAAGTTTGTTGGCCTCCATTCAGAAACTCATAAAAAAAAGATCGGAAGAAGATTGCCCGACTCTCCCAAATTTCCCAGCTACCAACGTGCAGTTTTTTTTCCTCTTCTCTTCGCAAAACCGGAAGTCGCTGCTCTTTCGCGCACACGCCTTATTCTCACGTAGAAATGCGCCTGATAACGCACGACATTAATTTTCCGGTGCTCGGGCATCTCTTTTTTTTTTCGGCTACGCGCCAGGGTTAATGGAAAAACGATCTCGCTTGGGCAAGTAGCCATTTTTTTTCTAAGTAATATGCAATTTATCGATGAATTGATGGAGGTTAGAAAATGTAAAGATACGTGTGTAGAGACGGCGCCCGGGCTACCTTGAGGGCGTACGTTTTCAACGTATACTAGGGTCGGTGCACGCCTTACGCGCTCATCTTTTGTTTGCGCTATTATTTAATTTCACGTGTTACAATGAAATTAAAAATATTTTTAGACGAAACGAAAAATTTTTAAGTACATCTAACAATTTTATTGTTGATGAACAAAACAGCAGGCTGCGCTCGGTAAACGCGCATCAAAAACCGCAGCTCATCTCGGCAGCGCAAAATGCCTTAATAACATTCGAGGGCTCGCAGGCGCGCGCGACAATGCCCGAAAAAATATGTGTATGCACATATACATATATCCAGGAGGCGCCCGCGAAACTTAATTAGCAGCTTGCCGCGCGCAGCTACGCTGTGCGCGAGAATTAATTACCTCTCCGGCCGGTGCGCCGCGCGTCGAAACGTCCGGCATTTACCTGCGTAATAATCATCAAACAAACCGCCACCGCCGTGCCGAAGCGTCGTCTTCTCCGCGATCGACGCAACGCCGCCAACAGCGACCACTGCCGTGTCGGCTTCTTCTCGCGCATTAGATTCTCATAGAAAGCTTTAAACTTTTCGATTGCGGCGGCTGTCACTCGCCGCTGCGCTGTGCGCGCGCGCGCGCGCGATGACGTTAGTGCACCGCTAAAGTCGGCTTGGCGCGCGAGCGGCCACAGCGGTTAATTGGCCAACTATCGTTTCGCGACATTTTCGTTTCTTCCCGACGGCACTCGACTTGGAGGCACGCTACGCGCTCAAATATGCCGACGCTATACGTTGTCCGCTGTTATCGCGCGGCAGGGCCCCCCATCGCATCTCTTTTGATATTTCCAGTTTTGTCGCGCTTTTGAACCTTTTCGAAATGGCGAAAGAACGTTGACAAACATTGGCGTACGAGTAATTAAAAATGTCGACGACTCATCAAGCTGAGAGCACCCATGGAAATATTATAAAATCCTCGGTCATTCAATGCCGAACGGAGGTAAAGCCAAAAGCCTGAAAAAATTTGAGCTTGAATTCAGCCAGCTCGGCTAGTCGTATTAAATTCACTTTGTACACATAAGTCGAATATTTGAATTACGCGCGAAAGAATAATTGTACACGGGACCTCGATTGTCTTCAGCAATACATTCACGTGCAATATCGTGCCTAAAACGAACATCATTTCATATTGGGTCAAAACTATCGATTTTCTTGAATCGTTGATATTTCATACGCTCAGCTGACAGCAACATTGAATAATCGAAAATGAGTTTGATTGGATTATCAAAAAATTGATTTGATAACCCAATTTGTCAATGGAGATTCGTTTTCGACGTTCGTCGGCTTTCAATAACTAAAAAGCATTCATCGCAAAGCCGACAGTATATTAATCCTCGAAGGCTGAAATGAAAAATGTGAATGAGTGTGGGCGTCGCGAAACACGCAAACTTTCGAAAAAGCAATTAATCCTCACGTTAACGAATCGAGTTTAAGAGAAGATGAACGCGAGTGGCGAATCACGAAGAAAGGCGCAATCGGCTAAATAAGTTGGCAAAGTTGGAGGTGTATGAAAAGGCCTTCATACCGGCAGAAATGAAAAGCGCGTTCGGAAATGAAAGAAGCGACGACGACGGCCGAGAATAAAAGAGAGAGAGAGAGAGGCGCCGTGCAAAGATAAAACATCGGGAAGGCTCTTGCGGAGACGTAATGAAATTTCACGCTTCAGCGTAACAACAATTGAGCGAACAAAGCGCTCGTTGCAGCAAGATCGCGTTTATAAAGAGGACCGCGCGGCGAATTTTTCGTCAAACGCGCAGAGGGGCATTACTCGACGCCTTGTCAAACTTCTGCTCGGCGAATGAGTTAATTAATCACCGCTTTTCCGCGCGATGGAAGCACTCCCCGAACTACGGTGATTAACCGAGTGGGTCCGCGGTATAGTCGCCTTGGAGGAATGTCGAGGCCGGTGCTTCTTATTGTTATTTTTTTTTCCCCCGAGCGTGCAAGCTATTTTTAGCAGGCTACAAAGGGATTCGTACCACTCGCGCAATGCCAAACTGGGTGAAACTATCTTTTGTGGCATTTACGCGAGAGCGAATTATTTCGAGCTCAGCAGTGCAGCCCAAAGTTGCGCGCACCTCCCCCCCCCCCCCCATGTCCGCTACACCGTTGCCGGAATTTGCGCGTTAGTTATCGGCTTTGTATATGCTACTCTGACCAATTTTAGCTTGTTGCTAAAGGTTCCTACCTGCCTGCTTTTTTTCCTTTTGTCATGCAAATTGCACGGCGCTCAAGTTTCGTGTAAAGTCCGCGTATCTTTTTTTCACGAGTACCGTTTGGAATTTCCCCAGCCTTAACGAAACAAGTCCGTGACACTGTGTAGCGTAATTCGCGAATGGCGCAGTAAGGAGATTGAATTGCTTCGTTTTAGGTGTCGTTGGCGAATACAAACAAATTGTTCTCGTGAAATTGCTTCGTTAAAAAGAAATATTCACAGTTTTGCCGCACATGTGAATTACGCGCGCTGATATGTAAAAATTAAAATGCAGATATATTAATAAGCAACGGCATCATTTCCAACAGGACAATTATTGCACACCAAAGTCAGCAAAACGAGCTGTCTAAACATGGTAGTAGTAGTCGCGGCTCACATTATTACCGCGGAACTCATTAAAAGGCTTTCGAGTTGCATGAGCGACGACGACGACGACGACGACGACGACGACGACGACGATGAGGCGCGTGGGTACGCCCAACTCCCGCTTCTCTCGACAGGCTGGCTAAGCAATCAAAACTTTTATGTAATCAATCGGCACCTTTGCGGTTATGCATGCCGAGAAATCCCTCAGCGAGAGCATAAATTGCCGATAACGAGCTCTACGTGCGCAGTTAGTTCCCTCTGTATGCCCGCACATGTCGGCAATTTAACATTCTAATCGTGCGCTGAACTTTACGCCAGCAGGGTGGCAGCTCTTCTTTGCCGTCGGGATTTACGCGCGAAACAGCCGATCGGCGGCAGCAACGCGGAACGTCTCGGCTCAACGAGAAGCAATCCGACTCACTGGCCCGACGACGCATCTATGAATTCGGCCCGCAAGAACTGCACGTCTCATCGGCGGGCCAGGCGCAATAATCGCGCCGTGAGCGCGACAGATGAAAAAGCGACTGTCTTCCCAAAGTCCCCGTCCGCGATATCGCCACGGACGCCGGTAATAAATGTAGACGTCGTAAGTTCCCGCAGAAGTCTCGCGGTCGGCGGACTAAGATGGATTCGAAACTGCATCTCGCCAAGTTTTATCAGCCTCGTCGTCGCGCCGCGCGGCTCGTCCCCGTAGCGCGCGGAAGAGCCGGCGGGTTTCGGGCAAGAAGCAAAGGAAAATCGGGAGATAATGCGCGCCGGGCCAGCTGGCGCGGCATTCCGTCTGGCTAGGAATTGCGTAATTGTGGCGGCGAGCCCGGCGTAACTGGAGCAGCGCGCGTGCTGCCGGGCAGGAAGTCGATGACCGCGCGCGCGACTCTGCCGTTGAATTGCATCAAGTCGCAGCGTGGACACGAAGACAGATTCTAATTTGGAACGATTTCGTTGTCGCGACAGCGAATCCGACTGCCGTGGGCACAAAGTTTAGTTCTTTGATAAACGTCAGGTGGGCCATCCAATTGACTTTCGCGTAAGCATGTTATTTCTCTCGAATATAGACATAGCGCAAGTCAAATGCAATTCGTATAATCTAACTGTAATTATTTCTATCCTAGTCAAAGTTCGCATTGAAAAGTTGATAACTTTATTAATGATTGTAACGATTATATCGCACATATCTGCTTAATACAACTGTGTGATATCTGTAGCAATCAAGTATATATAACACAATCGAGCAGAACAAGTATCACGGCTGCCATTCCGTACTTAGTGTATGTATATCTTCCAAATGGCAATCGCGCTACAGAGAAATCGCACATTTATATATCCACGCACAGAGCCTAGATACTACGATACAGACCATTCGGTCGCAAACATCAGAACCTAGAGATGCATATTGGAGCGCAAAGTTCGCTGTACAGATACACATTCGCCTGACTCCTCGTTAGCGCCAAGTCGAAAAACATTTCTTCTGTAACTATAACAACAAGCGAGAGTGTTGCGGCGTGTAATACAAGCGTTGCACTGCGCGTCACGTCGACCGCGGAAAGTGACACATCCCGCCCCAAGTTTGTCATCTTTTGAACCGTCGCGCAGCGCTGTTTCCGATTACCGTGGCGTTAAACTTGGTGGCATTGTACACCGGTTGCTGCGTCGATAATGAGACGGGAATCCAGCAGCGGGCGGCGCAGCAGCCCTTTGGATCCGGAACACGCGAGAGCGCCGAAAATCGCGCGGTGAGCTCCCGTTGGCACTGTTTTCATGAATTTCGCGGTCGCGCGACGTCTACGTATAAATGCGAATTTATCGTGCCGATAACCGAAAATTCGGTAATCGCGCCATCTGCCAAAGTGTCCACGATATTTTCCTGGACTAATTAGGCCGGTACATATACGATATATACGTACATAGAAATAGGGAGTGGATCGCTTTTGGAATAATCGCTGAAATTACAACGAACTGCCACATCACGCGCGCGGAGCTTTGAACGCTGCAGCTTATATCTATAGGGGGGGGGGGGGGGGGGTGGGGGGATCACGTCACTCGCGCTCAACGCGCTTATCCATCACGGGCGACGTTCGCGAGAACGCGGCGCGCATCGGTCAAAGTTTCCCGCGACACACATATCGGAGAGCGGTGCGCGAGGGCTGGCCATACCTCTCGCGAGAGCGCGTTCCGGCGAATATCCGTGGTCGGCCGCGTTTACGCCAACGAGCGCGGTATGGAGGGGGTGGGGTAGAAGTTTATATAATGTAGGCTCAGCCGACGAGAGTAAATATTCCGAGACGGCCGAGAGACGCCAACCGCAGCCGTAGCTACTCTAGCGCGCGCAAGTAATTTACAACCCCGTTCTCAACCAAGCGCCCGAAAATCCAGTGGGAACTGCGCCTCGCGTCGTCCTTTTCGCGCGCGGGCCGCGCGCTTGCTGCGAGACGAACGAATTCGTCCCTTTATTGACGTTCATCGGCGATAAACCGCCATTGCCCGATACTTTTTCCACTCGTCAATTGTCATCGACGTTGTTTATCAGAATACTTTATTTGTTTGTTTTATTTATACAAATAAATTTATAATTTCGGTCAATAGAGGGAGTCGACTTAAGAACTCCTTCTTTAGGACTGAAGTGCAATAAAATCGCCTACTTGGATTTATGAATAAATAATAATTTAAAGAAAGTGTACGTAAATTATTCCGACTTTCTGTATTGTTTTAGTTGTTGGTATTTGAATGCTAAGGAAAAATACATTCAACGGACATCTAAATTGTATTAGCAATAATCCACTTAAGCCTTTCATCGGTTGTACTCTCAATTCAAAGTGTGATTTCATTGATCTTGAACAAATTTGGTTGGCCGAAAGCCGACCACTTAATATTACAAACAAAAATTATATCAGCTAGAAGAACGTCTTGCCAGCTCTCGCAACTCTAAACAAGTCGTAACAGATTTGCTATCCGTGGCGAAGAGTGCACGACTCTGCGACGACGGCGCCCGGCAGTCAAACTGCACAATCGCCGCTAGGCGCAGCTCCTCGCCGACTCGTTTATCACGCGCCAGATGCGGGCCGACCGTGTCCTTCTCTGACGCCCATGCCGAATCGAAAATTTGTCGCAAATCCAATCGCGCGCGGGCTCGAGATACGACTGCTGTGTACGCGGAAAAGTATTGTGGGACATGGCTCCGTGAGAGGGGGCGCGGCGCCGTCTCACCCCATTTCCATGCGGCGCCTTCGCCGCGCGTGTCGGTTTGATCCGAGGACTCATATTTCCGTGCCAATTATAATTTCGTTTGCGTGCTGCCGCCGCGCTGTTTCGAGCGATTAGTCAAATCCCCGATGACATCTCTGTGCGAGCTTTGACAGGGAATCGGCGACAGTGTCACCCCTTTGGCAGTCCATATAATTGATATATAAATTGCATAAGCTGCAGAGTCAGAATTGCCCGCTAACCGCGCAGCATTCCATTAAGCTAACATTCGTCGGGTTTGGCAAATAGGATGTCGCGTTATTATAGCGAGACGAGAGGGGATATTGATACGAGGATTATATCAACAATCATATTTGCGCGGAGTGTCGATGTTGCTTTCGCGTCGTTGCGTTGCGGATTTGCGCTTATAATTCGAGCGATCGCGCGCGGTAATGAAGGTGTAACGCACGGGCCAGCGACAGCCGACAGCTCTGCCCCTATTTTTTTTCGTTCTTTTATCTCTCATTGCGCGGCACACGGCAACAAACGAGGCGTGACTAACGCAAGCCTCTCTAATACATCGTGCTTTTTTTCTGGTAGTGTGTGCCCCAATGAAGCGTGACTCGACTCTCACACGTACGGGAAAAAAGCGCTGCGTTAATGCTGACGGCAACGAGCTTTTCAAACTCTGATCCCTCAATTATTTTGTCGATAAGTCATAGTCTGATCCTTTCTGTCGCCTTTCCGACCACTCGACGATAAACGATCGATAGCTAACTGCATTGTTAGACAGGAGATTAACGCTGACGATTAATATTTTCAACGTTTAGGATTTACACGTCCAATGTCTTTCGTGCTTTTGCCGTGGTTGCAACCTTGCGTGACTGAATGGCATAGTGTCGGATTACGAATTCTACTTTACGAAAGATAACAAGTTTTTCGTGAGGCTCACATTAATTACGTTTGGCTTGTTTCGCTTAAAGTTTAAAGTTGATAAGTTTTACGAATGAGAGACGAGAGCGACGCGCGTCGGGTAAATTTTCGACGGACGACTGCACATTCGTTAGAGACGTTGCTGACTTTTATGCTTTCATTCGATTTTGACTCTTGTAGGGTCGTGTTATTTCATTTTTTTTAATACTTTCGTTTCAGGTAAGCAATCAACATTCAATTGTCATGGATGGTTTAGTTTGTAAGTAAAATAAAAATCGAGTGGAGCTAACAATAAGTATTGTACAACAAATGAAAGTATAAAATGGAGTTTTTTTTGAACAAAGAAGAGTTCAATTAAAAACAATCGTACCGCAAGTTTTGTCCGTTTAATCAGCTGCGCAGTCGTGTTCATCTGATTGTACCATTTTATCTGACTGTACTTTTACACTTAAAACTACATTTTTCCAGCATGAAAAACGCCTGATGAATTCGCGGAAAGAACAATTCAGTTTTCAGTGCACGTAACTCTAAAATTTCATTTTCAAATCCGATGCTCTCTCTCTCTCTCTCTCTCTCTCTCTCTCTCTCTCTCTCTCTCTCTCTCTCTCTCTCTCTCTCTCTCTCTCTCTCTCTCTCTCTCTCTCTCTCTCTCTCTCTCTCTCTCTCTCTCTCTCTCTCTCTCTCTCTTTCCCTCTCTCGGCATGAATACCTCGAACAGCCACACAAATTTTGAACGTGGCAATGTAAAATTTACGCGATTCCCTTAATCTTTCATTATCAATCGACTTTCGTATAATACGATACACTATCGAAAAAACCACGAGAAAGAAGGGAACGACAATCGTTCTCAATTCGTAATTCAATTCACAGATGACTCAATTTGTTGAATGCGACGTAGCACTCGAGGCAATTCCGTAACTGTATCAAGAGCTTGCTACAGTGGTACACCTGAAACGCACACGGAAAACTCGGCTCAGCCCAGCTTTCAATCACATTCAATGTGGGAATAAAAAAAATTCAGAGACAGAGAGTGAAACGCGTGCGACCGAGTTTTGATTGAATCCATCGGCAAAGCCCCTCGAGATATACGCTTCCTTATGCCTGTGTGCATGTCGCCGAATTTGACAGTTGATACGAGGTGTACGTCTATGCGCATGCCATAGTAGATGGTTTTTCAATTACGTTGATTTAGACTTTGGCCGCTTAGGACGTTTGCTCCATCATTTATTTTGTGGGGGATCAATTATTAAAATTACTCCAATTGAGTTTTGTCAAGAAAGAGAGCAGATGGCAATTTGAAGTTTCATTTTGTGTCGATTGAAAATTTTTTGCCTATACTTCTGAATCGTGCGGATATACGTATTTACTTCATCCAATTACTTAATATTTTCAATAATACGAGCTTCATTTCAATGGATACATTTTCCCTTAATATGTTTAACCTACTTCGCATAATGTTAATGAACACAAAATACAAATTTTGTGGATCAAATAAAATAATCGAATTACGTAAACTTTTTAGTGATTTTCATACAAATATTATGCGTTGAGTAGTCGTTATTCTTTTTTAAGTACAATGTACATGATAGAAATATTACAAGGAGTGGTTCTCAGAGCTTCTCACGGCTGATTTGCGCTTAACAAACAAATATATAACAAAATAATTAATTACACCATTACACCTTGGCATACGAATCTTTCAACACAGATTGCAAAATTTGTATATAATTTATTAAAATGAAAATCATGTGCACTTAACATTAATGAGTGGTCGAAGCGTTATACTCTCGTTGAAAAGCTATTCATCAAACTTTGCTCAACGCCACAAATAGCTAACCTGATTATCTCATTACCATAAATCTGTCGAATAAAAACATCAGATTTCAAAACACAAGCAGTAATAAACATATCATACGAGCCTCCCTCATTAAAAGTCTCAGCTTTGGTTTAATTACAGCATCCTTCCTAGAAACCATCTCATTACGCACAAACTACACAAGTCTATTACGCAAAATCTATTAAAATATGTAAGTAAGCGAAAGCTCGTTACGGCGATGATCTCCACGTGCGCGTTCATAAGTTCATCGTTCGTCGGGAACACTGACAAGTCGCGAAGGTTAAAAGCGGCGAAACGTCCCTCTGTTCCCGGGTTCGAGGGCCAACTTTTTATTTTTAATTACACGCTTCCCTCCGTTAGTCTGGGAATTTTTAATTGACGTAGGGCGGGGAAAATCGTTCTATCTTTGCGTCTGCGAACGGAGATGTGCGCGAAAGCTATAAACTTTTGAAAGACATTATCCACGCTGTTATTAAATCTTTATTGCGCGAATCGCAGTTCATGACGCGCGTGAGCTTGGAAAGGCATTTGCATCTAATAACGTTTGAGCGTGAAATACCATTCTGACAGATAACTTGTTTGATTTTATAACGCATAGTTCCGGTATACGAACGCAAAGCCAAGCGCGGATTCAATTATTCATTGATTCACTTGTGATCGTTATGAACATTAACCGAAGCACGTAATTTATGTGTCAGCGCGCTAATAATAAGCAAGCAACGCAGTAACGGTGAAAACGGTCCGAGGCAAAGTCGCAAGGGTAAACACATTGCTCTGCGGCGAGTGATGAGAAAAATGCCGGAAGAGTCTTCCACGATCGAGCCAATTTTCGCGCTGCTCCGAATTCCAAACTGTCGTAGAAACGAGAGAGTTGTGCCCGAGGCAAGCGAAGAATCGCTGGAATCCGACACAAGAGCCTAAATCCGATGAATTTTTCAGAGTCCCGTGAAAATTCCGCGACAAAGTTTATTGAGTCAACTGCAGGCGGGGCAGTCGGATCGAGCGTTGCGCGCCGGGTTTGGCGAGCGGCAAGAATTTCCTTCCGCTGTCAAGCGCTGGCGCCGATTATAGTCGCGCTGGCCGCGCTGCAAGTCCGTAAAATCCGATTCCCAGCGCGTGCCGCAATCGCGCGTAAAATCGCGGCTAAAACGATGAGCGACATCGTCGCCCAAGCTTAATTATCAAGTCCGACACGATAAGCTTTCGGCGGTCGAATTAGCCAATTAAGCCGAGCGCGCGACAATAACCCCCCAGCCCCGCGAAGTAAACCGTTAAAAATGAAATATCCTCCCTCGGCGTGCCAGGCAAAAGAAGAAACATTCAGCGAGAGAAAGAGAGAGATTAGCAGGCAAGAAATACAAAAAGAGAATTAGCGTTCACGCGCGATGAAAAGGAGACCTCGCCGGCTGATAAAAGCGACCAAATTGGCGCACGCCTCTCCCCGCCGAATTTCCATAATTCTCGGGGTATACGGGTATATATGTATAACGTATTACGGGCGCGAGGCAAGGAAGAGAGAGAGACTGAAATTTCGAGCTGCGCGTTGAATTTTGATTGTTCGCCACGAGAGCGTTATAGGCGCATAGTTTCGCAGCTATATATTGCCGAAAATCGTGCCAGAGAGACAGAGTATCCTTAGCATGCATACCTTTCGGCAATTGATCAGAATTATTGCCATTGTCGAATTTTCGAAAGCGCCGACGTGTGTATAGTTGGTGAATTAATTTTTTTTTTTCGTCACTTGTGGCAAATCTTTAATGTCGTTCGAATCGTCTGGTTTGATTTCATTATTATTCAACTTAAAAAAATTAATTAATTTGTTGTCTGAGTACTAATGAATAATTGTACCATAAACTGATTCCTCTTTGACATAAATTTTAAATGAATTTGTCTCTTCATTAGCGTTAAATTTGCTGAAATCATTTCGTTCTCACTTGCCATTTTTGTGTGTCGATGTCGTCATCTTTAATCCATACAGATAATGATAGAATCAAAAGCTCATTTATGGTAAATTCGTTAACATCTTCAAAAATTTTATTGTAAATAAATGTAAACAATGAAACACAGATTAAAATACACTGTTAATTATTCGGTGTGACAATTTTCGATAACTTACAGATTGATAATATCTAGTGCTAATATTCAAAACAAAAATATTTTGTCAACTTAATTTACAAATGTCAGATCATTTACATATACAGGGTGGCCCATTTTAAGTGATCCACTCAGATATCTAGATTGGAGTGAGTTTTATCGAAAAAAGTTTCAGACAAAAGTTACTCAACTTTGAGGGGGCCATGTTTCTATGACCTTGGATTTGACCTTGGAGGTCATGTTCAAGGTCATTTCAAGGTCAACTTTGTTTTTTTAAATAGGAACCCCCATTTTTGACCCCGGATTCGGAAAGAGCGGGAAATTTTACGTCCAAAACGGTATTTTTAAATTTTTTTTCATGGCCTTGAGAAGGTCGATTTAAGGTCAAATGCTTGAAAAACTGCATAAAAGCGTTTTTTTAATTTTTAAGATATCGAAAAATGACCTCTACAAAATTTGTTCAGAACAGAGTGGGCCACCCAATGCACCAAAAACCTTTGACCTTTAACCTCATTTTGAAGGTCATTTCAAGGTCGAAGTGTTTTTTGTAATGGAAATCCCTCTTTTTAACCCCGGATACGCACATAGCGCGAAATCCGACGTTTGGATAAGGTATTGTGTTGAGTTTCGCGCTATGTGCCAATCCGGGGTCAAAAAGAGGGATTTCCATTACAAAAAACACTTCGACCTTGAAATGACCTTCAAAATGAGGTTAAAGGTCAAAGGTTTTTGGTGCATTGGGTGGCCCACTCTGTTCTGAACAAATTTTGTAGAGGTCATTTTTCGATATCTTAACAATTAAAAAAACGCTTTTAGGCAGTTTTTCAAGCATTTGACCTTAAATCGACCTTCTCTAGGCCATGAAAAAAAATTTAAAAATACCGTTTTGGACGTAAAATTTCCCGCTCTTTCCGAATCCGGTGTCAAAAATGGGGGTTCCTATTTAAAAAAACAAAGTTAACCTTGAAATGACCTTGAACATGACCTTCAAGGTCAAATCCAAGGTCATAGAAACATGGCCCCCTCAAAGTTGAGTAACTTTTGTCTGAAACTTTTTTCCATAAAACTCACTCCAATCTAGATATCTGAGTGGATCACTTAAAATGGGCCACCCTGTATATATATCACGTATAAGCTCATTAATTTCTCAGTAAGTTGCTAATTGTATTATTATATATACACTACTTAGTTTTGCTCTTTTCTGACTTCTGTTAATTGTGTCCAGCATATACGTCATCAACCACACAATAAATAAATAAATAAGTAAACTCAGATAATAACAGTAATAAAATCTCCTTACATGAAAAATTAAAAAAAAAGATTTTTCTTGTTTCCAAAATAAAAACAAATTTTATAAAGTATACTTAAATCGAGGAAATTTTTAATAATTTAGAGAAAAAAATCTGACTTAAATTCAAAATTATTTTTCATATCCAAAATTTATGCTTTTATTTTCTTAAATTAAGGATGTTGTCAGTCAAAAATCCAACGTAATGGCGAAATGTTATTCGTAACGAGGAGTATCATCTTCGTAAAAACGCGGCGAGCATCAAGTTACCGCAATATTCAAACGTACATTTTCCCAATATAAGTAAATAAAAAAAAAGAAAGGGAAAGAAAGAGGAAATGGGGGAAAAGCTGAACGGCGTCTACGGTCTTTAATAAAACATTCCGAACACGTCGTAAGGATTACCCAATAGCTAAATTTAATCATACGGTCTCGCGAGCAATCCAGCTCGTTCTCCGCGCCACCGCCACCAGCAGCAGACTGGCTATACGAGAAAGCATATCCCGCATTTAACGCGAATTTAATATTTAATCCTCGTTGCTTCTTCCTCCTCGTCTCTCACACAATTTCATTCTCCTCATGGACAGAGAGGAGGAAAAAAAGACATCGCTCAAATTAAATTCACAGCCCCCGCTCCTCCTTTTAATTTTGAGCTTCTGGGGATTAAAAAAGAGGCAAAGGAGCTTTACTCACCTGCGAACTATTCTATATGCGGTGATGTTTCCAACTCGAGAGAGAGAGAGAGAGAGAGAGAGAGAGAGAGAGAGAAATAGGAGGGGCTATCATAAGTGTGGCAAGAAATATGAATGTGCTCGTGTTTTAGTTGCTGGCGTCGATGATAGATGCGTTGAGTTTCTAGTTAGCGTCTTGCTTGCGCGGTATAGTTTCGTGTTTTGTCTTTATTATGGCATACCGAATTCACCTACGGCGCCTGCTTTTTATCGATGTACAAACTTTGTGACTTCGCGGAGCACAGGACAAGATAGGAATGAATTAATCAAGAGGCAAAGTAGGTGTCTTGGGATTTGCTGCCTTATGTGTATGTTTATATATATATATATATATATATATATATATATATATATATATATATATACTGAATTGCTATAATTAAAAATAAAATTGATAATGAACTGTTATTTTTTAACTACAGTCAATATTTATTGAATAATTATACGGCATCTTTGTCTTTTTGAACACTTGTATAATCAGCACGTCCTCATTGGACAACAGTTCTAATCGAAATCTTTTCTTTTTTCCCAAAAAAATGTGTTATTCAAATAAACTTCGGAACAAAGATTAGCTTTTGATAAACTTGGATAAAAAGTTGCAGATATTTTAATAGTTCGACTGCGATAGCTAGAGGGAACATCAGCGAATAAAATTGCTCCCGCAATCAAGTTGCAAGCGTAACAGTTAGAGAAACGAACTTTTCCGAGAAAAAAGATTCTTCTTTTACGTCAGCCGTATGATTTATTTACGTTGTAAGAGGCCATTCCTACTCCTGTTGAAGCAGGAAATACAAATATTTTCCCCTTCTAAAGCGGACAGATTGTTTTGCAAAAGAAAAAACAGCTGTAGCACAATTGCAGTGCATTTAACATTGATCATCGTGCCTGATGGGATCACTGATCACAAAGCTCCAAAACAAAGGAGGAAGCTTTTCAAATAGCCAGCTGGCAATTTGTCCAAAGCATTCGATTATCATGGGCACACAAGCGCCACGCGCGCACGTCAAAGCAAAAACACACGCGCGTCATGGCCTTCGCAGACTCTAATCCCTCATCAGCGCCAGCTGACTTATTTATCAGCCCCGCGCCATCTCTGCGACAATCCTTGGGCTTTTAATCTCCGACCGCCATTCTCATTCCGCTCCCTCGTCGAAGGCTCGCTCGTTGCTCATTCTCCACCCTCGGCTCGAAAAAAAAGGCATTCACCGCAAAGAGACAAAGCATTCGGAGCCACGAGTTTTATCACGTGCCGCGAGCCTGTATATTAGTCGCGAGCTGGTGCCTCCTTCCTCCTTCTTTTCGCGCGAATAGCGACTTCTATATACCGCGCGACAAGAGAGAACTTGAATGACGCGCAGATGAGTCTTTCGAGGAGTGAGACAGAGGCTGTTTTGATTACGAGGAGCTGCTCTGCCTCCATTTGCACGATTGGGAGGTGCTCGCGGATTTGGATGTCGCGCGCGAGCTGCTCAGACAGATGCACCACTCGGGATCAAGGATACGATGCGTCCAAGGCGCTATGCCCTCTCGTTTCTTTTGGAACAACGTCTCGCTTTGCCGCGCGACAAAATTTCAAGCCTTCGGAAGCCACGCCGCTCGTCGCGACGGCAGGTGCGTCTTCTGATCGCGCGTTCGCCTGCAGAACCTTCTCCGGGACACAAAGTGATGGAAAAGCGTAATCAACAAGACGATTCTTCAAAAAAACTTATAGTCGAAGGGTGAGAAGGGGGTAGCTCTCCTACAAACTGCTATAATTTCGCGTGTCTCCGTCGAACGCACCCTTTTTCTGAATAATATCGTGAGAGTTGCGGGCCGGGCGCGAAGGGGAGAGGGACGCTCGGTTCCTTTTCTCGCTTGGTTTGGCCTTCGAGGGCCATTCTCGCGGAAGCCCATTATATTTACGATGTTTGCGCCGCGCATAGTACAGCGGATGACCTTTTTTTTTTCACCGTTTCTCTTTCGGTCGAAGAGGCGAAAAATCTGAATGAATCTGCGCGGGCGCGCGTGTCTCATCTCGCGCTTCGTCGGATTAATATTTTTTTGTTGTTGCTTTTTCCGGATGCATCAGCGCTTGCTACTTGGCTTTTGTTTCGTGATTTAGTGCACGAACGGAGCGGAGTCATTCTTTCGCTAGGCATACGCTACTTTGAATCATCGGGGGTTTTCAAGAAAAAGCCTGGCTCGTTTTTTCATGCCTGCCCGGCTTTGGGTCCGACGTAAATGTAGACTACAGTTCCCTTAGTACTTCACTCTTCAAAAGACTTGTACCTCGAGGTATGTTTGTTATTACATTTTTCGTCATTTTCTTGGACAAACATTTTTCTTGGTCTTCTTATAACGTCACGTGTAAATGAACATAAAGGCAACTTCGTCAGCCAATCTATATTAATAATTCGGCTTGTATCTCCCCACGCGAATGCAGGTTTCCGAATCGAACGTCGAGACTGATCGTTCCTTCGCAGTTAACCCCATACATCATACACTTTATTACACGCGCCCACAGTCTCACAAATTTCATGTAACAATCAGACAGATACATCGAGCGATAAACCTTGCTTTCACAGCCATATGCCAGCGGGCGAAACATTTAGCCTTGCCGCCGGTGATAAAATCCTGAGCATTTCCCTCAAGAGAAATCCGAGAGAGCGAGATTCGAGTAGATAAATTACGCTACCCTACACGTGCTTATACACGCTCGATCGATCAACGAAAAGCGAGCGCAGATGAGCCATAAAGGAAAAAAAGTTGCACACAAAAACCTACGTACATCTCTCATGTCTCGCGGGAGAAAAAAATCTTGTTTTTATTTTTTCTTTCTTTTGAGCGGGGGGTGGGGGGCAGAGAAACTGCTACAAGGATTTGTCTCTTTGGCGCGTGCTGTATGTGTAAGTTGCGCACGCGATTCGTAGCCACCGCGAATTTATTTCGAGTGCGCGCGAAAATTAAAATTTACTAGTTACAGAAACTCTTCTTCGTAGTTTTTTTTTCATGATTAATAGTTTAGAATTCGTAAATATGGAGTTGCAAAAGCATGATCGCTGACATTTCGCAATAGTTTGAAACTTGGTGAAACTCCAAACGTATACGTGAGCAAGGGAATATTTTTTTCTATTTCAGTGCGGTTTCGGTCACCGTTGTAACTTACACGTCGTCGAAAAGTTCCATCTGCTTTGCGTTGACGCATTGACCGCAATCGAGTCTAGATGCGAGCAAATGTGCGTTTGTTGCTCGGTCGAGTGTAAAATGTAACCATTTGTCGCGGGGAATTAGATTGTATATGCGTTTATTCACGCTCGACAGAAAAGAAAATATATCGGACAATCGTTTGCGATTAACTTTTTTTTTTCAATTTGTATGCAAATCCAATATTTTTGTTTGTACGAACAGCGCCACTTTGGTAACAGATGGGAGGATACGTTATCAATTTCAATTTTTTTTTTCCGTTCGTTCGCACACTGCTAACCAAATTTCAAATGGAGATTTTTCTTTTTCTTTTCAACTCCCGCTGTTTCAACTCCCCCAATCAATACGCATGCAGAGTTCGGTTAGAAAAATTAAAAGATTTTTTGAATTCCACGCTGCATGGGCCAACGATATTTGAGATATTCGTTGGATCTAAAATTACCTTGGTTGTACACATGGGCTTGTTCTTGATGGCAACCCCAGTGAAACTGACGAGTCATGTGTAAAAAACGAGGAAAATTCAAATTCAGCGGGATAAAGATCGAACGCAAAAGGAGCGCGGCAATGGAAAAAAAAGAAGCGCAAAAACAAACAGCAAAGGTCACTTTTATAGGCGAACGTTGCGAATAAAAAAACAACAAACGCTCGTAATCCTCCGCTACCATTCGCTACTCGCGTCATCCCCGAGGCCGTCGCCGCTGCGTCTATCTCTTGGAAATACGTCTCGCACGAGGGAGCAGCGAAACAAAAGGGCCTAGCCGTACGGCACATAGCCTCGCTAGATAAATTAATCCGATCGTCCCAACGTGTTGCACTCGTGTGCCGAAAAAAAAAGGAAAAAAAAAAAGAAGAAGACGAATATTTCGTCGAAAAAGCAAAACAATGCCACGTTTTTTGCCTTCCTTTCGTGCGACGCTCAATCGCCAGTATGCATATCGGCAAGCCAATTCCGCGCGCTAGAGGGTTTTACGGATGCATATGTGCGCGCCACGCAGTGAGAGAGAAAGAGCGAGAGAGAGAGAGAGAGAGAGAGAGAGAGAGAGAGAGAGCGAGGGAAGGAGGCATGGAGGGGGAGAGAGCTTTGCCTGCGCGCGTTCTAAGGGTCGATAAATCCTAGATGGTGTTTTGAAAGTAGATCGTCAAAATGACCTGCGTTGAAGATCGATTTTTTTCGCGTCTTTCCATTATTTGTTGTAGGGTTTTCATTTAAGTAGCTGCCTCATTGCGTTCGCGGTGAGCGCGCAGCGCCGTAGCGATAGTCGAATTGGAAATCGAAGCGTCGGTCAACACGTCGATCGTGTAGAACATGGAAATCCATCGATCTTGTTAGTGTCGTGGATTTTTAGCGCTAACTGAAGTGATTATTGAGCTGCGTATGACGAGCACGCGGAGTCGCGGCGAACGCGAACCTAGAAATTAAGGTATAACGGGCAGTCAATTATGAGCCGAACGTGGCAGCTTATCGATTTTGCTAACTGCCACGAGTGTTCATCGCGTATCACAGCTGTCACGGGGTCCCGACTATCAACTAACCAATCAACTGCAGCTAATGTATGATGAAGCGCATCTCCGATCGTGATGTGTAAACGATTGGAAAGTTCAGCCCGACGCTGGCGGCCGTGGTCTAGAGGTCGAAACGCCAGAGTTGCAAATCCGAAGCCGTAAGTTCGAGACCCGCTGCCGTAGCCTCCTTCGCTATTAAGATCTTACTCCTGTTGCTTGTGGAATTTCGCAACTAAACAACTATTCAAGTTAAAATAATAACATTGTTGATTTTTCACAAAGCATAATAAAAACAATCAAAGAAGTTTTACTTTATCATATGCTTATTCGCGCGCATGTGCGAGCTTTCGTTGTGATAATTTAATTAACGCCACGCGAAAAAAAATTCAATCAAGCCTTTTTCTAATCTCCTAATCCTTTCAACCGCAACCCACACTTACTTCGGAGTAAAACAAAAAGTAATTTGATCGGAACCACGCGCGTCCAGATTGCATTTTCTAGAAAAGGCAAAAAAAAAAATCTACAACAAAGCATAATTCGTTGGCGAGCGCGCCAAAGCCATCAATTTCCTAAGGCCGAACTGCTCGACACGAAAGCTAGTCGTCCATCTGCGACGCACACGCACGCACACACGGAAAATAATAATGATTCGTGGTCGGTTGTAATAAGATTAACGCACGAACCAAATAGGGGCGGGAGGGGGGCTAGCGTATGTACATACGAGGCGAGATTTCAACGTAAATTCATGCGCATTAGCCACGAGGTATAATGCGAGTAATTGATATGAAATTGTTATAATTCGCGAGAGCGCGAGGCGAATCAATTTAACGCTGATTTATGAATGGCCGCTGGTAAAGGCTCATTTTTTACTCGAGCTTTCGGCTTGCTCTTCATCGATAACGCGCGACTGACTCGTCTGCGCGATTCATTTGGCGACACGTTGCCGTGTGCCATTGACCTCCCTTCGTTGTTTTTCGGAAGTATACCGAAGGATCGTGTGACTGTTGCGGCTCGTTACCAGAGTCAACCCTCGCCGAGTAAATGACTTTTGACTTTTGCGAAGAGGAAGACAATCGAGGTGCGCGATGCATATTCGAATTGTAAATTCACAAAGCTGCGAATTTGATTTGCCCCGAAAGCAGCTCGCATTCGCAGCATGAATCTGAAATCGAATTACGAGTTAATGCCTTCAAGTCGTCAAAGTTGATCGCCGGTTACACATAAAATTTTTATGGCCTCCATAGTCGTACGTCTAAAAAGCAGGAGAAGCTCACTCCGCGGGTGCAGCTACCAACAATGTAGCAAGTTTCAGAGCCTACAACGCAAACTGCGAATTTCTCAAATTCACGTGAGTGCCAAGTATATACATATAATACCCACTTCAACGAAATCATAACATTTGCGCTCTGGCGCGGCTTAGTTTCCAAGCTTGCATTAACCCTCCTGGGCAAACAGATCTCCGAGCGAGCGAGCAGCAAAAATTTCCATGGATAGAACTTGGTTCGTTCGTCAGACTTTGGTTATGCTCAGCGACGCATGCATCCTCGGTTTTTGCCCGAGGAGTCCAAAAAAGAAGCTTTCAAGGCGGCATTTCGCCGCGCGCACTTAATTAGAGCACAAGTCCCGTAAAGACGGACGGAATAATTAAAATCCCGCGCAAGCCAAGGCTAAGTTGCGTTTCGTGCAATTAAACTAGTGGTAAACTTCATTTAAATGAGTTCCAACCGAAGCCCTACCCCCTCCACTTTCTTACGACTTTGCCTTTTGCGCTCTCCTTTGACTTAACCCTACGTCTTCTTCGCTTTTTTTCTCCCCCATTTTTGCGAGTGACTTTTTGCTTTTGAATTCCGCACGCGACGCGGTAATTAAAAGTACCTCGTTGCGATAATTCAGAGGCTGTCGTCAATTTGTCTTAATTGCTGACGAATATATATTCTCGCTCGGCAGCACGCTGCAGTCATCAATTCGGACTTGTGCGGTGAGTTTAAATAAGCCATAAAAAGAGCTTGAGCTTCGATTAATCAATGCTGCCCACGGCGTAAGTTTAATTTTTAATGGTCTCGCAACGACAATCTTTCTCATTCGTTACACTCTCGTGGCGCGCGCGGCTTAGTAATCACGGGACCAGTCAAATGCGTTTACTTTGCGGAGAAAATCGTCGGCTTCCTGGTCTACTTGGACGCAGATCTGGAACGCGATATCTAATTGACAATGGCAGTCGCTGCGATCAGATTCGAAACGAATGCGATCAGCTCGCGCGTGTCACATCGGAATTCCACTTGGAGCCCGTGGCATCTGCACGACTCAGTGGAAACATCGACCAGCGCAAGTCTCGTCTGCAGAGCTGCAAGCAAACCATCCGTATCCATTACTTTAGCCACTGTACACGGCCAACCATCGAAATCAATCTGCCGCGTACGATCTCTCAATAGAGAATGCCGCAGCTGATCGCCTCGAGCCTATCGGCTATACATTGGAAAATAGAACGAAAGAGAGAGGGGGGGGGGCTCGTGCAGAGCGCATAGGCCGAAAACCACGCGAAATAGGAGGTTCATCGGAGAAAATCGAGAGCTCGCCAAAACCAGCGATACTCGCTCTCGTTCTCGCGCCGCGAGCTCACAAGTCCATCCGAGACCTGCACCGACATCTGTACCGTGGAGCACGCCAGTGGCATCGACATTTTTCGGCTCATTCCTAGCCGGAATTATTGTTCGTTGCCGGGCTTTCTGCAAATAAGCAAGCTTTAAAAGGGCCAAGCAAAACGATGGCACTGCTAGTACGAGAGCGCAAATAAAGCGATACCGATCTTCGGCTCTCGCGTCTAAATCAAAAGTCAAACATCGCTCGGCGTGCAATCATCCGCGTAGCATCTCTGCAAAGCGTTCAGAAATCAATAGGTTCTCGAGGACAGAAAGATTTGGTGATTTTCACGCTCAACTAATCAAACAGCTCGATTGGCGTCAAAGAGAGGCCTTTCGACTCCGAAAACCGCGAGTTGACGGCTCACTCTCTCTCTCTCTCTCTCTCATCCCCTCCTCCTCCCTCCCTCCCATCCTCTCTCTAAGAGCAAGTAAGTTCTGGTAAAGGGAGAATGTGTACTTTGCGGATGTGTCGGCTGTGCAGCTCGGAGTCGACACTTTGAGGGTTGACGCAAAAATGTCTCGCGAGCGAAGACGACCTCGATCAAGGTAACGCCGTGTCGGACGTGATTAAAAGCCAATCGCCCGATGATCGTCCACGCGGCGCATTTCGATAAAGGATGGACGCTGCATATTCGCTCGCCAACTTTTGCCTCTGATCGCTTCGCGGACAGAAAAGCAATTATAAACTCGCTATCGCACGCAGACGCGTCAAAAGAATAATTATCGCGGGCAGCCAGCGCTGACCCGCTTATCTGTTTTCCCTTTCTTCCTTTCTTTTTTCGCTTTTTCGCTCGCCGTCAGGAAACGCCATGATAGCATCGCTCGACTATCTCTCTGAACGTGCGTGCGGTGTGTATGTGTTCAATAAAAAAAAAAGAGAAAAGTAGGACGAGTGAGAGACAGAAAGGGGTGAGCAAATCCTTCTTTTTTCTTTTCTTTTTTTTTTTTTTTTCTATTTCTTGTTTGAAAAATGGAATAATTGATTGAGCATGTGTTTGCAAAAGGGACTTTTTGGTTACGTGTACGTGCGCGGCTCTTGTCGATATATCAATAGTCCGACAAACTCCCTCTGCGAGCCCCATTGTTCGTCAACGAGTGTAAGCGCTCTCTCCCACTTTCGAATGCATTACGTGCACGGGCAGCCATGCCCACGCGCGCGCAGCGATAAGTTTGACAGGGCATCGTTCGTCTTTGTCTTATGGCGCGCGGGAGGCAGGGCTTCCCGAATTTCGACACACCGATATGGACCGCGCGCGCGGGCTATTGTTCCGAACCCCGGGCGGTTCGTCTTCACTTGATTATTTTCCTACGCGTAATTTTAATAATACTTTTTCCAACTGTCCGTTTCATTTCGGCGCGATTTTTCGTCTGTATTTCGAGCTTTTGAAAAAAAATATTCGATTTAATTCTAGAAATACATTCAAACAAAAAAAAAGAGCAATTTTATCGGAATTTCCCGCATTGTTAAAGTTGTCGCGATATAGAACGTCAAATGGAAATGGCCCTTTGGTAGGTTTTTATTAAAAAGCAACTTGACGATGCAGCGTTACGCAGCGTTTCATTTCCATACTTGTCGATCAGAAGCTGCGCCAGATCGACATAAATGTAAGGCAATCCAGCGGTTAATTAAAGCTACATTTAAACGTCTGCTCTATTTGCTTTGGTAATTGAAAACTCCAGCGGGCGTAGATGGGGATTTCGGGCGAATGAAAATTTGGCAAAGCCGCGCGAGGTGCGCAGCTTTGCGAAGCCTGTCAAGACTATTTAGACGGCGAGCGAAGGGTCGAGAGGGGGGGGGGGGTAAACTTTTAAATGTTGCCGTCGATTTCTCCTCTCAGCTGTCTCGACCGTGAGAGTCTAATTGCGTCGTTGTCGCGCGATTCGATACCGATCGATCTTTTGCGCTTTCTCGCATCTCTTCCTCGTTTTTTTTCTCCTCTCCTCTCGTTGCGCAATCGCGACGTGCGGTCCGGTAATTAATCCGCGCGGAAAGCTGGCAAAAATGGCATTGTGGGCTCCCGCGCGACTCGTTCCTTTCCCGGATTCTCGCCAGCGCGATAAGTCACGAAATGAAGTTTCCACGTCTTATTGATATCGCTGACGGATACGAATGACTTTCTCGGTCCATTGGGCTTTCGGCGACTCGCGGTCTTAGACAGTCGCTCGCGAGAGAAGGAAGATTCTTCCAACGTCGTTCCACTTTCATTCCCGATTCGGCGCGAGTGACTTGCTCAATGTGACGTGCCGCTGTAGCCATGAGCACCGAGGAACAATTTAGATGCATGAGCTTCTCCAGGAATTTTCATGGAAATTTCACGGCGAATGTCGGAGCATTGAATATACACGCTTCCCGTAACGAGCTTTATTCGATCGAATGACTTTTAATTGGGCCAGTCCTGATCGATGCACCTTGTCTTTTCGAAAATTTTGATTTTACGCGGAGCATCGAAGTACATACTACGGGCGTATTAAGTCGAGGAATTATTCGGCGGAGTGTGTAATCATGACAAAGGCTCGGTCGACGCATAGAATACTTGGTGAAATTGGTCCCTCTCTCAAACACTCCGGTCGTCGCTGCGCGCGCTCGATAGTCAATTTTCAAAGCCGCAAAAATGCAATAAAATCGAGGGCACAAGGGGGCGCCAATCAAAGCGCGCGAATAACTCTATCGAAAATTCTCGCGCGGCAGCATCGGAAAAGTGAAATTGCCAACGAAAACTGGCCGCGGTTCGTTCTAAAGACTTTAAAAATCAAACGGAGTAAAATGGAAGCGCTTAGCGGAGCTGTAGCTGCGACGCCGCATTGCTGCGTGTACGTGCGTGCGTGTGTTGCGACACCGTAACGTGTGGGCGTGCGCTGAAGGGTGAGTCTAGCCAACTGTTATTGTATGGTAATTAATGCGCGAGAGGATGATGTAGCGTCAGACGCTTTATGGCTTCGAGAGAGCGAGAGAGAGAGAGAAGCGTATTCCGCAGGTAATTTACCGCCCTGCGGCGTCCTTGCCTCGCTCGCAGCTCGCCGCAGTTTCATCGCGCCGGTTACATCTTGATACATTAGTCTGATTACCCAAATCTCCGCGCGCGCGTGTAATTTCTTTGTCTTTTCCGAGGCAGTCTGAATTTCTGAGGCATGCGATTATTCCCTTTTAATTTCCAAATTATACGAAATCTCGGCTGGATGGCGTACAACCAAGCTCTATTACTCTTTGATTGTTAGTTGATGTGAGAGAAGCAGTTCGTAGGATATCATTGTCTAAAGTTTTACGCTACGAGAGAAATAGTTCTCTTAACTTCGATTCCGATTGAAGTTAAAAGTTAACTGTGATCAATGACGAAAGTTCTTCTTTCTTGTTAGAAAAGTTGACCCTTGGCGACTTGTCGAGTAAATAATTTCTTATATTACTTCCTCAGTCTTTTCCCTATTTTTTCTTTTGTTAATGACTTTGTAAATTTTTACTCGCTGTATATGATTTTTCTGCCTGTAAGAAAAACGATAAATTTTCATTCAGTTCCATTTCAGATACTAGAGGGAACTTGGCTTATTCGATTTTGTACTACAAGCTTATATTTGTAACGCGTAAATATAGACGAGGCTTTACAATTATAAACGTTTAAATGCACTTCGCCACTTTTTTTGTTAAAAAAAGAATTCGAAACGTTACGCTATATTCGATGACACGCTCATGAAAATTACGCATTCCTGCACACCTTTTCTAACAATGTCAATGAAATTTTCATATAAAAATGAGAAATTTTCATGAGAAATTTTCATATAAAATTTCGCAACATTTCAATACCCAATACTTATGAAACTTTCTCGTGATTCATTCGATGAATCACGAGTTGATATTCGATGATCACACGTTGATAGATAAGTATTTGTTAGTAGACTTCAATTGGCGTCTGCAAAATAAAAAGCAGTTTCAGGCGATAAGGGGATCTAAATGATGTTGCTACATTTGATACAAATTCATATTAACAATCAATAAATACGCGAGACTGTACAATGTCAATTTTTAAATATAACTTATCTGATGGTCTTTCATCTTTGACGCAAATCACTCTGTCCATTATTTTTATCAACCAGGAATGTTTTTATCATGGCTTTTCTAAGTTTGCTTCACTAACTTCTTATCCAAATTATGATAACTGCCACTACAAATCATGCTTTAACAATGTCAATCGCATTTTCACAAAACAATCTTACTCCTCGCAATACTCAGCTTCAATAAACATTAAAGTAAAACGAATTCCGCGAAGCTCTTCCATTTTTTATTCGTAAAGGATTATATGCTGGCTTACTGAATATAATATTTGTGCTGGCAAAAAAAAAGAGTACATTCTTTTATAATTCAATTTCAGATGTCAGAGGAACTTTTATTTAGGTAATTTCCTCATTCAAATTCTTTTAATTAATAAATAAAATATACCATACGATAATAAATTTAGAAATGTTACTTAATTAATTTAATTAATTGTCGTTAATTGATTAATTATTGTTGATAGCTGCTTTTCTGACTTATGTCTATGTATTCGATTAATTATACATTTTTTTATCCAATCTTATCATAATGGATAGAAGCCGTCATAAAAATTACGATGATTTCAATTTCAAAACTCACATCTATTATCTAAACCTTGTCTTCATTAGGGCGTAAACCTTGCACGGGAGAAGAATTTATTTTTCCGCATTAGTTAGGTAATGTACTATTTTTATTCGTTAATAAATACATATAATTTGTTAATTGGATGTGATATCGGTATTAACAAATATATATATTTAAACATAAAAGGTTATAATTCAGGAATGTTAAATTTTAGACAACAGAGGGATCTTGGTTAATGTTAACAACTCATATAGACTCACTCTTGCAATTAATTAATAAGTAAAAGATAAGTGCAAGATTACTTTATGAACGTGGCTTATTGGAACTTTTACCTTTAGGTTCACTAAAGGTTATGCTCGACACCAATTGTTTTGGTCAATAAAAAATATTCTTATTTACATGTTATTAACAATCTTCGGTGATATCCTGCTTAAATTACGATAATCATCATTACCCGTGATAACGTCAGTTACATTTTCATAAAAAAAAAAGCCGCTCGCAATTCCTCTCAAAACGCGTTAAGCAAAACGCGATCCTCGGGAGAGAAAAGCTCTTGCTCTAAGCTAAGTCGTCTCGCCGTGACTTCGCGCACGAAAGTAATAAAAAAAATAGTCTTTCGAAACGACAGGCTTGACAAAACCACCTTAAAATGCGTTCACGTGCTTTTCTCTCTCTCTCTCTCTCTCTCTCTCTCTCTCTCTCTCTCTCTCTCTCTCTCTCTCTCTCTCTCTCTCTCTCTCTCTCTCTCTCTCTCTCTCTCTCTCTCTCTTTCTCTCTCGTCTTCCGTTACAAAAAAACACTCAGAGACGCGACACACACGCGGCGACAGGCAAAAAGAAAAAAGAAGCGTTCCCGGAAGGGACAGAGATATAGCTTTCTATCGTGCATTACCGTGTCTATGTACATCGAGCGCAGCGGGGAAAATTGATTGAGTCGCTGATTTGCCGTGAAAGCTCCCTGCGCTGAGCAAGAAAAAGCTCTCTCGGTCTTTGCGCGTACGCGCGCGCGCGCGCGCCAAGATCTGCTTTTATTTAACTGTCTTGTTTGCCCGGATAATTTCGCCTTCTTGCGTCTTTTTGACAGCAGCGCGGATGCGAGCGAAAAAAAGTTGCGTGCCGCAAGCTCGCCGTGAGGCAAAATTTTATTGCGTGGAGAGAAAGCCGATGTTGTGGATTTTCCAGTAGATAAAAGTGGAGTTACTCTGGCCAATGTTTATCCTGAAAATATTTGTCGGAAAAGAAAAGCTCGAATGTCTTTTTATTGAAAGCGAACAAAGAGAAACTTGGCCCTCGGCGCATTATCGTTCGCCTTCACCTCTAACAATGTATAGAAATAAGATATTTTAGAGAGAATCCGATCGAGTCGAGAGTTTCAATTGAAAATGCAACGAGGAAAATTAACTTTGCGATGAGGCAGGGGCGGAGGGGGGAGGGGGGCTGCTTAATCAAAATTTTCTCCGACTCGGCAAGTGTTTTCGCAGCTCCGCATGGCAAAGAATAAGCAGTTCTCGTGCGATCAAGAAGACACTGACTTTTCAAATTGACGTACATCGGTAAGAGAATGCCAGATCCGCACGATCGACGATGGTGCAATTGAAAGGAAAAAGAGAAGAAAGGGGGGGGGGGGGGGTGTTCAAGCCATCTCGGTTGCACGCATCGTTAACAACCGCCGATCTAATAAAACTCTCCCGTGATTCCGTCCAATTACAAAAGACTTTTCGATTAATCTTCATTAGGCCAGAGGAGGTTTGCGTCGCATCATCGTGGCCGCGAGTCCAACGACACGGCGATCTTCGCTTTTTGCCAAGCAACCGAGCTCCATTCTCATCCTCTTGTCATTCATCCGAGCGTGGAATACAGCTCTTCTCGCTTCGTGCGGCAGCAAGTCGTTCTTGGAGTATCCGAGCGTTGGTAATTCGACTATCTGCCTCTCTCTCTCTTTCTCTCCGTCAAAGAGGGAGAGAGAGAGAGAGAGAGGGCGAGACTTCGAGAACCTTCGTTGCCGTCGTCACGAGGATGAAAGGAATTCTCGTCATTACCTTCCTTTTTTACTCATCGAGTATCGCACGGATTTTACAAACTCCAAACTCTCCGCGGAAACCGCACGCTTAATTGGGATTACGCGGGCGTGTATGATTGGCCAGTAACTAAACATCAGCGCGGCATGGTGCGTTTCATAATTATTTGGACTCCGCCAATATTCCGCACAGCGATAGTAACTCTGCGGCCAATATGCTTTTGATGTGCAGCCAAAGTTACAAATTGATCGATTGCGACGACGAGGCGCGCGCTTGAAACGTTTGACAATCGACTGCCGGATAACGATAACTGAGTAATAATTGATAGTAAACCAATATTATTAGCTTCATTGCATATCTACGATGATAATAGTGCGTGGATCAATTTAGTTTCTTTCTACGAAATCTTCCATTGTATAGTGAGCTTGAGCTCTCCTAGCCATTAGAGGCCGGCAAGGATCGCATAAGAAGCATTCAAATGTAAATTGCTTTCCCCTCGCGAAATTTAATCAAGTCTCGTATATATAACTGAGAGTGGCGTTAAGCACGCAGAAAATAATATCGCTCGGATAAAATTGCCCGAGATCCGAAGTAAGACATCTAATAAGCGCAGGATAATAATAAATTAAAGTCGCAGCGAGCGACAAAAGGAGGTGCGCACGTAAGCTGTCTTTTTTTCCGGATTCATAATGAGTAAGAATCGAGTGACTTACAAAGAAACGAGAGAGTGCAGGCTGCCGTAGCCGCACGATTTATGAAGATCCTAAAGTCCCGCAGACTTTGTCGGGATTCCTACTTCACCTCTCGAAATCCGAGAGCCACGGGGAGGATTAGGATTACAGCTTGCTTGCTTGCTGCCCCCTCCTAACGAACGCCGGGCGCCACAGAATTTTCGATCGCAAGCAGCAGCAGCAGCAGGAATACATTTGCAAAACCTGACATGGGTTTCGTACACGCGACGACAGAAAGTGTCGGCAGCCGTGTACTTACGTGCGCGAAGAGTGCCAATTTCACATTGGCACTGCTCTCTTTCTTCGTGTGGTTGTGGTGACGAATTCCGGGATAGGAATATTTTTCTCGGCGCGACGGCAGCAGACATCGCTGGAAAATCCATCCGAAATCTCGTGACACTTTATCGACTCGTGCGCGAGAGCTGCCGTGTGAACATGAGAAACGAAGACAGTTCTGGGATATCCAACTGCGTTTTATGTGCTTTTTGATACGCTTGAAGTGGAGTCTAACGACTGGAAAATATATTATTGTAATAATGAAAAATTTGTTAGTCTTCTCTGATTCTATTTGTACGAGTGCGACCGTTTCCGTAGTACTGTTTATATTGCAATTCCGTTTTAGACGATAGAGGAATTGTCATTAATTAGATTTCCTGTTGTAAATCTTTTCTTATTTTGAATGGATAATTGAGGCTTTACATGTATTAACGTATAAGAGTTTGCAACAGTTGTTTAATATTCAGTCTGTACTGGTGTGCCGTTTTTCATCGTAAGTTCCTAACTACATCGATTGTAAAAAATGAATAACATTCGATCATCAATATATCATATTTTATAAGCTTTAAAATAATTATTTAAAAGAAAAAATAGATAAGTTTTTTAATTTTGTATTGTCGATTTGTATGGCTTTTTTGACGCTATTATAGATAATATGGATAATATGGATTTATCGATACAAATATTGAATAATATGGAAAGTCTAAAGCTTTTATAATATAGATCGAAGATAACATAGATTTTAGCAACAATCATTCCAGTGAAGGAAATTTTGTTGTCACTATAAAATGGAAGTTTCAATCCCTTCAGCGACACTTCCAACAGATATCAATCCGTAGCAATAAAAGAGATTTGCTTTCACGAGCTGACCAGTCGTGGCCAACTTTTTCCAGGCCATTTGTAATTTCGCGCACATTATTCCGTCGCCGTCGAAGTTATAGCGCACACCGAAGGAGACGCTATCCCGTGGCTCAGCAGTAGAAGCTTTAGGCTGTGTCTCGAGCGAATGACCACGACAATGGCCATACCGGCACACGAGGGAGCTTATTTTTTTTTATTGCCTCTACATAGCCATGTGCGCAGTTATTTTGGTCTCAACTGTCTGCCTCCTCCTTCTCGCGGTCGCGTTAGAAAAACCTTCCTCTCCGTGGCATTTTTTTCTTTTCGCTTGACATTGCCGACAATTAAAGTCTCCGTACTGCATTCGCAATTCCGCGAAAGCACATTTCGCGAGAGGTACGCTATCGGCTTGCCTCGTTTGCAACGAAATTACTCGCGAAAGGCCAATTGCCAGTTTCCGAGGAAACAATAACAGACAGACGGAGCATATAAATAATCACGGCTAAAGCGCAATCGATCCGAAACGATCGCGGCAGTGGCGAGCGGGATAGCGGCGGTGGAGCGTGCCTCGCCTCATTTCTCGAGCGGCCCGATCGTAAGTTTCAAGTGGTTTTCCGGTCTCGCTGCGCGAGCGATCGAAGTCGGCAAACGCCCGAAAGTTCGCGATGCCGTGGCTGGCGCGCGCCCGCGCGTGCACGCGTATAGCTCGAGCGCGCGAATCGCGTTGTTAAGCGTATCGCGCGGTCGGCCGATCGTCTTCGATACTCATTCAAATGCGATCGTCCGTCGTCGCTTGCGAACCCTCTAACGAGTTTTCGTCAATTATTCGAGCTCCTCGTCGCGATCGTTTTTCGAAACAGATGAATCATTGATGTACCAAGTGGAGCAGCACCGGTTTCAGGGGTCCCCCCCCCCGTTTTTCCTTTTACGGCCACTATAAATCGCAAAATATAACTGCCTCTCGTCCTTTATATGCATAACAAATCAGAGAGAAAGAAGCGGTGTAAAGGAACCTAAGGTATGTAGGTATTTTTATTTAACAGCTCCCTTCGTACTCGCAGTCAATAAATCGGCGCCCACTTGCAGACTTTTTCTCGTAAAGCCCTCATAAACGATACCCGCTCGGGAGAAAAAAAGAAAAAAAAAACGTAAAAGACTCCACACACTCGACGCGCGGGTGTCTCCATCAATTGATAATACGACAACTCCGTACTAGTCCTCCTCGTCGTCGCCCCCTCTGAATAAAGAAAAACGCCGAGTGCGAGATGCTGAAGGGAGCACGCGAATCGGGATATAAAAGCCGAAGGGGGATGATTTTTTTACGGCTTGAGAAAGTGACTCGATGCTACTGCCGTGCTCGACGTAATAAAAAGAGACAGAGAGAGAGAGAGAGAGAGAGACATCTTTTTCGCTAATGCATGCGTATATACGCCAAGCTACCCCTCTCGATCTCTTGCTTTGCGTATTCATATATATATATATATATATATTTTTTTTTTTTTTTTTTTTTCGTCGCGAAAGATGCATCCCTCTTTTGCCGGTATGCGAGAGGGAAATTGGGTTTCGTGCACTGTGAAAGGATTGTCGGTGAGAAAATTCATGTCATTTCTTGTTTGAGGGGGCAGGGATTTTTGAATCGAAAATATTTTCTACGTGCGCGGGTGATGTTTCGGAGAGAAAATTGGAATAAAGTTATCGGGAAGTTTCGGTGCTCGAGGATCTCACGTTCGAAAAATGAGGAATTTATTTTGAAATTCTTCGGGAATATTTGATAAATCAAATAATCTTTTTGTCGTAAATAAATTAGATTCATAGCATGAATATTACAAAAATACTCGAAATAACTGCGTTGCTTGTTGCGATAAATTCGCAGAATAATTTTCCTTTTCTAACGTGTCAGGCATTTCAATATAAATACCCTATGTTAAAAAAACGTTAAAAATGTACGAGTTCAAGAGGAATAAATAATTCGAAATCAACGCACGTATCGCGAGATGGAAACGCTGGTAGGGTCGCGAACGTTATTACTTTCGCACGTAAAAATAAAGCATCTACGTACGCGTGCATGATGGATGAGACGCGAAATTTGCTCGAACATTAAAGAAACGAAGAGCGCGCGTTTGCTTATTTTTATATGTACCATCTCCCGTCGGCGAAGAATTGACTTGAGCTGAAATATTTGCCAAACCCGATTGCAAATTCCAAGAGCGCGAAACTCGAGCTGCTCCTCTTTCCCCGAAACTCCTTTTGTACCGCCTCGCGCATTGCACGCATTTTTCTCCCGCCGTCGCTGTCGCGTAACTTTTCACTTTGTAATTCCTGCTGCAACTTGAAGAAGTTGCAGCAAGCGAAAGCTTCAATTTTCCTCGCACTCGGACATCTTCTTCTTCTTCTCGCGTGTGAGCTTTCTCTCTCTCTCTCTTTTCTTTTTGTCGCTGTATTTACATAGTCGACTTTATCGCGCTCTCTTCGGGGAATTTTCCCGGAGAAAAATGCTAACGCGCGCGAGAATGATATTTAAATTTTCACGTCTCTTTATGCCGCCGTTGGAAATCACTGTCGCGTCGATATATCGCAAGCTCGATGCTGATTATGTGCTTCATGTTTATGGTAAATGTCAATTCTCCCTGCGGGCTCTTTTTCGAGAGGCTCCCTTTCGCTCTCTCCCAGAGGATTATTATATCTTACACGAGGATACTGGTCCATGCTACGAATCACAACTTTTTGTACTCTCATTTACACGTATGACGTACGCTGCGGGATAAAAATAAAGTTTTTTTTTTAATCGCACGATCCTTCTGTCTGTCTTTCGTTGCCGTTGCGGGTGAGTGACGAGATTATCTGCAGAGGGTACAGCGAGGCACACTCGTCCATCCGTAAGTTTAACATTCCGCTTCATCGCACGCGTTGCAATCTATGCGCTCGTTATTTCATCCAAGTACTCTCGACTCTTTTTCCTTCCCTCCTCGTACGTCGGATATATATTTTACATTGTCTGGGCTGTTCGTCAAGCCAAAAAACGACGAGGAGAGACGTCTCACGGTCTACATTGGAAAAGATTTCTCAGTGTGCCAAAGCCTCGCGGATAATATCGAACTTATCTTTCCGCGAACGTCCTCATGGATATTTGTTTCGCGTGGTACTTTCTCGCCTAGAGCTTGCGGGCATATCCAAAATCTTTCCCTCTCGCTTTGACATTCGATAGCGAGAAAAAAAGAAGAAGAAGGAGAGAATGTTCAGCCGAGCGTGCCATTAGGCGAGACTTGGAAAGTGCCCATAACTCAGTAACGATCGGACGATTATTCAGAAGCTCACCGATTTAAATAAAGCCTTGGAAGGAAACGCATGGCAGTAGGGGGTAAGGGAAAAAGATGAACGAAAGCAGGGGTAGAGAGAGGGGGGGGGGGCAAAGTATTATATGTACAGCATGTGGGTGTGCGCGTATATTTGACTTGATATTAATTTATAGCCAGGGCTCACTTTGTCAGTCCGACGGATCAGCTCAAATGATTACGCGCAAGATAACAGGCGGAGGATATGTTGTGAGAACTTTATCTTCTTTCTCTCTCTCTCTCTCTCTCTTTCATACACACACGCGCGCGCGCGACTTTTTCCAAAAGATGATTTTATACGTTGGAAAATTTATCTCTCGCGTTTTTCTCTAACTTTTATACTTTAAAGAATCTTATATTGAAAACTTTTTCGTTTGATGGCCTGCAGCATGCTGTAATAAAAGGGACTTGCATTCATTTCTCGCAGCGCTTCATAAAAAAAACATTGATTACGAATAAAACATTCGATATTGGAAAGCTAAAGCAGAATTTATTAAATGCCAACTTTGATAAAAGCGTTACGCAGATGTTCGTTTCCAAAGAAAAAATCGTTATTGTTATTTTTTCAATATAAAAATCGATCTCGTCGATAACGTTGACTCTTCGATAAAAAGCACATATCGCGCACTCCGCGTATAATAAATGCGCGCGCGAATACAAGAGATGCCCGTATCCAGCATTTATTCGACGCTTTCATCCCTTTTGCTTGAGCAAGTTTACGACTGATCGCGTTATAAGTATAAAGCCCGCGCGTACGTGCGGGAAGAAGCCGGAAAATGATAGAGTACGGCTGCGAAAATAATAGGCGCGGTTAATCTTGCGCGAGTTCGCGTGTGGCATATTTAAAGGAGCGTGGGATTCGCGAGGAGATCGACTTTTGGCCAACTGCGTATTGCCTTAATGCCGGCGAGCGTCAATAATTCCATTCGGACTTGCGAGTCACGTTCCAAGTCGGGCTGCCCGGCTGTTTTGGAAAAGCGAGATCGATTTACTCGATAATAACGTTAGCGTCGCTTCTTGGAGATGCCGCGCTTGGCGAATAGATCTACATCCAGGCGTTTCGAGGCATCTCGAAAATTCCTCATAAATTCCGCGAGTAGCGATATTTCAAATTAAATCGACTCCCCCGCGCGCGGCTTAATCCTGCAAGCTACGCCTGCTGTCGATGCAGCGGATATTCTCTCAAAGCGAAAAAATCGTATTGAAATCCTTACGCGGCCTTTACTCCTCCCTCGAGCTTAAAAGGATTGACTTACTTTTCGTTCGTTCGCGCTGCGCTCCGACCTCGCCAAGACTTTCCCGATAATATCCGATTCGATGAATCCCGATTGGATTCTTTATTTATCGACGTGAACGAATTAGCGTCACCTCTTTTTTATTTATTTTTTTTTTTGTTTTTCGACGCTTTTGCTGGATAGAGAGTTAATAAAGGCAGCGAGCGCCAAAAATTGAAACGAAAGCTGGCCCCTAATACGAAGGTCCAGCGCGCGGCCAAGTCGCGCATGACAATTTCTCGGGGTCGACAGTAGCCGGGCAAAGCGCTCTAGGCGCGTAGTAAAAGAGACGAAGACAAAGTGCAGCTAAGCGCTCCCTTGCTGATATCTGCTACTTTATATCCGGCGCTCGCCTGTCCACGGGATCGTTTGTCGTGTCACGCTGTGACTGCCCCTTTCCGCGCGCACACACCTGGGGGAAATTGCACGACTCCTGCCGCCCCCTTCCCCACTCCCTTTTTACTTTTCCAATTTTCGTTGTCGGTCTGTTTATGCGCGCGTTTGACTGTCCGCTGCTCTTGCGGTCGATATCGCGCTCCCTTTAGGCCTTCGGGCAGCTGCGTGTTTCTTTCATTCAGATCGGATGTTCAATAATCAAAAACCCGCTAATTAATTTTCTTCGTAAGGCAAAGGCGCTATAATTATAACGAGCCGATGCGCTATTCGTCATCGCGCAGTTACATTTGACTTCATTATAAACCCACTGACTTGCTATAATAATAATTAATTAATTATCGTGATTCACGTTCGCGAAGCTCATCCCCATCGGAGCCAATGTGAAAAGCGTGACCGTGTAATTATTAGCTTTTGTGACAGTTCAATGAATAACCTGATTACAACTAATTATCTTTATGCAATAGGGCATCATTCATAATTTATCTTTGTTTTCGTTCAGTCAATTAACGATTTGATTTATTCGCGCTGACTCGAACGATCATTCGATGATAATTGTCAATCTTTGAAGCCGGTAGAATAATTATATAACGCCGTCCAAATTAAAAGCCTATGTCAAAATTAAAAGAGGGAGTATGCGATAATTTAGAAGCGCAAAATGGGAGCCCGGCAACATCAATAATTCGCCGTCGTCGAGCAGCATGAATTACATGGCTGCACGGCGGCGTCTTGTCAATTAGGCTTGCGTTAGCTGCAGCAGCGCGCCCGATTAATCATCGTCTTTCTCTACTTGTACGAGCAGTCCACGCCGACGCGTCGCTACCGCTTGTCGCGCGCTTTTCTTTTCTGCTCGCTGCTGCTGCTGCTGCTGCCGCATGCTGCTTGCCAGTTTCCGTTGGATACCTCTTTATTTTCCCGTTCCGCGAGTGGAGCCGAGAGAAACAACTCCACGGTGAATTTTCAGAAAGTAGCTTTTGCAAAGTTTTCGTTGAAGAGACAGAGAAGCGATTGTGTGCAGTTCGCGGGCGAAAGCTCTGGCGGAAATGGAATTCCGACGCTGTACTTTTTTTTTTTTTTTTTTTTTTTTTTTCATAGTCGCCCGGTGTACGTTTCGTTACTCGATCGAGGTGACAGTTGAACGAAGACGATACATTGTTCGTCAATATCATTCTTCGTCTAAAGTTTCTCGAAGCGCTGCTTGTTGACCGGTCGGACCGTTCAACCAATCACATGACAATACATATAAACGTTTCTCGATAGAGCTTATTGCTTGAGTGCTCTGACGGAGTGAAAATCAAAGTGAACAAGCACAGCTTAATCCTTTTGAAAACTTCTCCACTCAATGAACCTTCGCTATTCGACGCCATCCCTTCACCGCTCGAATTCTCTCTCCCTTTCTCCCTTTCACGCACGATTCAGTTTTACTGTTTGTGATGGCAATTTGTTTCATGAACGATTTCATGAAAAATGCCAGAAAATCTTGGGCTTTTCAGTGATCTCGTTACGAATTGGCAAGACACGTCGACGTATAGGATACGAAGGAATAAAAAAGTGGTTGTAAAATGATAATGAAATACCTTTGGATGCGCCTGAAAAAAAAACCGAATAAGCGGTTATTCATTTTTAACGCTAAAGGCATCAAACTCTCGTTAAAGACGTTCAAGATTCTTAACGGTTGTTGTTAATTTGAACCTACAGTTATAGCCAACAAACTTTTCAATTCAAACTACTATTTTTCCTCGGAGGTATTAAGTAAATCTGACGTTACCCATCGCGGGATGTAAGTTTCGCAATCGAAGTTTGAAACTTAAAAATCATGCACCGAAAAGCAGACTTGTTCAAAGTTCTGCCGACAATAGCTCATCATATTTCCGATAGACTACGGTGAATGTAGCGCAGACGGGCGGCTCATTATAATCGACGAAACTTCACGCGAGACACGGACAACTCGAAAAGTCGCATAATCATCGCAGATACGAGAGATAGAGCAGAAAATACGCGTGTTTTTGCCAACTTTTATGCGCTACGTCGTAAAGCTCAAAGTTCTCATCATCACCTCACGGTGAATAATGACGCGGCGCGACGTCTCGTAATCACGGCGACATCTCACGAAGACGACGAGGAGCCAGCTTTGACTCTTTGAGGCTCGTCGCGTTCGGATAACGAGCCAAGCAGCAGCAGGACACGAGCGGTCGGCCACCACTACTCCTCTATAACCCTTGACTTTGTACACGTGTGTACAAGAACCTTGCGCTGCTTTGCGGCTAATGGACCGCTGCCTTACCTTTTTGGTCGATGCCGTGAAAACAACCCTTGATGTTTTTACTGCTACGGGCTTCGATTCACTCGCGACTTCCTTTGATGATATGTATGCTTTTGGGATTGACTGAGTCTAACTGAGATGCTCTTTTTTTTCGTTTAACAGGATTTTTGAAGTACATGGATGGATTTCGTTGCTTAAATTTCGTTAAATTTTATGAAATCAATTCATATTAAAAAGATTATCCTCGTTAAATTTTCCTGTTCGCATGTCGCAGTCAATGATGAACGATGATGAAAAATGTACCAGTGTAATAACCGCTGTTTTAATAGGCTTCATTCAATTAAAATACGGATAATTATTATTTAAGCATCCTCGAATGACAAACGAGATTACCTCCTTGAGTGATGCGATAGATGCTGGTACTAATGTTTTAATTGGATTCAACTAAAATTTGTAATTTGTCTCTAAGCGAATGGAAATCCACATTTCTACCTCCAAGATTTCTCTGGTGCATTTTAAAGGAACACATATCTCGTCGTCTGCTCTCGCTCTTTGCGTTATATACTCGTCCAATAGCTTATTCATTGACTTGTCGGCGAGCCGAAACCGAAATGCCGTAAAGTAATATTTTTGCTGGCCGGAAAAGACGCCAGAGCGAACAGGCGGCTGATTCAGATGCGAAGTAAATAACGTTGAAATCATTAGTCTGATTAGGCTTGAAATCTCAACGTCTGGACCCTCGTCCATTGTCTGCCTCTAGCCACGAGATATATCTCTTCTCCATAGAGACGCGTTTAATCAAATCTATAGCTCAAGCTTCAACCCGTTCACGGGGATTCCCAGAGAAAAAGCTTGTTACTACAACTCTGCTCGTTCCTGGTCTTCCTCGCGCGCAAACCAAATTTGCTGCAATATTTCAAAACGCGAGTTTTCTTACTTACAGCGCACATCCAATTTTAATCCAATAGTCGCGTAACTAACGGCATACAGTATATTTATACACAACTGGGAATAGCGAGTTTTGCAGTAAAGTTAGTTAGGTTTGATTGGGTTTGCGAATGAGATATGCAAGTACGACGGTCCGCCGTTGCCGCGAGAGATTTGCAACGGAATAACGCCACTGCGATGATAAACGTCGTTAAGCCGGTGCTTCTCTCGCGATCACCAAATATTTATTATATTTGCGGGCAATCGATTGCCGGCCGGCGTCGTTAATGCAATCGACCGCTCGAAAAATCCGACAGCAATTACCGGCGCATCGATAGCAAGACGGAGCTCGCGCCGTTGCGCCACTCAATCTCGAACTGACCGATGCGGCAAAATTTATGTGTAGCGAGCGCTGGCTACACTGGAACGCACTTAAAGTTAGTTCTGGAGCGAGTGCGGATGGTAGTCGGGCTGCAAGTGCAGCGGGGGCATTATATTGAGTGATACGCCAGCCTTGCCTGTACGCGTACGGGCATCAACTTGGAATGGGAGAGATCAACGGCGGTGGATTAACTTCTGAAGACCAACAACATTTAACTAGTTTGCCGAACGAAAGTGCTCTGTGGTGTGTGTGTGTGTGTGTGTGTGTGCGCGTGTGCGCGTGTGCGTGTGTAACGCGCGAGTAGGCTCGAGAAAACATTAGCATCGTGCAAAATATTCCGGACGAACTATGCCGTTGCGTTGCACACACTTGCAACTTCCGAATTATTGCCTAACTGGATTGATCCTCTATTTATATTTATCTACCTGTGAGCGCTTTTTTCCAATTTGATTTCGTTGCTGCGTGGCTTTAGGCTGTTTGCGCCCTTTTTCTGTCTCGCCCTGCTATCACGTTCAAGCTACTCATCGAACAAAATGTTGAAAAATTCATCTTCTACCTGGATACTGTATTTGTATGTATACCCTCCGCCAAAAGGTATCACATTAATTTTCGACTCTCGCAAAATTAATTGAAAAGAAAATATTTTGCAAACGTGCGTGCTTCGTCATCAACGCCAAAAACCAAAAAAAAAAAGCGAAGCACGGCTGTCGCACGCTCATAAATTATTTAAACTTTTTTAGATTTTAAATACGTGTAACATAAATAACGCATAAATCACGAGAGCAACACGAGTCGCATGTCGCGCAACACGCGTCGCGCATTAATTTTATAGTTTGCCCCCAACGCTCTTTCGCCTTTAAAACCACACGTACCCATGCATATGTAGTCGGTTCGCGTCAGCAATGCCGTCATCGCGCTTGCAAGCTTCCAATAGGATGCGCGGAAAAACAATGTTTAATTATCAGCGATCTATCTATCCCCCGTCCGCCAGTAAATTGTCTAATTAGACGAAGATCCGTCGGATGGCTCGTTAACGCCACAGACGCAGAAGCATTTCATAGCGTCACCGGATAAAGAGAAAAATCTTTCTCGGCATCGCGCGTTTAAAAGCAACTAATTCATAACTCAAACGTCAGGCGAAAGCTTCTTTACGCCGCAAGGCAAACACCAATATTTCCGCGGTTTTTCTGGGAACAAGAAAAAATGAAACAGCAAAACAAAGCCAACTGGCTTCTCTGTGGCTAATAAAGATGGGAAGGGAGCAAAAAACGAAAGAATCGTAGCTGCTTCGATCGATAACAAATCGCGGAGGGTTGCTTTCTCTCTCCCCGTTTCGTTGCGTATGGTAGCGGTGCGTCTGCATTATTTCCACAGTTCTCTTTGGCTCACGCGACGCTTTTTTTTCCTTTTGATTTCCCAAGCTACCGCCAGGCAATCGAGCTTATCAGCTATTTATTTCCGCTTGCGACGACTACGGACGAGATATTTGTTTACGACTGTGCGACAAGCCCGCAACGACGAAAAATGACTAATTCGACATACAGCGCCCCTTTTTAGGCTGGGAGGTTGTTGGGGAACTATCTATTGATGCGCGAGGATATCCGGATGATGATTTTTCTTTTTTCGGAGGGGATGTACGTGGTTTTGTTTGCGCAGATTTTGTATTCGGTTGCTGAAAAATATGCGAAGTGGTCAGTGACAGAAAAAGAAAATTACCAATGCGATGAAGATTATATTGAGAAAATTATACTTTTTATATAAAAAATTATATTTAGGACAACATGCAATCAGAAAATTCCAATACTTGGAGATTCTCCTCTCAAAAAAGGAGAAACCAATCACAGTCTTTCGTGAACTTAACTGAAAACGCATCGTCCTCTCCCCATGGAAAATCTTCTACGGAGCTCGAAAGAAGAATCAGCTTGAAGAAAGAACGAAATAAAAAAATCGCGCAGCCGCAAGATGAGAAGGAAGTGACTGACGTGTATATATATATATATATATATATATATATATATATATATTCGCGGAGAAAATCGGAAAGCTCAATGAAAGAGGCTACCGTTGCAGCTGAATCCCTTTGACGTGGTTTTGCGACTACTCTCACGCGAGGTAAGGTTGGGAGAGCGAGAGAGAGAGAGAGAGAAAAAATGGATATTCCTCGATAATTTGAAATCTCGAGCACGCGTCGACGAGAGCTTGCGAAAAATCAGCGCCGCGCGCGCGCGCGCAAAAGATGGAAAGCAAAGGGCGCGAGAAAAGGAATTTATCGTTTGTCACATCTCGTGTTTTCCCCATAGCGGCCTGGCTCTGACGTAAAACCGATAGTGAGCGCCGTAGCAGCCACTGCATCTTTGCCTCTTTTTTCGAGATGCATTTTTAGAGGCGCTTGTGGTCTCTTTGGGGAGAAGAAGCTTAGATTTTTACCGTCGGCGGACCGAGGAGTGCCTGACCGTTTTAGATTTTCTGGTCGAGCGTGGCGCCATATATATATATATAAATTTGCTTTCTTCAAAGTAAAGTCTCTGCTATGTTAGTGGTAAATAACAGTTGGTGATTCAAAGTGAAATGCTAGCGATTGAATCTCAACTTTCGTTTAGGCAAAGACAAAAAAATAGAAAAAAAAAGAAAAAGAGAGAAAAAAAAAGAAACAAAGCTGTACTTTGGGATCGGGCAGAGTTCCGTTGCGCATGCATCACCGTTATCGGTAAAATGTCCACGGCAGCAAACGAAAAACATCGATTTTCCCAGAGCGCTGACATTGTTTATGATAAGAGGCGCAATGCGATGATCGATCATTTTCCGTCGGAAAGTCATACAACATGAATGTTGGAAGAAAGCGGTGGTAGCGTAGATATAATTTATAAGTAGAAGCCGTAGCTTTTTAATTGTCCGTGTAGCCCAGTGCATCCTCTTGCGGAGGCTCCTTTATTGTCCCTTTCCATCGTCCTTCCGAAATACAGCAGCAGTTGGTTTCTTTCGGCAATTTGCGACATTGCCAGCATTCCGAAAGGATCAAAGCGACCTCGTAATTAATTCCCCCTACTGCTGTTGCCGGCGTCTCCTGGCTCGTTTCTTCTTTCTCTCAGTCGCGCGCTACAAAGGTGTCGCAAGTGCGTTGGATTTAGAGAGTTTAATTTGTTAAAGAGAAAGAGAGAGTGTATGTGTAAGCTTTGAGCTTGCGCGAAGGAGAGGCAAGCAAACGGGATGGAAAAAGAATCAACCGCCGTGTGGAAAATTACTTGCTGGTCGTCGACGAGTGTGATTGTCACACGCTAATGGGCTTGAAGTCTGCGGTCAACGCTTGGCAAATAATTTGTTTCCTTTTTATTTCGCGACCCGGAAAAAGCGAAGGAGCGAGAAAAAAAATGACGCTTATCAATGCCTTCAGCCGATTTAATTGAACGTGAAAGTTTCGTTTCGCGTGGAATCGATGTTGCGGAAAATTGATTTTCACGACAAAGAATTTGTCCTACAATTCTCTACCGAGTTGGCGTGCAGGCACTGATCTCGTGAATAATATACCCCAAGCAAAGGAACAACAAGCCTATTAACCGTAATTACATTATTTACGAAGGCAGAGAGAGAGAGTGACTCGGGCATATCACGGCGAAGAAAATTCCTCGCGCAAATGAACTACTGCCTGCATTTTAAGTCGCCGCTGTAGTAGCAGAGGCAACTGTAAATGTTTTGGCAAGACTTTGTTCGTTGTAAATGAGTCGGGTGGCTACCACTATTTTATTTCGAATGCACGTAACGCAGAAAATAAACGAGTCTTGGCAATCCGACAAATGGAATTATTCAATTGTATTGTCCGTTATTTACCCGAATCATATGTTTCAGCGCAGCAGTGGATTTTTCCCTGCGTAAAAATCTGCTGAAACAACGAGAACGGGAACGGCCTCGAAACTATCTTGTTGAAAGCGAGAGCGATAGGAGTCAATTGAGAGATAGCTATCAATAGATTCCATGTGGATATAGGCGAGTAGCAAATAGGGATAGCGTAAATCATCCTTGATATTTATGGCCTACGCGAGTCGATGACAATGTACCGAACGGATTGTGTGTGCAGCTGTCGTCGGATATTAGTTTTATAGCGATTCGAGGCATTGATAAAAATGCGCCGTTCAACGTATTGCTTTCCCTCGATGAAAATGTTTACCCTCGTTCGCCTGCCTGCCTGCCTGCCTGCCTGCCTGCCTACTACGCTGAGATTTTATTTTCTACTGGGCTGCCAATTGATGTAATGCCTAACTTTCAAAGTCGTACTCCTACGGCAGCATCATTAGCATCATGCTTTCATTTAAGAACGGCGAAAAAATAAAAATCTCTCTTTGCCATTCACGTCAAAGTAATTGTCGACACGACTACTTAAAGGCTTATACGTTCTCTCAGTCTTCCCCCCATGTGATCGGCAAACTACGCGTGAAAGCTCAGCAAAATTGAATATCAAGTCTCTGCCAGCAGAGAGACGTACGACACATCATCATCGCTGCGCAACCGATATTATTTTAATAAGCGCATCGTCGTCGTCGTCGACGTCGTCATGGGACTTCTCTACTGACATCGTCATCATTAGTGGTAATTCTCGCCAGCGATCTATCCTATCCCTGTTCCTTATACGCAATCAGATGCCTCGGCGACAGAAAGAAAGGCGATAACGATAATAACGCATCGTCGCCGTCGCCGTCTGCGGGCTGCGTATCAAATGTATTATTCATTGAAATCGCCTGCCTTTTTGCTACAGACTCGGCGTGTACAACTTCCGCCGACCGTTCCCTCCATTACTACTCGGCTCCAGTCGAGCTTACATTTATGCATCTCAACTTCTTCGCGCCACGATATCTTCTAACTCTGCACCCTCGGAGTGTTTTTTTTTCCTCTCCTCTGGTTCGCTCTTGATTTTCGGACGGTTACGCTTGGCGTCGCTCGTGAATATTTGACGCCGAGAGTGAGAGCTTTTATTGTTTTGTGGAAGGGAATTGGAGGGACTTTTTTTTTATTCTACGGAATACGCCACGGAATACGCGAGATATTAAGAATTATACGCGCAACTTCGGAAATTAACGTGGATTTCCAATTTGGAAACTCTCGGTGTAGCATGAATTTCGTACGTTCATCCCGCGTATTCAACAAACTTAATAGGATTCGGATTTCAGTTGAGTTTTGAATGAGCTTTTAGTTCCAGCGCTCAAGCGAAAATTAAACATTACTGATTCAAAAGGAACACTTTCCAGAACCTTTCATGCCTACAACATCTAACAACATTTTCTGTAACAAGTTTGAACCGATGTTCGATTGTACCGACTGATTTCTATTGTGTTTGAGAGTGTAGTTGACCTTACCGACTGAGCAGAACTACGTTTTTCAAGGTTTGAAGCTTGTGTAAGACGTTGATTGTGCATAATAAACAAAGCGTGCTCGATTCTTATTTTCATTCGAATGGAGACAAAGAGGGAAAAAAACTTGAAATTACTGGAAGTTTTCTGCCTAAACAATAGCCGAGCGCGCTTTGTTCAGGAACAATGAATGTTCCGTAAAAGTTTCGTCTTAATTGATTCATTTGCGTAAGAGAAAAAATTGGAGAACCGGCGGGGCTAATGACTTATTTTAAGCCATATCGAACAGGCCTATCCCTTGAAATAACCGATCTCGATGAAACTTTGCACGCCTGTGCTCGGCACAAAGATGCAGGGCATCTGTGCCGCGAAAGGGAAAAATTTTGTCTTCTCCGACCGCACGCATAATACTGCAAATACAGACGAAGGTAGAAAATCTGAATAACGCTGCAATATTCTCCGAGGCTCATCAAACGTCGTCGTCGTCGTCGTCATCGCGAGGTGAAACCCTTACCGCCAAGCAACTCGTATTACCCCCACAGTTGTGTAATATCTCTTGATGCGCGCGAGGAGGAGGAGAATGGTTTACCTTGGTGAATTTTCTTGCCGCGCGTAGCGAGAGAGCTGCATTTCACCGAGACGACGGATTTCGGTAAAAGTTTAAACGATGTCGCAGTGTGTATGCGCGTTGAGTAAATTTATCTTTGACATATATTCCCGAGGCCAATTGTTGGCTCGAGTGACTTTCACATTTGATGGCCCTGGGTTTGCCTAATTTCAACGCCAATATTTTCCAACCGTTCCCTAAATCCCGCTTGATATTAGATTTTCCAAATGCCACTTGTCGTGACACCAGGCATGCTCGTTATTCTTCGAAAAAAAAACATTTCCGCGGAAATGTTAAATATCAAATTAAAAGTTTTTCGAAAACGCGGAAAATTTTTCTATTCGATGCCTAGTGCATAATTTATAAGATCTCGAATAAACTTCCATGGGATTCTCTCCCGGCCAAGTTCGCTCTTTTTCGCTGAGTTAGAAAACCTTTAAAGTTTGTATGAATTTTTCCCCGGCACGGGCGGGCAAAAGCTTGCAAAGGAAAGGTCGGGATTTCGAATATTTCTTTCATAAAGGCTAGTCCGCAATACGGATTCATTTTTGTTAATCGAACGAAAAAATCTTATGAAATCGTAAAACAGAGTAAACCCCCCCCCCCCCCCCCGCGCGAAGAAATAAAAAGGCAAGCTTCGATGTCGCTTATCCGGGAGCTTCTAACCCGGGGAGAAGAAAAAAAATGAAAAAGGACTGGTGCGCGACGAAGATGAGCTGCGCTCGAAAAATAGAACAACAAGGGCAAGTTAGCGCACGGGGCACGAGTCTTTTCTTGGTCGTTGCGCGCACGGCGATGCTCGGGGCGACAGAATTGTATTACACGAGGAGGAGCAGCAGCAAGTTGGGCGCATTAAATACGGCGCGCGTAGCTGAAATTACGCCGGATTTTGTTTCTCTCTTTTTTTTTTTTTTTTTTTCGAGCCCCCGAGTAGCAGCGGAGAAGCTAGAGCTTGTTAAATAAATTATTGCATGATGCCCGGAGAGCTTCTGATGGGCTTCTAAATATCCAGCGGCGCTCGCCAGCCTTCCTTTTCGTATATCATCTCCTTTAACGTGACAACATTGTTTCATTGGTCGTTGCTAGCAACATTATGAGGCTAGCTACTTTTGTTTTCAACGTCGAGGGCTGACGTTTCCTTTCCGCGAACACGTAATATATACGCTGAATGCCCTCTCTTTTGTTATAGTCAGGAGCTTTCGTCCGTTACACAAGTGCAAGTACTTTCTATTGTTCAATCAACGTCCCTCTTTTTCAAATATATTTTTCAATTGCATTCGGATTAACAAGATCGATGATACAAAACGAGCCATTGCCGATCAATTAACCGTTTACGGTCGAAAGTAAAAATAAATAAAGAAATAATAGAGATGAAGATTACATTGATCTCCGGGAAACTGAGCTCTAAAGATAGCTAGGCGAAATGCACGTCTATGAATATTGCCTGGAGCGCCGTCGTCCGGTAATGACTGTTAACAGGATTAAAAGGAGCAAAAAACGAGCTGGAGGCGCGTGCATAGGAAAAGCACATCACGTAGGTCGAATAAAAAATAGCCCTGCGCCCTCCTAATTTTGTTTATAAAAAGTGCGACCCGGGCGTGCATATTGATGCGATGCAATAGCGCCCGCGGGAAGACTCGTTTATTATGCGAATTCACGGCGGGCCAATCTCACATTTTAATTCGCGAGGCACTTAATACCCGGCCTCGACGGCCGACACGTGTTAACTACTTTTCAGGCGCCCTTCGCCTAGCGCTTGCTCCTTAAAAGGTTTCGATGTCGTCGGCGTGCGTGCCTCTTGAGAATATGAGCGTCATCAAGAGTATTTTTTTTTTCTTTTTTTTTCTTTTCGTTTCTTTTGTTTCCTTTGCACCGATGTGCTCGAGTACACGGCGCGGTTTGAATAGAGACTGCGGATTACTGTGCGAAGCAAGCGAATAGAATTCTATTACTCCGTTTTTTTTTTATTAACGACGAACATCTCATCTGTCACACCGAATCACCTAGGTTTGAAAACATCACTATCGATTTGATATCATGCGAGAGCTACAATGAAAGGCATCGGAATACCAACGCTGCGAAAAAAATCACAACTAGACAGATGTAGAATCCGAGCCATTTATATCGCAAAAGACGAGCATAAAAAAATACACAGAACACCTACGCTCGTTCTTTTCGCCTCGAGTATCAAAGCAAATAAAAAAATGTTCGGCAGCCATTTGGAAACATATTCTATCAAAAAGCGTTGGCGGGCGCCGAGAGGTACAAAGGCGAAAATAAAAGGGCACACACAGGGACTCCGCAAAGCGAGGAGAGGGGGGGAAAGCTCAAATTGTTATTTTCGTACCAGTGGGGCTAGGTTAAAAAGAAAAGTTTGAACCTGATCGAAATGACGAGACGCGCGTACGTATATAAATGTGTTTTTTTTTTTTGCAAAGACTGATCTTGCGTTCCCGCCTAGCTACTATACAACACCTTGCTCTTTTTCTTCTTTTGTCTCGCTGTGCGTCCTACGCATGAGATACTTTGTTTTTTGTTCGTTTGTCACGTGGTCTTTCAAAAGGTAAAAAAAGGGCAAGAAATAATTAGTGACGATAAGAGAGAAAAAGAGTAGAACACGCGAATGGGATAAGGTGAGATTTTCTTTTTCTCGTATTCTTTTTTCTTTCTTTTTTTTTTCGTGCGCGTGGGTGCGATGCGCAAGGCAACTTCCATTCTTTCTTTTAATGAAGTGAGACTCTTAAAATGAAAACTGTTTACATAGAGTGTAGCGAGGTAAATAATTTTTCAGGCGGCGCGGTGATTAAGATGAAAAAGCGTTTCACTGCTTTCTACTTTGAAAAACGAGCACATTTTTTTTTATTAAAGACAGTTTCTCTCGAAATTTAAATTCGAAAATGCTTTCCTCTTCTTTTAATAAATTTGTCTAACTTGGTGAATAAAAAATTAACAATGTCAAGAAAGCTCGACCAAAATTCACTGTTACATTCTCTAATAAAATACGCCGACGAAAACTTTCCAATAAAAAAAGAGGATAGTCTCCCGGAAAATCGCTATCAACCAAAAATTTCGAAACATTCCTCATGCTGCTGAAAACTCTCATCGTGGCTCAACAATGTGACCACCGTAAAATTCTGTATCTGGCTCTAGAAAACTCTCTGCGTATCCACGTCGAGCGACCAACACGAAAAAAAAAAAAAAAAAAAAAAAAAAACAGTGAACGAGTAAGTTGGTAAACTAGCGTGCGAGCTTGCGAGGCCATTGTTCCGACGTCGTCGAGCGCTAAACACCTCGAGCTCGTGCATTTCCCGTACAGCGAGTGGCGTCGCGACTCGTATTTCACAGGATCGTCGTCGCGTGAGCGTCCTCCCTGTCCCTTTGCGAATACACGTATATACACGCAGACCACCCTCCTGTTTATCGCTTCTTTGCACTCTACTTCGGGGCTTTTCTTTTTTCTCGAGAGATTTCGGATGAATTGATTAGGTGTTGCGCTTCTCGAATAACGGGCACGCATTGGAGTGTCGCCGAGCGAATGGGGACGACGAGCTGCGACAGTGACTCTCGCACGGTCCGCGTGGTCGACCGAGCGTCAAGTTAGGCAGTGAAAACTTGACGGAAGTAAATGTGCGCGAACGGCGCAAGCCCGCGCAGCATCGAGCAATCCGAAAGCCGTGTTTACGTGCGCGCATTGCAGCGTCTCCGAAGCACGTTGACACATCGGGAAACGTTCATTGTCCCAGTGATATAACTGAAACATCAGATGGGTATCGCGCCGGGGTCGCCGACTGTATCCCATAACTGACAGCCACTGCGCGCTCAGTTGAAATTACATTACTAACTATGAACAATGACTCTGTTGCACAATCAGCATCAAGAGCGGCGGGCAGTGTTTCTCCCCCGCGAGACAGCGAAGGCGCAGGGTTTCATTCAATTTCCAGGTTTCTGCGCGCCTCGGATATCTTGCTCGTTCAAGAAATATTCCATTTTAACGCTGTCTGCTACCTGAAACGATGTCTCATTGTTCGCGCTATCTTCCGTTCCCCCGATTTCAATGGATGACAGTTTCAATTGGAGCCTCATTGTCGGCGTGTAATCAGCAGGATTTTCTTTTGCCGCGGTACGCAAGTCGACCGATCAAGTCCGACAAGTGTGTGACAAGCGGCCGACGCCGCACTCCTCGTCATCTCGATCGTCTCCACTCGTAGCTCCAAATTTTACGGGCACGATCGCGGATGCGGGAAAAGACGGGTAATCACTGGCAAAAAGAAATCGCGCCGCGGCTTCGTTCTCCGCACCCGAAGAAAATCACTTGGTAAGCCGACGAACAGAAATCCGCAGCCGCAGCACGCGCTTCGAAAGCGTGCCACGTACGGCAATCTCGACACCCTCGGGAGAGAGCTGCACGCACGAAAAAGAAGAAAAAAAAAAGGAGCGAGACTTTTTTTTTTTGTTCTTCTTCTTTCGCACAATACATCGAAGACTTCTGTCGCGCGACCCTTCGATGCCGCGTGGGGGGCTGTGCGCACACGTCGCCGCTCTCTTAATTAAATTCTCGCGCCGACGACTTTGCGCTGCGCGTCGCTGAGGGTTGCGCGAGAATGCCCTCCGATCGACCTGTCTTTTTTTCTTTTCTTTGTGTTCGGCACCGATGGATAATGTGAAAAAGAGGCGCGACTCGCGTGGGCGTTGATTTTCACGTTAGTTGAAAATAATAAATGAAGAAATAAACAAACAATTAGCCGAGCCGCGCGCTGTTTCTTTCTCGTTGCTTAACTCCAGGCCGTTTGCTTGCGAAAGACTGCGAGATAGAGGCGTGTAATGAAACCGAGACAAACGCGCCGGATTTTTCCTCTTTTATGAGCCGCTCGCGAGGGATAGAGAAAAACTGGAGACCCGAGGCAGACAGACAGACAGACGCACACGCGCACGCGCACGCAGAATGAAAAAACGAGCTTGCGAGAGTAAACAATGGCTTTTCGCTTCCTCTTTTATCGCTGATTATTCACGTTTATTAAATTTTTAGCGTCGCCGAGCCCTTTGCTCCTCATTGACAGCAGTCGCTTTCGGGGAAAGAAGATATGATTGCCAAGCGTTGCAAACTCTTGTAATTTAATTGTGACTGGAGTAGCTCAGCTCCTCCGTCTCTCCCTTCTCTTCTTTTTTTCTGCTGGCTAATGGAGACAGAAGCTACTGTTGTGAAGTTGGCCGTCTCTCCGGTCCGCCTGCCTGCCGAGTAGTTTGCTTTGCATCCATTATAATAATTCGGCCCTTTATTTCGGAGATGCGTCTCCGCGAGACTCTTCGTTACGAGCAGCTCCACTTTCTCCTCTTCTCGCCGTCAAACATTTCGATCGCTTCGGAAAGTAGCGGGCTGTTTGACGAAGCGCGCCGAGGAGGATCGCCAACTCGATTTAGCGACCGGATGGCGATTCAGTGGCAATTAACCCCAGTCGAGATTCGCACTACTCGACGGCCGATCTCGTTCGACGATTCCTGACTTGTTGGGGACTCGTCGACGACCGCGAAGAACCACTCGGCTCTTCTAACGTACGTTCTGTCCTGGATCCCGTTAAAATCGTGAAAATGAAATTTTGCGTTGCAGCGACCGACTGACAATGACGAGATTAGCGGCATGGCTGACAGGCCTGATGCTGTTGCTTCTGGCGCAAACGGCCCGAGCAGAGCTTTACACGGCCCTCGTCGACATGGAGGAGCTCCTCGAGACCGAGTCCGTCCTGATCGACACCCTCCAGGGCTACATCAGCTCACAGGAACAACGACTTGCCACGCTCAGGAGGTAAGACACTTCATTATTATTGCAATGCCTTTGAGGGAAAGGAACTTTGTTTTTTGCGTACGTTTCGATAGGTCGTCGAGAAGTATATTATCCCTTTGTTGGGTTGATCAAGTAAGCACAAGTAGTCCATAAAGCCAAAGGCCTAACGTTTGCTTTCTTATAAAACGAAGACGTATCTTTCCGTTTGGACGTATCAAATCAGCGTAACGGTCGTTTGGTAAATCGTTAAAAGAAAATTCAAGACCGTTTTATCACGCATTATTTTTCAATAGTTCGTAAAGAAAAATAAATCCAAGAAGCATCGGAAAGAACAATGGATTCAGGTAGTGTATTACACATAAAACCAAGTTCGTGATCCCTTTAACCCCGCGGCTGCGGAAACTAGCGTAGTATCGACGACACGTCCATCGAAGCCGCAGAATACAAATGCCGGCGTCGACGTCGGCCAAAAAAGAATCCCTCAGCGGCTGGAATTACGAGGCTCTACTCTTACGTCTCCCAAGCAAGCAAGTCCATTCCGGCGCTGCCAGTTAAGTTCCTCGCGGGCGGCTCGCAATTTCCGTTTTGACGCGGCAGAGACAAAAAGTTAACGAGATTGCTTTATTCCAGCGAGGCAAAAACGGAAAAAGCTCGCCTCCCTCGAACCTCCACGTCACATCGTGGATTAGGAGCGCTCTGCTCTCTCCGCTTAAGTATTCTCCGGGGCTTTTTCTCTTGGGAGGGAGGAAAAGAGAGAGAGAGAGAGCATACGGGAGACGAAGAGACAGTTGATCGGTTGGAATTTGCTTTCGCGACCCTTTGTTTGTTTGCGACGACGAGCGCACTGGACGTGAGAACGCGCTCGCCTGCGCGAACGTTCACTTTTATTTCGAATTGTCGTTGGGCTCCTTTCTGTCGCTTGATTTTATTTTCCAGCGAAAATGGATGCTTCCACGCGGAATGCACTTTTTCACGCCTCTACATGCTTCTTTTCCTTAACGGTGGCAACTCAATTTTTTTTTTATTTTACTACGTTGACATCGGATCCTCGAAATTCCCGGTATAATTAATTTAAAAATACCTTTGCCGAGGCACCTGTTTGCACAACGTAATCACCTTATGCATTATCCACCTGTCATGCAGTACATCGCTTACATATTTTCGATCACCAATATATTTTACAAACGTTCGATACCCTAAAAAGCTAATAATTATATACAGCTTGGTATATTTGGTTAACGATACATTCAAATATCAAGTGGCAATTAATAATGAAACATAAAACGGAGATAGAAATTTCGGTTATTTTAAAATGCGATAAATATCCGTGAAGAACATTTGGTGAATGTTGAGCCGGACGCGGCAAACGTATAAGTATTTTAGACTTTAATTTCAATGATACCATTTATTGTACGTAAAATGGAAATTGGTCGATTCTCTCATTCAGCGGTTCTATACTTGTGCGCTCGAAAATATTCTTTTCATTCGGAACGCGTTTATTATTCAAAAATCCATCGAATTAAAAGCCTGCAAATTTGCTAGGTGGTGAATTTCTTTTTCCTTAATAAGACCTTTTATCTGCAGGCATGAACAACCGAATTTTCATATTATCGCTCAGTAGTAATGTTTCTTTTCTGTTAGAGGGGTTAATATTTGCATTCGGGCCGTTCGAGCGTTATAAATTTAAAAAAAGTTACTGTCTGCTCGGACTATAAATGAGCACCGCAATAAAAACCAATTAAACTCTCGGATGGAGGTTATATTCAAGAACCGTCTGGGAAAGAGGAAAAAAAGAGTTAAATTTGCTCGCGACAGGTTTATTACTCGTTGGCTATTATAACCATTTTTTTTGAGTGTACGCGTGCGGCTTTATTTTCAGTTTGCTTTTCATTCTCGGCCGATGGTATGAAAAGACTTTTATTTCATTCGGGGCCTCATTCGTGTTTGCATTTGAAAAAATCCCATCTTCGCAGGCGGCAAAACTAGAAACTTATGCTAAGCAGTCGCGGCAGAAAAAAAATGAAATTTGAAAGTTTAATAGGAAAGTTCTCTCGGCGGAGGGAGAGGGAACTCGCAGATTTCTTCAGCAACTCACGCGAATCTCATTATTCGCGCTGCTCCCCGCGAATGAATCTCCGTCATCGTCCGGCGCTCGCGAAAAATCGCAAAACTTCCATATCTGACTGTCCTCCCTTATCTATATATCTTTGGCGGGGTCACTTGTCATTTGCGCGCAAGGCTGCTTTTAATCAACTATCGAATCGAGTCACGTCCGCAGCCAAGAAGATCGAAACAATGCGCTCGCGCGCGTACCGAGTCCGGGCGCGTAACTCAAAGTCGACGACGCGAGACGACGGGAAAAAGGGAAGAAGGTGAAAACACGCCACATGCAGCAACATGCGAGCAGCAGTAAAAAGAGGCGGAAGGAGCAACAAAAGGATAGACGACGCCGTCTCGTCAAGCCTTGCCGGCCGTAGAAAGCCAAGGCAGTTTGGAATTCGGTGGAAAATTTAAGGACGATTTCGCTGACGTGAAAGTGAGGGGGAGAGGACGGCTGCTACGATGCGATGCTCAATTCGACGACCCCGCCACCCTCCCGCACGAAATAGCGTGTATGATTGCACGGGATTGTTTGGAAAATGCTTCGCGAGCCTTTTAGATTCTTGCCTCTTGTAGTCTTTATGTTAACGAAACGTTCGTTTGTTTTTTTATTCTTTTCGTTTTGGAAACCAATAATTTTCATTATTTCGGTCAAAATCTTTGTCGTCGCATGTTTCATCGAACAAAAGTTACGGGAACGTCTTGTATTCGTGCACTACGCCAATGTTTTACGTACTACTGTTACATTTGTGCAAACCATTTCGACCAACCTTTGCGAGTGCAAACTTTTAACATCCGAACGAAAAGCTCTAGTGTAAACCACTCAACTTTTCCATTTAAACTAACAAGTATAACGCCAGAAAAAAAATAAAAAAAAATCAACAAAGCCTTTTTCTTTATTGCCGTCAAACGATCGTTTCACTCAAATATTTACCGGTACTCTATCTCGCGCCACACGGATAATCCTGGGGCATATAACGATCGTCAAGCGCGAGCGTACGAAACGATAATCGCACAATTCAGGAGAAGAGCTCAATTCCACCTATCCATATACGCGAGTAGTGGTGGTGATGGTGGTAGTGGTGGTAGCAAAGCTCGCAAAATTTTTCGCATCCGTTCAGCTGAACAATCACGTCACCGTAGGAGTGAGAGAGATTCGAGTGTAATGGGCGAGAAAAAAACTTGGTTGTGCGCAATAAAAAAGAGAGAGACCGAACACACCGGTGATTATTCGGATGCGCGTTTTGGTCAAGGTGAAACGGACTTTTTTATTTGTTCCCGGCGAGATTTTATTTGATCGTAGCGGAAAATTAAAGCCCGCTAGGCTGGAAAAAATGCATTTTTTTTTAGACTGCGAATCACAGAATATTACGTCGTTGAAAGCTTTTCGCACTCGTAAAATTATTTCATCGATTTTGGAACGATGAATTTTTTTTAACAAATTGACGACACTTTGTTTGATTGTCATTCCTTGTTTTCGGCGATTATGTGCATGCAGAGTATGTTTTAACCACAATACACAGAACGACATGGAAAATGTTGTTATAGTACATTTTTTTATCCGATGAATAAATAATTAGCTATGGTGAATCGAAGGTCAATCAGTAAGCGCGCTTGGATAGAAATCAAGGGTGAGCCGTTAGTGGGAAAAAACTTGGTGGACGTTACCACCGTAGGATTTCGGAAAAGCATGTCAATGAGAGAGAAAGAGCTATTAACGCGATTTCGTGATGTGCGTAGCGCTGAGTATCTTCACTTTTTACTGCGATACCTTTGCCGCGATGCTACAGTGCCTCTATTCGAAAATGTCCAATCTGAATGGTTTCGACGGTTTGGAAAACTTGAAAGAGATGGTGTTTATTCTAAGCTACATTGTTTCCGTGCGTTGCTTGAGCCGTTCGCCTTCGGAAACGTTAATAAAAACAGCATGATCCATATATATATACTGCAAGAGATGCGTCATAAATGGAAGCAAAGCGGCTCGGCCCACTACGTACTTAGCAGCTCTCAGAAATGATGAGTGTGAGAATATCTATTGAGAGACCTGCTTTAACACCTGCCTGTAAGCCTGTGTATCTGGAAATACATACACACACAGGTAGGAGAAAGTATTAGGGTATCAACCCTCGCGGATTAAAGCAGAGTTCAACCAAGAGAGTGACAACGACCGGCTACTTTATATTCGATAGCGCTTAATGTCTGATTGTTGATTTATCATAGCTAATTATTAATTGTCAGGATACAAAGGAATTGAAATGTTCAACAGAGTCGAACGAACGGCAACCTGTTACTGCGTGCATTACTTAACTAGCGCGGGAAAGCAGACGCTTGTCTCGTGTGAGGTTTATGCCCGAACGAAGCGAGGGATTAAGAATTAGATTTGACCCGGTTGCTTTACGAGTTCGTGACAAATTAGAATGCCTTTTTTTAGTCGCTCGTTTATGCTGTAATTGCGAGAAGCTTAATCATATCAGATGATAATAATAATGACACTACAGAGGATAGCCGAACAAGTATAGATGACACCATGATTTGAAAATTAGAGATGTAAATTTATTCAAATTCAGCGAATACGAGGTTGCTCTGTCTGCACTTTGCCGTTTCTTTTATCTCACAGATTTTATCTTCGCCTCCGTTATGGGCGGAGCCGAAGGACCCAAGTGGCGCGTGTCCATTTTCTGTTCTTGCTCGCTTTCAGCCATTTTTTCGACCGCTTGGAAACAGGCACAACTCACCGTTATAATGAAGAGCAACACACCATCGACTCCTAAGTATCTAAACAATAATAATATTTTTGACTCTTTCCAGACCGTATTCAGCAAGCGCCGTAGTTTCCAAACGGCCATTAACAAACAAAAGATGACCCTATTAGTACTGCTTCATTTCAACAAAGTATTTTACAGCATTCCACCTTCTAAATTAGTGCATTTAAACTTGTTGACGTAGTTTCTCCAGAGTGGCTCCTCTGTAGTTTAATCGTATCCGAAAGGTCGATTTCAGAGTGTCCTCCAAAGATTGTGAATCCAGTCGATTGAAGATCAATCTAGGTATTTCATAGGGTTCTGTTTTGGGACCGCTATTTTATTTATACATCAATGACCTGCAGCATGTACTGAAATAACAAGACGTCAGGCACATTTTTTACACCAATGACTTGTAGATTTATCTGCACAACGCTAAGGACGACCTACTGGATAACATTGTGAGACTATCCAGAATGGCATAGATGGTGGCAGAGTGGGCAATCGGCAAGGCTAGACATTGACTAAGTCACAAAAAAAGGCAATAAAGTTTGCTCTTTAGAACAGCTTGCACCACGCTAAAGCTGCGCAGGAGATTACTGATCCAGCCACATCTTGATTATTGCGTGGTGGTATTTCCCAGAAAGCAGCTGAATTAGCTCTGCACTGATTCTCGCACGAACTATTTTACTGCCCCGTTTATGTACAAAATCATTTGTATGAGAGAGCCTAAGTATTTAGCAGAGTTCTTTGCATACAAACCCGGATTCTCTGGTAAGAGAGAATGGCCGGAGCTTAACATTCTCAAGGTGAGAATTGAGACTGGGTCTAGATCCTTTCAAGTCTCTGATGCTCGCTTATAGACCTCCCTCCCTTTCTCTCTTCGGCATCTGCCATTGCTTGCTGCCTTGAGGATGGAGTATGAAAATACTTTCTAACCCTTAAGTCTGACTTGAGAATGACCTATTCTTTAAACAAAAAGAATATGTACTGCGTTTGACGTATCCTCACAACTTTTAACAGATTATTATCTACATAATACTTTATGTAATATTATGTACGTATATATAATCTATACTTGTTCGGCTATTTTATTGAAACATCACTCAACTCACAATGATTAATGTTGACCATCTTATCGTTAAATGGTATGGCACCGCAAGCAGACAGATTGTATCGGATAAGATTGAAGTATTAAGCCGTAAAATAAAAGTGTCTCCGAACCTCGACTAACCCTTCTACAACGTAATAATTTGCTCTCTACAACGCTCAGACAAATAACAATGCCAGCTTCATTTTCAAGAAATCTCAACAAAGAACGTAGCCGTGGCCAGAAAATATTTCGCTCTCTCTCTCTCTCTCTTTCTCTGAAAAGCTCAGCGCGGCCGAACGACAAGTATTTTTAATTAAACTCTCGCGCAGTGTCTTAATTAATCAAACGAGTGAGAAAGAGAGAGAGAGAGAGAGAGAGAGAGAGAGAGAGAGAGAGAAGATGAAACAATGCTCCTGCACGCACACTGGTAAGTTTGGGAAGGTGTAAAAAGGAGCTTGCGACCGTGGCAGCGGCGAAAATTTATTCCGGAGAGCATTCGTGCGCGTGGCGGAAGCCGTTAACGGCCGGCCGATAATTCTAACCGAGCAGCTCCCTTTGAATTGCTATACTGCCTCGTGTGCGTGCTCGTTTGCAGCCTCCATTCATCGCCTGGTAATCGACGGTATAATGGAAAAAAAGGGGGCTGTCGTTAACTTTTCGCTCGCTCCCTTTGCCGCGGAAGGTTCTTTTTCGCTGCCGCGCAGCTTTTGACGAGCGAAAGCCGAATGGTCAAGAGGGGATTATTTTTTGTGGATTATATACATACGTTGGTCGAGCGAGATGTCTTTTTTTCGTGTGAATGGGTATTGCGCTGAGAGAATCCCCACGGAATGATATAACGATTGGAATACTCGTATAATGAGATACAGGTAAGTGAATTGAAAGTACTTTTAATTGAATTTTGATTTTATGCGAAAAACTGTACGGTCTTATCAAAGTTGAAAGCCCTCGCTACCCGGATCTCGAAGTAAACTCGTAACACCTCTCTCGAATGCAGTTTGTAAAACCATGCTCCGATGTACTTTGAAGGAGTTATTAAATAAAATCAAGGCAGAGCGCGTTGCACTTGCTCTCGTTGGAGCGCTTCCAAGAATCCTCGTTCTAAGCCACCGGCAAAAACTTTAAGTGTTGTGTTGTGTTTTCTAGAGAAAGATCGAAGTGCCGTTCAATGAAAGTGCGGCTCTCGTCGCATAATCTCTAGAGAAGCGAAGCGGATTTTTCATGTTGTGAAATTTGATTGTATATTCCATTGATAAAATAACGGAAGGGCATACACGCATGGGTATGAATTTGAAATTTTGTTATTCTGGCTTTATATTCATGGTCATAATACTTGGAACTTTACTGACGAACCTCCTCCCGCTCAAGTTATAACATAATTTTAGAATGCATGCATACATCAGAAGTTTAATAGCCTAGGGCACTATTATCGCTTTGACTATTTTGAATTCGAGACTGCGCCCCTCCCCCGCTAAACTACTCGGAAAAGAAAGTAATTTCATCAAGTTTTATCGTTCCGAATATTCATGACTTCTTTTATTTTTTGCGTGTTGGTTATAGAACTTTGACGGAAGGAAAAGGATTATATTTTTAGAAAACAAAGTCACAAATGTATTTTTTAAGAACAACTTACGCTCTATATTTATTTGACAAAATTGTCCTTGTCAATTACATTACAATGAATAATTATATAATACATAGGAATGGACGTTTCTACAATTACAATGTATCAATATAAAATAAAAATAAAAGTACAAGAAAAAAAATCAAATCAAAAAGATTAAATTCGTCATCGTTATCGTCATAAATAAGGATGGAAAAAATAATAAGCTATCGAACGGAATCAAGCAAGCGAAAGAGAGATTCAGTAACAGACTAAACTACGTACAATTAACATAAAATGACAGAATAGGTAGCTAATATGAAAAAAGACAAAAAAATGATGATCGAGTGCATTACTTAAGACCTAAGTATAAAGCTTTCTGTCGTATCTCACACGACGCCTCCATTGGCAGCAGTGCCGTTAACGGAGCAATGTATCACCGGATAGTTGATCGGCATCGGCACGTACTCGATCCAATATGGATTTTGCGCCTGCGTACCGGTTCGCGGTATGAACTCCTTGGCCAGTGGATTGAGTGCCGTCCCGAGCGACGGCTCGTTCACCTTGTGTAAGTGGTAGTCTAGTTCACGTGGATCCATACCGTGCACACCTGCCGTGCGTAAATAACGACGCCAGTGGTTGCTGCATGATCCTGTTACACACACAAACGCAAATATTCAGCACACGCTTTAACATTTTAATTTTCATTCTGCCAAATTCAATACCGCTCATTTATTACTTCAAACGAAATTGATCTCGAGAAGTTTTTTTTTAATTAGACAAGAATATTCATTTGTGTAATTTCAATATAAATGTTGATAATATATGTTTAAATACGATACAAGCAAAATTACGTATAAATACTACGAATTCAAAAATAAATAAATAAATAGACAAATAAAAACTTACCAATAGTAAGAAGTGCTACTGGATCTCCAACCACCGCAACAAGACTTTTTGCACGTGTCACGGCTGTGTTAAGCAACCGTGCATTGGTCAAGAACCCATAATCGCTAAGCTGTCTCTCGGCCGAGTGTCGACTGCAATGGCGCGTGCGCACCACACTGATGAAAACCGCAGTAAACTGTTTCCCCTGTACATTTAGCACTCTTTCGACCGAGACATTGAATAGACGTCGCTTGCGTAGCTCGCCACGGATAAGGAGCACTTGCTCGGCATAATGTGCTAATACGCCTATCGAACCTTCGCCGAATGGACCCCAAGAGTCCGCTGGCCAATGGCGACGAAGATCCGACACACGCTCAGCTATCTCGGCAGCTTCTACTGCATTGTAGTAGCCTGTAGAGTTACTACCCTGAAAAAATCAATAGACAAGATAGTTTTTAGTAAGCTTACGACTCGACCTATGACCATTCATCGAATGATTTATGAAGCATTTGACTCACCTGCATTACATTTCCTTCGCAAGCGTAGAATGTCAAAGGCGAGAGTTTCGGGTGTGACGGTAAACTCGCGCCAGGCTCGATTTTACCCAAATAAAATAAGTCAGAAGTCAAATTGACGATATCTTTATGAGCTCTGTAATTTGTGCATAATTGTATTCTGCAGGGGTGATTGGGTTCGTAATTGAGATGGATTCTCTCGAGTAAACTCATGCCGAGATTCCTCTCACGCGCCAAATCGCTGTACACTTCGGGTGCTAACTGCATTTGGTCACCCGCTAAGACAAGCCTCGTGCGTTCATTGGCTAGTGCGAGACATGAGAGTGCCTCGCACTCAAGAGCTTGAGCGGCTTCGTCGATTATTATATGAGTGGGACTGTAATCGAGTGCCATCAGGCAACTGGACGTTGCCAAGGTAGAGATCACTAAGCCGCACTCCGCTAGATCCTCGTTCGTTGGATCGCGGAAGTTAAAGTGACGGTCCGACGGACAGTACTCGCGGACGACTGCGTGCACCTACAAGAGCAGAACAGACATACATCATTTCTTCGAGCCGTTCCGACATTCGGCTCGCTACTAATTAAAAAGTGGTTTTTAACTTACCGTTGTTCGTGAGCGACCAGTGTAGTAAATCCTGAGTGGTTTTAGTCTAGGATTTTTGGTCTCCTTATACCAGAGATCGAAAAATTCTTTAACGTAGAGATCGGCAGCGCTGTTACTGTGGGTGCAAAGAATTACTCGACTTTTTAGATCGTTCACCAATAATATCCTCAATGCCTGTGCGATGGTCGAAGTTTTACCAGTGCCAAAGGGTCCGAGAAGCAATACAGGTGGTAAAATTTCTGTGCTTGGAGCCATCATGATGGCTACTGCCTCCTTTTGCTTATCATTCAGTCGGCAATCCTTAAGGCTGGTCGTCCATTCGTTGGACCAGTCGAGTCTCCGGTCATCGTAGCTACCATTCCTTCTAGGCATTTTTGGCTCGGGGAAGACGATTCTGGTGTCGGGTAATGCATCGATTGCTCGATGCCACTCGCAGAATGGTGTGCGATTCATCACGAATTGCACATACATTTTTACGTTCGTATCCGGTAGCAATCCTAATTGGTCGACACATTCCTTTGATAGACGAACGTAAATTGAGTGGTTACATTTGTCCTCAATATGTGCTTCGTAGATTTTTTCGCCGAGGACCGGTCGAGCAGTTGGGTCGTCACTGAAAGTGATTTTTTGCACTAGTAGGTAATTACAGCTGCGCAGGAGAAGACGTCCACTCTTTGTGTCTTCCGATATTTCTCTTCCGAGTGGTAGCTAAAATGGTGATGTGAGAATAGGGAATCGTTTGGCTGTCTCTTTGTTTGTTTGTTTAAGTACTTTGTTTTTTGTGGGATAATTATACGTTGCCAGGCAATCTTTTGTCATCTAATATTAATCTTAATATAGCTTAACTGATTAAATCTTTGCTACTCTGTTACGTAATTAAAATCACATATAAATAAATTGGATTCGAACATTGAAAGTATTGAAGAACAAAACTCATAATATAATTTAAAAGAAATCTATTTGATACAGCACAAGCTTTGATTAAGCAAAGCAAATTTAGCCTTATTGCAACTGATAAAAAACTAAAGTACATTAATTATACATGAAAGAGAATCTTACCTGAGCAAATAACTCTCCAGGAGACACATATTTAGCAACAGTTGAAGCATCAGTGTCAGAAGTAAGGATATAATCGTTCGACAACCTCAGTTCAGTCACTTCGTTGTAACGTGCAATTTGCTCACGTCTTGCCATCTCCTCAATAGTCACTAACTCATGCAATCTCCTACGATAGTTCCTTCGATCCAGTGCAGTCTCCTTTAGTGTAGTGTGAGTTAAGAAAAACTGATCCAACTCTGGCTTCGGATACATTTGGCATAAATTATATTCACGTATGTCACGCTCTGGCACAAAAGGCGATTTGAACCAAACAATAGGTGTCTTTTGTGGATTCTGCTGACACAAATAGAGCAGGTACTCGCGTGCTGCTTCCAGACGAATCTCATCTTCTGGAAGTATGCAGTCAATGCATATCTGACGACGAATCACTGGTCCTTTATTAAAGCCGAATAATACATCTTGACAAAAAGTGCCAGTTGTGTGGCTTTGAAATTGAATCTCAACTATATAGAGACCCACACTTGGCTTTGCACTTGTTGGAAAGGACTCTACAGGTGCCACATAGTGTTGCGAGAACATGTTGTCGGTACAAAGAGAATCTCCAAGTACAGACTTGATAGTAAAGTGATTTGTGCTATTATCCATTGCTAGGCTCACATTTTTTAAGTATTTCATGCCTAAAAATATTAAATATATTTATTAGCATCGGAAAAAAGAAATTTGTCTTAGAAATGAGCATATTGTACGATACTCAAGACTAGAAAGAAAGATATATATATCTTTTATAAGCTCTGTGTTATATGTGGTTTATATGTTTACAAGTGGAAAGAAATTTAAATAAAAATATTTGTTTATCAACAAATAAAAAAAAATTCGAAGTAACGTATTATTTCTGTATCAAGAACGTTTTATATAAAAAAAGCAATAAATGGCCCTTGATACTTCAATCCAAAGCAACAACTAGCGCCAAAGTATCAGCTGTTCTCTCGAGGCGCATAAACAATTCGAGTATCATCTGCTCGTTTTGAAATTGAAAAAAACAATAACAACAAGAAAACAGTAAGCAAGCAAGTGCCAAAGCAAAAATGTGAAAGCCAAACGTACGTACCTTGTACAGAAACTTCGAAGTTCCATACTGCTTGCACATCTTCACCAGTAAAATGTTTTCTAACGTTGAGTTTGCCTTGGGGAAGCTGAACCGCAATTTCCTTGAGATTGCCATCAACGAGTACCTTCAGTGGATTCTCGGCGCGGAGCCATTTGCGTCTAGTACTCTCGACAAAAGCGTCGCCGCTCTCAAAATTAACCTCTAAATCATCGGCATCACCTTCGTCGAGTTCGTCTCTTCGGTGAAAACTGGCCATGTCTTCTATCAACGGAATATTTCTTCTGACACGATATGGGGCCTGTTCCAGAAATGCTTTTTCAACTGACTCGAAGATAGTCTTGAAGTACTCTCTGCTATTGTTGTTCTTACAACAACGTAATTTGTATTGATTGCTTGGATAATTTTGCGATTCTAGCCACTCTGCCGTCGATAATCGATGGCCGTTAAATGGAAATTGATTTATAAGGCAGCTAGACGTGCACGGAACGTTTTCTGTGTGCGAGTTTCCGTCTACTGCGTGTACTCTGATGTCTATTCGCGATTGCGACTGGTTCGAGTTCCACCCTTGGTTTGGTGGGAGAACGGAACGCGAATCGATCTTACCGCGCATGCGCTGAACAGCATTTGTGTCTAAAGACATGACTCTTGTCGCTGATCTGGCGGGAACACAAGCCATATTTAAACTTGCTCACTGACGCAAAGTAATTGAAGAATGACGGAAAAAAACAATAAGTAAAAGGACGGAATAAAAGTGTAGCAAAAAAGGTTACTCTTCTTTTATTGAAGACTGCCGAAAAAAAATAAGCAAAAAGACAGAATGAAAGTGTAACAGAACGCAGGCAATATACTAGTCAGAGGCAAAGGCAAAAGTATCGGAGAAATACGACTTGCTCTTGAGAATATTGGTTTCAAAATGCTAACTTGCACTCCTTAAATACCCTATGAGTTTCACCCCCATCCCTCTTGCAGAGGAGATCGTTTGGGGCCAGTGTCCAATGCGAATGCGGGGACCGTCATCAAGCTAATGAGGAGAGCAAGAAGGCCAACCCATTACCTACCCTAACCTTGTTCCTCCGCCCGCAACTTTCGCTTTTTCCTCTTCTTGCTACCTCTCCGCAATATTTTTGCATCGTTAAAATCATTTCAATTTTTCTAATTGAACATTCCTAACAGTGGCCAACACCGACACCCTTTTTATCCAGACAGCGCATACGATTGAATCATATGTCACGGGCAGACAGCTGCTTTTGGCCATTCGAGTCGAAAGTATTCGCGTGATGCCGATTTACTCGTCGATAAGATTCTAAAACCAGTAGAGCTTGGTATACATATTCTCAAATTCATTCGGTATAATCGTTTCTGAGTATTGTCTCTCGGCGACGCTCAATTGTCAGCGATGGTGACAATAACACCCAACAATAATAATAACCAATCGAATAACACCCGCTAAAGAGGACAAGTAAACATAACGAACGATAAGTCACGAACAGGGCAGGCGAGTCGAGCACTCAATGCCGTTTCGCCCCGATGTACCACTAATGCTCGAGTTCGGCAACCGATTCGACTAATCACTTGCTCGCAAAAGCAGGAATGTCGTGGATTTCGCGCCACGTCTTGGCATTCACGCTTGCAAGGATGCTGCGACCAATTGACACGCGATGCCGCTGATTTCAAGTAGCCCCTCGCTGGCCGCCATGTCGATTACGAGTCAGCGTTTGTATTTTATTCGCAACAATCCCAATAATTTTGCATGATATTAAGTCTTCGAATGCATCTGAAAATCTTTTGCTTTTGGTGTATTATGCATTGCGAAAGGGAACACGACATTTATGTCAGGTAAAATGCAGACTCCCAAGAGCTACGGGAATACTCGACACATTAAATAACCATCACCAGAATCATAAATGAATTGGTCATAAATGAATAAAGGAAAAGAGAAAGTGACTGACGGCTTTAGGGTTCAATAGAGTCTAATAACTATTGGACTCCACCAGTGAAAAGTCACCGATAGTCATCAAGGGTTTCTTTTCTCTCGTTTCTACTCGGGCGCTAATACCACGCCGTGCACTAATGGGCTACTTCAGTTACACGTATTGTAATATGCTGTTATTGGATCTGATTGTGATCCTTGCGAAATTGTACGTTTGTTTTAAGCGTTGAGTGAGAAGTTGCCCCGAAAAATAAAGTTAGATGCACTCGTGAGAAAGTGATTTCAGGCTTGTGCGGCCAGTATCGAAATGTACTATAACGGAACACGCAATTATTTGGACGAATAGGACAATCGTTTTATTGATGACGAACAGTTTTCGACATCAAAGGAAAATCGTTGACAGAGTGATGCTGCTTTTATCATCGAATTTATTACTGAATTTCGTTTGAACATCGATATCTCATCACTGAATTTGCTCTCGATGATTTTGCATTACAGATTATTAGAGCAGTTTTGCAGAAAGAAGTTTACATATTCGCACCCGCATAACGCTTAATTATTCATCATTTGGATTCAAAACTATCCAAAATAAATGACGGATCATTCTTATTTGTTCTGTTTTCACGCAATTTCCTCGCTAAATCAATATTCGTTAATTAGAGTCATACACTGAGCACCTTTGATAGGAATAAAAATGTGCGCTAACTGTCCATGCTTGTTTATATAATCATGATACCGGAAAACGTTAACAGACAATTGTTTATTACAAATGAAATGGGAAAAACACGAAATAGTTGCACTTGCTTATTTAGTTACCATTACGGACGCCATTCAAACAGAGAGAATAAAAATGAAAGTTTCTAATCTGTTTGTTTACAATACTAATTTGTTTTTAATTGTCGAATCCCATTAATGAATCAAAGCAGCTGCTCCTTCATTATTGCGTGTACCATTTGTTAACATCTTAACGAACAAGTTCGTTCAACGAGAAGGTAAAGACAAAGAATCAAAAGAACAATAAAAGTAAAATTGCTTCCGCGATCAGTGTAAAACAAACTTGAATTGAATGAAAAAGTTTTGGCCAGCGCTGCAGCAACGCACAAGTGGTATTCAAACATGCATTTACACGTGAACTGGTAGATTTGAATGGAGTTGCAATCAGTAAAATTGCAAGCTATTCGCATCCTCGTTCTTCCTCGAGCGAACGAGCTCTTCGATGAATAATCGGGAACACTTAGTTTGCCAATTGTCGCGCAAAATAGGAAATTCAGTTCAAAGGGAGCCGGCGATATCGATATCGGAATCACGCAGGTGCCCTTAGAAAAAGAGATAGAACGCCCGGCAAGTTTGTTTGAGGCGGAACCAAAAGAAATTCGATTACTCGCCGGCGGCGGTGGCAGCGGAGAGAGCAGCACGTACCTAGCTCCGCACGAGAGTCGAAAATCCCGTGATCCGAGCTTATAAGTATTTCAGGCCATTAGTGAGCACCACACGTGCGCTAGTCGCTTGAAATAACACGACTCTCTCACTCACTCGCTCGTAGCCATGATGAATTGCGGTCCTGATTGAATTCGATCGCCTTCTTCCTCTCTCTCTCTCTCTCTCTCTCTATTCTTTTGCAGTCGAATTGATTAAGCCAAATGGATTTTAGCGGCAAATGGCCTCTCGTAAAAATTACCAAGGAGGCTTAATCCGGCCATACATCCGTGACACCTTTCTTTTTTACTTGCGTGGCAAAAAATCTCTCCCTCGAAGCTCCAAGTTTTTTTCATTAAAATTAAGGTTGCACCACGCGTGGATATACGTCGATAATTGGTTCATTCATCACTTGATTGTGGATCCGCGCTTGGACTCTAATAAAAGCCGACAATGTCCTTCGATCGGCACGGCCGAGCGCAATTTTCCCTCCGAAGCTGTAAGTAGAAAAAGAGCGCCAGATCTAAGCTGCAATTCGCCTTCACCCCCTACTCCCCTCGCTTCTCTTTCCCAATAACGAGTTCTTGTTAGCGCGATTTCGCTTCTCTCTCCCTTTTTCTCTCTCTTTTTTCGCTTTTCTGCACTGTGCGCCTGACTTCGTTTTGTTACTCCCGCATGAACGCAAATTCAAAGCTCTTTCCGTTGATCGAGGTAAATGTTTGCAAAACTCGTTCGAGCCGGGCGATGAGATCAATTCATTTTTAAAATCACTCGGGAAGAAAGTATGGCTTGAAAAGTTTTTGTATTACTTGGATGATTTTATTTGGAAAGTGAAAACTACGTTTTATTTTAACGGAAACAAAACTAGATTTTCATTGAAATACCCTTCTCGAGAAACTTTTTGTTCTATTGGGATTCCAATTTAAATGTATCGATAAAACCTTCAATTAAGCTAAGAATATAATTTATGGCTTCATATAAAATTTATGATACTCAAGAACTAGCAATATTATGATAGACTAGGGAGACAATACGGTAAGAAAACCAAGCTATTAACCACGTTCTATTATGTTTGTCTGGCTTAACGCGATACGTTTGGCCTGCTCTGTCTTTCTGTCTTTGTTAAAATTGCCTTTTGTCAATAAATACCTTGAGGTTGCCGTCTCAAGATGCTCGGGCTTAAGTGCGGCGCCGTATATTAACACCAGAAGAGACACGATGTTTATTTATTTTGACCTGAATCTAAATAGGGATGATTCACAGGCATTTCAATAGGCCTGCAGGCCTCGGTGAAGGATTCCTTTAAACTTTACAAAATTTATGTACGTATACAGGTTATCGCTCTCCGCTAAATTTTCATACCAAAATATTAATTAAATTAAAAATTATCAACTTTCAAAAAATAGTGGTAATATTTTTTCAAAAGCCTAATAAAAAACTAATAAAGATATAGGGATCGATGTTTATTTAAATACGTGTAAAGTCTTAAACTTTGAAAATTCTCGCAACAAAGAAAAATAATTTTTTATTTTTAAAAGTTCTTAACCTTTTTTCTTAAACTACGAATAACTCCAAAGTGGTTTTATTTTTATTAAATTCTTGCCTCTACGTGTTTCTGAGGATTTCCCATCTAAGAAACAGTTATAAAATTCGAGTGCCCGAAATAAGCGAACAAATGGCACCAATTAAAAGAAGACGCTCCGCCAATAGCGCTCAGGCGGACGACGTGCTACCGCTATAGACGATCTTTCGTCCCTTATTCCGTACAAATTATATCTAACTTATATTTAATATTATGAACATATGCCATTTTTAATATATATTTTATTTGTAAGTTATTTAATATAAATTAAAACTAATAAAAAATATGAAAACTTATATTTATTTATTTAAAATTATTTACAAACTATTTTCATTTTGAAAGACTGTGAAAATTTTGAGACATTAGAGACTTGAAATATCTTAGAAATATTTTGAAATATTTAGGAATGAAAGCGTGAAATGTTTGTATACTTAGTACCATCTCGTCTTAAAATCTATCTATTAAGTCTATTTCAATTGTCTTCTGGTATTTATATTACTACAGTAAACAAAACTAGGTTTCCTCATCTCTTGGTAATAAATTGTAAACTTAAATCTTAGTTATTAGAACGCGATTTTAATTATGTACGCTGATAGGACATATAATGTAGGGGGAAGTATGATATGATGGGGCGGTAAAGCGAGCATATTTTAGGTATACTTTCTCAGGAAATACAATATATATATATAAACTAAATCTTTGTTCTTTTTTGCCCTTAATGGCTACCTTTTCTTTTTTTTAAATGTACTAGTGGTGTTTCCTCTTTTTTTTTCTTTACATTTATTTTAATGCACGAATATAGATCACATTTTTATTGGCGAAATAGAACATTCGAAAATTTAATATGCATTAAATATTCTGTGTTGAAAAATCATCATTTGAAAATTTGAAAAACATGATAACAACTGTGTACTGTAAGTTCTAAAAATATTATAGTTTTCTATAATCATATCCTTCAAGATGTAAATAACATATTTCATTATAAAATGTTCACATTTCTAATAAGCGCCTTTTACAAAAAATTTCTAATAATTTACACAACTTAATAAAGCTGAAACTACAATATTTTATCGTGATAGTCTGCCAATTTATATCTTTTATGGTTAACTCAATTTATTTAAAGTTAAATTTTCGCATAGAGCAAAATTCAATTAATTTCTCTACTAAGATATCAGTTGGTAAATATTTTGAGGTTAATATGATTAAAATGATCAATTCATATGAAATTCATATGAAATTCATACTCAATATATTGATGCACTTTTCAAACATTTAATCGTCTACGGTAATCTTTCATAAGTGTACACAACATATACCTATACATAATAGCCCAAAACAACTGATTACGTGACTATCTTTCAGCTAATCAGCTCACGAATCAAGTGGCTTCACTTTTCCAGCTTCTCTTATTTATAAGAGGATAAGAAGATATGTTGGACAACTGAAAACTGATTTTTATAGGTTCATTATATTGCAACCAGCCAAAACGAATTTGTAAAAAGATGTGAAGCAAGTTTAATTTTTATTTTGTGTCACGAATAATATATATATATATATATGCTGTATATGTCACGTAACTCGAGATTAGTTTTTTTTTTTAAGAAGTCAAAGTTTGCAATAACAGGTTTTTGAAGTCTGTAAGCAATGGTATGCATGTTACATAGAACATTTTTAGATATAAGTTGTAGAGAAATGCTAAAGCTACCTTTTGAGCTATTGTACGATAATTTTCGTTTATTAGTTATTGTAAAAAGTACCAATAACTGTCGAAAATGGCCATTTTTAAAATATTAAATATTTAAAAATCCGTCTTGAATCCAGCTACCTAAATTGTCAGATAAAAAATTTCTGCAATGTATAGGGAAGCCACAAATGCATTTTTTTGTAACCAAACAAATGTTGTATTTTTTATGCTAAAAACAAGAGGTTGAAATATCGAAATTGACGTTTTGACAAAGAGACTGAACCATTTTGCAATTCGATTCCATCGGTTAAAAAAAATTATAACTCCGTACTTTAACCACCTCTTAGTTAACTAATTGAAATATCTAAGCACCTAATAAATAGATTCAATCGCACGAGAGATTATGTTTTATAGAATTATAAGAGCTTTTTCTTAACAGCAAAAAAAATAAAAAAATATTAATTTTGCAATAAATATTTGATATCTTAAAAATGGCCATTTTCGACAGTTATTGGTTCTACAACAATTATATATATATATATATATATATATATATATATATATATAATGAACGAAAATTATTGGGTAATAGTTCAAAAGGTTGCTTTTGCATTTCTCTACAACATATATCTAAACTTTTTCTATCTAATATGCATACCATTGCTTACAGACTTCAAAAACCTGTTTTTGCAAACTTTAATCTCTTAAGAAAAAAAACTGATGCAAAATCTCGAATTACATGGCTTATAGGGCCATGGCTTATTTACATTATTCCTGACATATTTCCGTTAATTTTTTTCATCTCTGAATTTTCGTCAAAAATGACCGTTGTTTGTCTATTGATTGAACTACGTGGCAGCATGCGGCACTTTATACAGTAAGATGGCGATTTCGAGCTCTGTCGAAAGACATTAATAATTTATTCACGTCTGTGCCTTTGAAATATACATTTACATAAATTGCATTATAACTAATCACCCTAAAAAATTTTCAGTTTAATCGATGCAATTTTGAGAAAGTTATTTAAGAAAGAAAATTTTGATGTTACTTATTTTTTTCGCAAAACTGGAAATTCTTGCCATGCACGTATTACACATTGCAACTAGTGTATAATACGTTAGTCATATCACTCATATATGGTTGGATTCTTTGGTCGGTGTCTGTATTACCTACAAATACTAGTCTAAAATGTAGACTGAATAAACTGTTCGTATCGCGCATCTAATAAATAAATCTATCGATTCACTTCATAAAAAATTTACATAATTTACAAAATTAAAAATACTCCTGTCTACAAATTTTTATGATCCTAGTTCAGTGAAATCTTCCTCTATGAAAAATCATTTGAAGGGTTATTTAAAAATTCCGTGCAAACTGAGAAAGATGGCACTACTAGTGCATATCAAGGTTGATTTCAGTTATCTATGTATCTTGGAAATGTAACATATGTTGAGCTAATAAAATTACTATTAAAGTTAAAGTTAATTTCAATTAGTAGAATCTCTTGGAAGAACATACATTAAGTTTCAGCCAGATCGGTCTTTTTCTTTGTATTTGGCATTCGTTTGAGTTGAGGAATTCGAGTTATTTTGAAAAAATGGACGAAAAATAATTTCGTGTGTTGATTAAGCATTACTTTATGAAAGGCAAAACGCCTCAGGAGACTAAAGAGAAGCTTGAAAATGAAGCTGGCATTGTTATTTGTCCGAGCGTTGCAGAGAACAAATTATTACGTTGTACGATGGGATACGTCAATTAACGAGTATTATTTCAATAACGAAATAATCTAGTAAAGGAATTCTTCGGCACACCGTGCAGGAAGTGTGACTTTACCTTGTGCTCGGTCAAAAACGCGCATTCAAATTAGCTCTTCCCACAAGGCGCTTGAAAAAACACCGTAGCTAATATATATATTATAGATTCGTCAAAGACATTGTGGTCCTGTCTGCCTATTCTAGTAAACGGTACACGAAACTACAATCTAATTTCCCGCACTAGTTAGGTAATGTAATAAAACAAGTGCAATCGCGATATTGACACGCGTCTCAAAAGTCCGCAAAGGTAATTTGAATACGTACAGTTACATATGTTTGTAATATTTTTTAAAATTTAAGCGGATCCTATCTATATTTAATGGAAGATCATTTTTATATTCAGAATTCATTGCATGAATTATTATGTGGTAGAAGAACGTCCTTATATTACAAATAATTCATTAAAAATAAAATTATGTAAGTTATGTATTTAGTATATATTTTTAAAGATATGAATAGTAATCGAGTATGGTAAAATAAAGAAGCCCTCGTCTTCAGAACATTAATATACTTTGATCTCTGACTTATGTATGAAGGCACCATTGTCCAGTAAAAAGTACTAGTTTTTATTTTTTATTTTTAATAGTATTAAGTAAATCAAATAGACATTACAATACATAGACTTGTAGGGGATTTTTTTAGATATAAGTAGGACTTGAAAATTTGAAAAAATATGCAATATAAAAAGTTGTTGGCATTTAATGTTATCAAAAAATGTTAAGATTTTAAAAATATTTAACTTCGTTGAGGTTCGGAGAAAGCTTTATTTTACGGCATAATACTTAAATCCTATTCGATACAGTCCGTCTGATTGTGAGTTGAGTGATGTTTCAATAAAATAAATAAGTCTTACCTGTTCTGTCCTCCTTAGATGGGAGGTTTGCTTTGGAGGGACCTTAGGTCAATTTAGGTTTATTTGCTCGTAAATAAGTTACAATCATTACATTTTTACGATTGAAGTTTATATCGATTCGGTTTGCAACAAGCTTTATTACAACGAAATAAATGAACTTTGGAGTATCAAAAATATTAACAATGTTCATTGAATAGATAAAAATTAGGTTCATAGAAAAAGGCAGTCACTTCAAGAGTTATCCCAAGATTATTCGGTAACCTACGAGCGAGGTGGATTTACAAATTGATTGATTGACAGTCCTTCATTTATGTGAAGGCAAAAAAGATAAATCTATGTAACAATATAAAATTTTTAATGAATGGTAATAATAATGATGCTACTAGAGACGGTCAAATAAGTATAGATTATATACGTACATAATTTTACATAAAGTATTGTGTAGATTTCCTCAGTTAATAATTTGTTAAAAGTTGTAAGGATACGTCAAATGCATATGACGCAGTACAAAAAAAAAAGCGTAGGTCATTCTCAATAATCAGACTTAAGGGTTAAAAAGTATTTTAATTAATTTTAAAATTTTCGGAGTGACAAATTTACCAAAAACCATTTTAATGAACTAATATTATTTCAATACATTATTCATTTCAGTAACAAAGAAAATATTGATAGCTTAGAAAAGAATTTCGTAACATATAATAATCATAAATAATAATTATCGCAAGCGTAATGTAATTTGTCATTTAATTTTTTGATATACTTATATTGTTAATCGAGGTTCTGAGACAGGTTTATTTCACACGGCTTAATACTTCAATCCTATCCAATACAATCTGTCTACCCGCGATATCTTGCCATCTAGTGGCAAGGTCATTAATATACCTATTACCTTTACTTTCCTAATTTATAAGTTGAATGACGACCTACCACAATTAAATAAATAGATCTTAGTTATTTTGTTATCTTTGGACGGCAGGTTTGCTTAGAAGGGATCTCCTGTCAGTTGAGGTTTAATTGCTTGTAATTAAAGATCTAATCGTCATACTTGTGTGATTTGTTCGATTTGCTTTTCAATAATTTTATTACAACGAAGTAAATAAACATTTTCGTATCAAAAAAGTTAACAATGTTTGTTGAGTAGATAAAATATAAGTCCATTAAAAAGGGCGGCAACTTCGAGGGTTATCTCCAGATTATTCGGTGACCCACGAGCGAGGCGGATTTAGAGAGAGAGAGAGAGAGAGAGAGAGAGAGAGAGCAAAAACTAGCGAAAACGACTGAAAGCGGAAAATGGGCACGAGCCGTTTGGGTCCTTTGGCTTTGCTCACGACGGCAACAAAGTGCTAAGAAAAGCGTAGCAAAATGAGATAAGATCTGCGAGATAAAAGAAGTAGCAAAGTGTCGGCAGATTGACGTCAGATTCAAGTGCTAGAATATGGTGCAACGCCTGCGATATTGTAACGCTAACTAGCACGTAGCGGACCTTGTCGATGCCATTGGCCTGTTCAGGTGTCACTTTGACTTTGGTGGTCTCGTTGTCGCCGACCACTCGCATTCACTGAATTTGAATAAATTCGCATTTCTAATTTGCAAATCATTGCGTAATTGATCCTTGCTCGCCCGTCCCCAGGAGCGTCATTATTATTATCATCATTTTGATACTATTAAATTTATCGCAATTACGGTAGAGCTGAGCAACCAAAGAATTGCATTCTAATTTGTCACGAACTCGCAAAGCAATCGGCTGAAGTCTAAATTTTAATAGTTGGACACTCGAGTAGCGAGCAGCATCGTCGTCTCTGGCTCTTTAGCTCGCAGCGAGGCTAGATAAGTGAAAGAGTAAAAGTTGGCATTCGCCATCTCACTTCTGGAAACGGAAGTTCAAAAACGGTCAGTTTTGGCTTGGAAAGTCGATAAGGCGAGAGAGAGAGAGAGAGAGAGAGAGAGAGAGAGAGAGAGAAAGAGGCGGGAAATGGAGGATTGCAGGAAGTGTAAAGGGAGAGCGGGGATCGATCGAGTAAGAAGAATGGAACGAGAAGAGATAGAGGAAAAAAAGGTCGAAAAGATAATCTAGAGGCCGAGGGTAGAGTTAGAAATACGGTTAGCACTGAAAATGGCCAATAAAAGCTTGGAGGATAAAAGTGCAACAGCGCGATAGCGAGTGGCTGCTGCCGTGGCGACACGCCTCACGAGGAAAAGGGCCCTTTGCAAAATTCAAACGACGTCGAGTGCAACCTCGCCCCCCCCCCCCCCCTCCCCCGCACTCCCCCATCCTACGGCTTTACTTTTACCAGCCAAGCCAATAAATGCCAGTTTGAAATATTCAATCATTTTTCACTTTGATAGTCGGCTCGCGACACTTCGCTCTATCTAGACACAAATTCGACCGACACTCCAGGTATTCGTTTCTCAATTTAGTTCGTCGGTAAAGTCTCGTTGAGTGCTGTCGGAGTGCAGCTAGCGCAGTGAGCTTTACAGCCACATTCGGCGTGACTTTCATTCGCGGACTGCCAATGGAGATAAGAAGCCACGTTAAAGCCCACCGTAATGACGGTACGAAAAAAAAAGAGAGAGAGCAGTCTTCAACTGACCAGCTACGTTGGGAGGGGAAGGCATCCGAGTGTGATTAACGCGCGCGCGTGGCGCTCGGAAATAATTTCGGATAACACATCTCTCTCTTCTCTCTCTCTCTCTCTCTCTCTTCCGCAACTCGTTTTCGGGAAAACCACTTGAGCCTCTCCCTTCCCCGCAGCGCGCGCTGCTTTAACGAGCGTTTTTCGCATGTACCGACTTGCTGATGTGCTTTCGAGTGCGTGCGCGATTTATTCAACGTATTTCGCTCGCATTTTTCGCTGATTTATTAAATTCGACGTGCCCGATGCCGAGCATTACGCCGTCCCGTGGCGCTTCGAAAATGTCGAGTGCGAGCTCTCGTGCATTTTAACACGGTGGACTCGCGCGCGCGCGCCAACGGCCATTCGCAGAAAACGCTAATTAGCGCAAACGATCGCGCGGAGAGTGAAAATCATTGCGGCGAGATTTCAAAGGCGGGGCAAGGCTGCATCGTGAGCTCTTTGCGCGGGAGGCCGTCAGTTTGGACACATTTTGCGACCCCGCTCGTGCCGCCATCGTAAAGGGAAACTTTTTTTTTTGCACTTTTCTCTGCGAAAAACTTTGCGCCCGTGTCAGCTTTGCATAAAACAGCTTGCAGATAATGGGCGCGCGCGGGCTGAAAGTTTTTTCTTTCTCTCGGCAAGTCTCACACGCATAAATCAGATACAACCGTGTAATGCCCTTTTCGAGCATAAATTACCCGCGGACTTATTACTTGCGCGATAAAATATCGCGATTGGCGTTTATTATCTCGTGCGACGGATATTAACTTACGAAAGCCGATCAACCTTGTAACCTTTCAACTGCTAGACAATTCATCGACGACGTAGTTTTTAGAAGCGAGAAAGTGTCAAAATCGCAAACGACTGAACCCCGGCGATCCAGCAGCAAAGAGTCGACGCAGTTTCCGTTCGTTAAGTCGCGCAATAGCAGCAGCTCGTCATCAAGCAAGACAAGCATCGAGGATAAAACGTCCACCTGATCGCGCGGTCCGTTAGTGCATTATCTCCCTCTCTCTCTCTCTCTCTCTCTCTCTCTGGACGTCCTCTCCTCCCTGAAAGATAAAGAGTAGAGCACCAAAGCCAAAGGGCAAACATTTGAACTCGCGGACGCTCTGGAAATTTGCTCATATCTCTGTGAGCAGAGAGAGAGAGAGTAGTGTACATTCGCCTCCGTCAGACCAGTAGTGGCGTAGACGATAATTAAATTCCGTGTCGCAGCAGAGTTCCCTTTCGCGAAACATAAATCACAACACGTCCCGCGCAGCCAACAGTCGTTATATTATTTTCGAGTCGTTAATCGAGCTCCGCGTGCACTTCCTTCCTCGTCCTCCCTTTTTATTTTGTCCTCTGGACTTTGCCTTTTGTCCCTCACCCGGCGGAGTTATTCAATTTTCCGCGTTACTTTGTTTGCGCGGACGCGCTTAATTAATAAAAGCTCTCGCGCACCGCGAGCTCGGCGATTAATCACTCGTCAAAGCCCGGAATCGTCGGCAAAGCAAACTGCGAGCAAAGTAATACGCCGCCGAGACGTTGGCGCGAGGGAAAGAGAGAGAGAGAGAGAGAGAGAGCCTAGCCTCGGCTCGAGAAGGGCAAACGAGGCGACGCACCAGCGCGAGCTTAGAGGTGAAGTGCGAGCACCGCGAACGAGCCACTCGGATGCGCGCCGCGGCGAGCATATATATATACAGAAACGTCGCAGAGCGATCGTCGTACGACGAGCGCGGAGTGCTGCGCGCGTATTTCCTTTTTACTCCGTGTCTGCGCGGACAAGAGGCGACTACGGCGGCGATAATGGTGCTCGTCATTTAGGGGCGCGCACGGCTATGTGCTCCGGATATGGCCATACGTGCATCCCTCGAATAATCCTCTATCCGCGCGCCTCCTATTTATTCATCCGCCGTCTCTCGCTGCGCCAACTAGCGCATCGCTTTTCGAAGCTTAAAGCGCGCGCCTTTACTCTATATTTATTGCTCTTTATTTTGCATTATTCGCTTCACGTATTCATAGCGGCCTTTATCCCACATATAGCGATATCGCTGCGCTTTATCTTTCGGCTCTCTCTAGCCTCCTGCACCCGCATCCAGCGAGTGCTTTTGCGCGTCGATAAATAATGCCTGCGCTTCGTTTTTTCTTTTTTTTTTCCCCGCTCGTTTCTTCGAGCGCAATTAGAGCTCTCGCTCTTCAATTTTTCGGGCAAAAGGCGGCAGATCGCGTTTCGTTTGTTCGCGGAGCGCGGGTACGAGGCTTCTCCCCGACTGGAAAGATCTTCTGAATGTTCGCGAGAATATAAAAAGCGTTTCGCTTCCTCGGATGCGTGAAACTAAATTTCTCGCAGCCCCCCCTCTCCCCCGTGGTACAAACCACTACGAGTGCCAAGTGCAGCGCGGGGAGCGCATCACAACAAACGAGATTGCTCTTGAATGGTCGACGAGTCCGAGAGGAGGCGGAAAAAAAAAAACAATTACAGTTAGGCAAACGGGGCACGTTTATTCAGCGGTCGAGTGCGCGTGCACGCAAAGTTTCATTTCAATATATTGCGCTTTGCACGCGTGCACGCGAGGTGTGCGTTTGGAACTTTTTTTTTTTCGAATATCCGATTCGCGTAGAGAACACGATGAATTTTTCAGTTCCGCCTTTGAAACGCGCTAAAAGGAAATATCCGAGGGTAAATACGCCGCGAAGAAGTCTTTATTGAAAGAAATAATACAGAGCAGTATTGTTTGTCGAAGGCTTTTCTCTCGATCGAGCGCCCGGGCGAGGAAAATACGACAATGAAAGTAGAATTCAGTATGTGAGAGATAACGGCACGCGATCCTCAAAATCGAATGATAGATTTTCGTCGTAATCTATCGGGATCATCCGTGCTTTTATAGATGTGAAAAGGGAAGGACATTGAGATACGAGGCGAAGAGATTATACCATGCTTCCCTTCACGTATAATATCAGATTGCTAAATTTCGGACAGCGCGAGGTTTAATGGATTTTCATACGTATATATCACCGACTGTGGTGTGAGATTTCGAGACGACAGTTTGATTATGGGTTAATGGTTTATTGATTGGACAACGGGCTTTTTGCCTGCATGAATATTGTTCGTCGGATTTCGCTTCCGCGCCCACCGTCGCTGACTCACCCGCGCGGAATATTCATGCAACGGTCGTCGCATATTCGGCCATTTGACAGAGGACCATTCCTCCGCTGCGCTGCTCGCTCGACAAAATAGTTTCGGACGCAGCCGACAATCCCTTTACTTGCCGCGGGCTCGGCGATCGCCTCTGACTTGGCCGGCAAACTTAGCTATGCGATTGGGAACGGTTTTTAATTATCTCGCCGGCACCGGGAATATAACGAGTTCCGAAGTACATCACCCCCCCCCCCCCCCCTCGATTCGCATTCATCCGAGGAATGCCATTAAAAAATAAAGTTGTTATTTGTTGGAAAGGAAAGCTACGCTGAAAAGAACTTTCGCTTGTTACACGCACTGGCAGTGAAACTTTGCGAGCTTCCCGCTCCCTGAAGAGAATACAGCTGGCGACTATTGTTTGGCCCATCCCCCGCGCGCCAGCACTTAGGTTCCGAAGTCGTTGTCCTCATTACCGCGCGCAATCGTCGTAGCAGAGGGAAGTTTAATAATCGAGCGATTAGAGTTCGATGGTTTTAGGGCCGATTATATGCAATCCCCGGTCGAACGTCGAACGTCGACGGCGACGACAAAAGCCATGGGATTCACAGATCGGAAAACCGTGTGCGCGCGCGCGTGTCCATTGTGACTGTAGTACACCCTGAGGGAACACACGCCAACGACGACGACCCAGCGAGTACAATGGCCAGTCGGAACGAGCCCTCGGGATATTGTGTGCAGCCCAGCAGGTATAATTTCGTAAGGCTGGGGCAAGCGCCAAATTTTTAACGAGCCACTCCACCGACACTCCTCTCTCTCTCTCTCTCTCTCTCTCTCGCGAGGGATGTCGTCCAGCTGCTTTCCTTTTATTTTTTGAAATTTCGGTATGCGATAGTGCTGACAGCTATGGGATTTCGTAACGACGTGTGTTTTTTTCAATTGTCTAATGGCGCTTTTCTTTGTTGGATCTGACCTAGTCTACTCGAGTACGTTATTGCAGTTGCAGCGATGCCGGTACGGCACAAGTGTTTCTGCGCACATAGATCGATATTCGCCGTACGGTACAATGATTAACGATGTATTCAAAGATACTCGTTGATTTGTTTTGAAGTGTGCAACGATGAATTATTCGCAGTAGTGCATTGGCACGCGAAAAATCTTTTTCCATCCGAAAAATCGAAACGGAATGCCGGCTTTCGATAAGGTTACTACGACCTCACTTTTCAAGGAGTATTCTTTGGATGCTACCTAACGTTTTTTCTTTTTTTTTTTCGTTGAAAACCAATTGAATACAAAATGAAATTGTCGAAGCGTAGCTTTGAATTTATCGAGTAGATGCTCCGAGCGATCGTTCAACCAATATTACCTCTCGCAGTCGATATTTCTGATAAGGTACAAGCCTTTAGGTACCACTCCGTGGATGGCTAATGAGGTACATTAATCAACTCAACGACCCACTAAAATGTGCGTCATAACGGCCGTAAGAGGATTGCCAATCAACGCTCGCGTTTTCTCAAGAAAACAGCCTCACCGCCGACATACCCAAAGTTTCTCTGTCGATAAACAAGTCAAATACTCTGTAAACAAGCATCGAACTAATCGTCAAGCTGCGAGCAACGTTTCGACGGCAACGACAACGACGACGACGTCGACGAGAACGAGAGCTTTCCGGCTTTTTACGAGGCGAGCCACGTCGTGTGATGTGCATGCGAAGCGAGACAGGCTCGGAGCGTTGTAACGACGTGGCGTCTTAACCCGAGAGAGAGAGAGAGAGAGAGAGAGAGAGAGAGAGAGAGAGAGAGAGAGGGAAGACGTAGTGCGTGGCAAGTGTGCGATATCGAGTGGCTCGTTGCTCTCCGAAGGGGCTTGCGTCCTAATTGGAGCGTTTATTGTGGCCCTTTTGATGCACCCGCGCTCTCACGAGGGACCGTTTAACTCTCGAGGGAGAATCAGCCAATGGTAATTTCTACTTGATTGTCTGCGTCTAAATGCTCGTCTTTTATGATCGCTACGTGAATTCGGGCTCTCACCATCGGTTTCTCCACCGAGCTTTATTTGTCATTCGCAGGTGATACGTGCAGCAGTAGCGAAGCCAAAGGTTGCAACTTTTAATTAATTTCCGGCGTTTCGTAACACCGGTCCCCCTGCCTGGGTCGCGCGCCGGCCGCGTGTTTGCGCAAATTACGCGCGCCGATCGATCGCTTTTTATTTTACTTCGTCGCCGTCGACGCAAATACACGACAGCCGGGACGACGAGTCCCGTAATTCGTGCGGGACGTCAACGAGGGAAAGGATCGGAGCGAAAAGCTCGACATTTTTTTCAATTCCGATCGACAATGTTACGAGACGCGCGTGCACAGTAGCGCCTACGGAAACGGCCGCGAGGCCGGAAAAAATGTCACTTCGAAACTCGCGGCGCGCTTCAAATTGAAGTCAACTCGAAGTGTCGGAGCTGCGCAACCTCGTAGCTGTATCGCGGGGCCGCGGCAAAGTTAGAGGTGGTCAAGTGCAATTGGCAACGTGGCCGCTAGCCTCGTAAGGCCACTGCGTCCAAACGGCCAGCCAGCGCTGTTTTACTCGTAGCCTCTAATTACACATCCATTTAGACTGTTGTTTCGTTAATTAATTGCTTGTTCGCTACTTATCAGCCTTTGGATGGGCTCCAGTGTTTCGCTGCACGACCTTTTTCGCTACGCGTCCTCGCTGGTGCTGATTATTTCGATATGTCATTCCCGAATAATTAGTTTGTCGAACGAGCGCCGGGGGTAAAATGGCAAGCTTTGAGAGAAGCAATCGATCGATCGCTTTCCACATTATGTAAATGCGCAAAACGGAAAGACGACACAATCGCTCGACTGTCTTTATCGCAAGGAGGGCTCGCCGCAACATCCATTTGTACGTATGAGCAATGGTCTCTGACGAGCGGCCTCTACCTTAATCCGGATTACCACACGCCATTAGAGCCCCGGCGAATTATTCGATTAAATCTTGATTTAACCCACGCGACTCTCCCTCCCCCAGTGACGATAGCGCAGCCGAGCAGAACGCGATAGCCCGCTAGTGCCGAAACGTTCATCGACACCGGCCACCGAAAAGACGAGACGAACAGAAAATGATTAGAGCACAAGCGACGCAGTCGATTGCGTGCAGTTGCTATTGCCGAATATAACGTTCACTTGCACTTCGGCTTCTTCTCGACCGTATCGGAATCGCGAGATGCTTGGTATGACGCGCGGCTGACCGAAACGTGTTTCGACTACTCCAACGCGAAAGTACCCGCGGAACGATTCCGTGCATCCTTGTACAGTCATATCATTTCTGTATTTTTCCCTCGTAAAACGCACCAGTTTATCCACTATCCGTCGATATCTTCGGATTCGGAGAACAAAAGAGTTTCGCGTAAAAAGGTAACAAACCTTAAATTGCCGAAGTACCACGAAAATCGCAGCATCGCATCCTTATGATTGCGATACATTTTTCAATCTTTTTCCTTTCCTACTCCTTCCACACAGGTAACTTTGGAGCCTCTCACCTTCAAAGATACATCTTCCTTCCATTCTCTCACGGTAAAGCGATAAGGTGAACGATTTAAAAAAAAAAGAGAAGAAAGGCCTTCGAGAAAGAGGTTATAACGCCGAGAGATAGGAAATGCAGTGTTCGTACGTCGACTGAATCGCCGTAGATTATCGAGTCTCGACCATTCTTCCTCGTCTCGTCACGTTCTCTACTACCCTTTTTTATTATTTAGAGACTGTCCATTTTTTCGTTGCCTCTATTGCTCTTAAAAGAAAAAAAAAGCCACCGAATTTTTTTTTAAATGAATTGAGAGGAGCGTGCATGTAAATAAACAGCTGCGGTCGTAAAAAGCAAAAGTTGGTTAATGGAGTTAAAAAGGGGACGGATTTTTGTATGTGCGCTTTTTTTCCATTGAGAGATTCAAACCAACCACGGATTTCCAAGTTTATAGTCATTGGATTGGTTGCCTGGCTTTTTTCACACAGCGAGGTGGCCTGAATTATGCGTGGTTATGTTCTAAGGGATAAGGGAGATTTTATGAGATAAAGTGTGTTCGAAATAAATTGGATTGGTCGACTGTCAAATGACTTAAATTACGACGAGTTTTGTTTGCGCTTATTAAAATATTATTATAAATCAATAATAAAGCAACGGTTTTTTGCAGTAATCGGAATAATATATATTGCAATCTCTATGAATTCCAGTGCTGGTATTTATCTATGAAATGCTGATTGTGTCTATTTGATGTAATATGTCGATTTGAATATCAGTTTCAACAGAAATGATAACAAATCCATTAATTCCAATTCTGAAAATATAAGCTTTAAAGCATTCTGTATTATATAGACAAATTCCTATCTAACAGAAACTGCAAAATATTTTATTCGTTTCACTTGTTGCTCGAATTTTTCCTTTAAACCTTCGACTACAGCAACATTCAAAATGAAAGTTCCGTCGAAAAATCTTATTCTTTTCATCTAACGATACTTAAAAAAAAACAGTAATAGAATAAAAGGATCGTTTTTCATTCACATTGCGCCTATAAGAAAAAGTCGCGGCAGCTAAAAAAATTTGAAAGATTCAAGCTTTTCGCATTACGTTCTCAGCGTAGCTAATGCAACATTCATGAGTCGCGGCTGCGAGTCTTACAAAAACAGGTAGCGACTTGAAACTCCATCCGAGTGAAATAAATAATTTAAGGCTCGATCGTTCACGATTGTCACGGATAAAAAGAGAGAGAGAGAAACGTCAAATATGATATTTTTCAGCGCTCACAAAAAAGTCCCCTATTGGCCGATAAAAGTGAACGAGAGGATATCGCCGCGCGCGAAAATATTCGGATTAAAGCCAGCTAGGACGGGTTAGGATTTTTTTTCGGGCTGGGCTTCCAAAAAAAAAGACGAAAAATAGTCGTAGTCGTTAACTCGCGTAACGAATTAGATGGCTTTTGCAACGACAAAAGCCGATCGTACGGCGATTATCCTCTGTCTCTATCTGCAGTTTCGCTTGCCTCCCGTTGCGAATTTTCGTCCGGCGTGTCTCTCATTGTTAGCCCACGGATTACCAGTTTTGAAAGTTATCGTCTTTTATGACTGGAAATTCAGTTTGATAAGTGGATATTCAGTTTGATCACTGGCGGGCGAGGGGAATTATTGAGTAGCTCGCAGCGTGGATGCATTATTCTTCTCTCCGATATCCGGAGATCAGATACTCTTTCAAGATATTTCGGTTATTTCTGCGTATAGTCACGTCCTTTATCGCGCAATCGAATTATTGAAATCGAATCGATTTATCCTGCCGCTTTGTTAAATAAAGCATGTATTCCATAATCGAATTAATTGGAGTTTTAATACATGATCAAGTCCTTCCAAGACGATCAAACTAGAAGTACATTCGAATTAATGGTTTTACTACCCCTTTCGCCAAACAATGCACAGGACGCGATCGGCTGGGGGCTTTTTGTGCGTATGCAATCGCAGCTAAAGCCAGCCAAGCAAATATCGATGCTGCGCCGCCCCTTTTTTGTTCGCCTCGATCGGCAATAACGTCCCCAGTAGAGTTCCAACGCTGATGGTGCTAATTAAAATAATGGAGCCTCGCAGCGACAGCTTATAAAAAAAAGAAGGGGAAGGCAGCGCGTGTCGACCGTGCTGCTCGAGCGAATTAGCCTAGCCATCGCCTTCGTTATCGCGCGTTTTTTACGGCTGCGCCGATACCGGCCAAAATCGCTTTTTCGGCGTATCTGCTTCGAATTACTCTCGTCTCCGTCGTTTCTTGCAGATGACTCTTAAATGTGCGCTCACTCGCATCCGACGCGATCTAAAGTCTCTCGCCGCATCTAATTATACATCAACGAAGCGTTTGAAAGAGACTCTCAGACCCGCGGCCGTAACGTTTGGCCTGTGATTAAGCCATCGCTATTCATGTCAATTATTGTCATTTGCGGCAACATATCGCTCGCGATTCGCCGACGCGATAACTGTTTTTTAATTAAAAAATGAAACTCGCGCGGGCAACGCACGTCAACCCGAAAGGGTTGAACACGCGCGCATTGCAAAACTGCTGTTGCAATATCTGTCGAACGCATCGTGTGCAACTGCACAAAAAAAAAGTAAAAAAGACAAAAAAATAAAAGCTCATCTCGTTGCTCAATTCGGCTTTCTCTCGTAGTCGTGTCTGCACGAAACGGAGATCCGCACTGATGGGACATGACAATTTGATGCCGACAGTTGCAGCGACAGAATGCAGCTGAGAGAAAATCGACAAATCGACGTTGATACCTTGGCCCTCTCTCGCTCTCTCTTTCGCTTTTTTTTCTCATTGGTACGCTTAATGGAACGAAGAAAGCAATTTTTCGATTGAAAGGTATCACGTTGTCAGTTCCCCCCACCGCCACTCTCTCTCTCTCTCTCTCTTTCCAATCGCAATCGAGGTTCATTCAGTGTAATTGCGTCGTTAGTTTCTTCAGTTTTCTGTTTTATTTTCTCGAAGCCCGTACTTTTGTTTTTGATTTTTAGTACTTGACGCGAATTTAAAGAAGAAGAAGCTCTTGGTATTGAGTGCCAATCGAAACTTGGCGAGTGTCTAGAATTGGTGGCAGTTCATTCTTATTTTGATCACGGAACTGTTGAGATTTATTCTACATTGAATACTTTATTAACCCAGCGCGACGACGTATAGCGGCGGTCCACAGGAAATTTAAAAACCTGTCACTTTTTCCGTAGGCCGTTCAAACAGATTTCCAACACCTTCATTATTAGTCGGCTATAAGCGCAAACGTACTTTACAGCATGATCAGACTATCGATTATGGAGCACAAAAGAGAATAGCCTCGCGTAAGCGAAACCGAAACGGAAGTTGATCTCACCCCACCTCGTCTTCGTCGGAATAACGAGTGTAGCGCAGCCTCGTATCTCGCTCCCCCTATTAGGCACTGCACAACAGAGAGCCCGCGCGCGATAAATTACCGGTCGACGGCGGCCGATTTTCCAATGGGGCGCCGCGACAATTAAATATTAATGAGCCGGATCGCGAGCGCTGCACTATCGGCGACGCAACGGCGAACAAATGAAACGTAAACTCGTGATTTACAAGTTTCGGGCGGAGGGAAAGTGGGAGGGGTAGCGAGCGTCCAGGCGGGGAGGCCTTTTATCTGTGACGCTCGGCCGCGCGCGTTTATTGCTGCTAATGCACGCGCGTCATGCAGGTGTCGTTATCTAACGCGTACGCCGCACACGCCGGTGAGAGTCACATTGCCAATGGGCGGACACGCAGCGCTCTGTCGCCTGCGTTTTCAGGGCCTGACAGACGAACTCTGCTGGTCGCCTGACATCTATCCGCGAGCGCGCTGCCATTCCTTCGGGTGGCAAATCGATTGTCGAGCGTCTAATCGATCCCTGAAAAACGCTAACGAGCGAGAGGGAGGGGCGGGAGGAGGAGGAGGAGGGAGACGCGCAACCCGGCGTAGCTTGATTCGAGCGAGCTCGCCGCAAACATACGGCCGCGCGGCTCAAGCTGCGCGCCCAACAAATACAAATAGGCGTAATCCCAATCAAGACGGTTATCGCGACGTGCTTATTCATGTGTGCGCGCGTGTGTGTTGCAGGAACGTGGAGGATTACTCGCGCGAGCACGAGAAAGCCTCGCGCAATATCCAGCAATATCTGTCCAATCCAATAAACGCTTACCTGCTGGTCAAACGTTTGACCACAGACTGGCGCCGCGTCGAGGAGCTCATCACCGAGGACGTCGGCAAAGCTTTCGTCGCTAATATTACCAGCTCGCGCGGTAATCTCAAGTTCCCGACCGAGGAGGATCTCCACGGCGCTGCCGTTGCGCTAATGAGGCTTCAGGATACTTATAAACTTGAGACACATCAGGTTGCCAGGGGCGTATTGAACGGAGTGCAGTACAGCACGGGATTGTCGGGTAAGTGCGCGTGATTTCGGCGGCAACAACCGAAACGCGCCCGAATGGTCGCCAAAAGGCCGAGTGTCTAATTTTTATTTTCCTTATTTTTCGTCTCGCTCGATCGATTCGCCTCCCTTTGACCTTTGAGAAGGAAACACGCGCGAATTGCTTACTCGTTAACGCGACGAAATATCTAAACGGCGTTTTCGCGTAATTGGCAAAGGGGGGAAAAATGTAAAGCAAACCACGCGGAGCTCGAATAAAAATTGGAACTTTAATGCGTCGAAAGTCGATATCACTTCGCGCCGGCGAGCTTTCCAGTCGCAATGAACTTTACAGGCTTGCCCCGCGCTCGCAATACTTGTCAAGCTGTAAACTCTCATTACATTAGCGCGAGCGCATTTTTGCTCTTCTTCCTGTTTCCTGCGGTGCGCTTTTATTGCATCGCGCACGCGCGCGAATTCGATCGCTTGTTTTCGCCCCGGCGGACGTCCAATTTCAGGTAATTTGGCCTAGCTCCCTTCGAAACTCGCGCACGACTGGATTGATGTTGATTAAAAAGTTCGGTGGCATGATTTGAAGGCACGCCGCTGCCGACTGCCTCTCCGCATATATATATATATATATTATTTCAAAACGGCCCGGTCATTAGCTGATGAGTCGGACCGCCACTGAAATATTCCGGGGGAGAGAGAAAAAAGAAAGGCCATTTGCGGGATGCACTTTTACTTTTCGCGCGAGACGAGGCGGTCTCCTCGTTGCGCGGCTGTTAAATTTGTAACGACGAGCCGCGGTAGCAATTATTATTCGTCGCCGTGAAGGGTCGCGCGCTCGCCTCTCGCGGCGAAGCTGGCGCCTCGACTCGACGGCGACGTCGGCCCGCGGAACGCGAACGCAACGTGAAAAGGACGCGCTGGATAAGGAAGAAGGGGCCGTGGGTACGTACGCGTGGCCCGGAAGGAGGTTCGGCGCAAATACGGGCGCTTCTCCAAGGTGAAATATCGGGCCGCTTTGCGCGCCGAGCTTTGAGCGCCTTTGATTTACTGAGGCCGCTTCTAGCGCTTTTTTCGCGAGTCGCGAGATCGGCCTTCGACGTGAAATCCGAATTGAAACTACGTCGAGCGAGCTTCCGATCCGATTCGGCTGCACGGCCAGACGAGCGAGGAGGGCAGAATGCAGCTGTCGACTGTCTTGGCCGACGCGGCTGCACGATAATTAATCGTCGAGCTTGCAACCGAGGAGCGCCGAGCGAGGCAAGCTCGCCTCTCGCGAGCTCAAAGGCGCGTGCCCGCGAGCAAGACTCTCGAGCGATGAAAATTTGCCGACGTGCACGCTTAACGGGCGTATCGTGCGCTGTCTGTTTGTTTAGCGAGCGACTGCTTCGAGCTGGGCAGGCAGTCCTACAACACCGGCGACTATTACCACACGGTGCTCTGGATGCAGGAGGCCATGGACCGTTTACAAGAGGAGCAGAACCGCACGAGCGTCTCGAAACCCGACATCCTTGAGTATCTTGCCTTTTCCACCTACATGCAAGGTGAGCATTATAATTGTCGTTGTTAGGACTTGTTGAGTTTTCATTTAATGAATGACCTGAGAATATCTGATTACTCGAGAGCACGGAATATCGCGTCGTTCCAAGCTTTAATGAGTTCGTAGTGGCGTCTTGTTGTCAATGAAAGAGGCATTTTATCGAGCTTCTTACTACGAGTTGTTTGTTTGTTCGTCGCGAGCCAACTTTGTACAAGGAAAGAAAAATTACGCATGTACGTACACAACGCTCTTTGGAGTAGGGAAGACACTCGTGCAAGTACGTAAATTCAAAGAGAAAGAAAGGGAAGAAGGGACATCTATAACGTATTTTACCGGAGGACACAAGTGGAAGGGTGTACTTTTCGAGTGTATCTACTCCACTAAGAGCATTCGATTTATCAGGATCACTCTGTCTTCCATTTTCGCTACAAAATAAATTCATCGAAGAAAAAGTAAAAGTATAAGTATATCCGCGAATCGCCGGAGCGTATTACATCATCGCGAATTTCCAAACGTTCGATGCTACAAGTCGACGGATACAAATAAACTGGCAAGTGGGAAGGGGAGGGACGTCAAATGAACTAAAAATAGTTGAAGACGCGGGTAAATATTGTTCTTCAATTGGAGAAGCTGAAACAGCAGACAGGACGGCTATCGGATCGAATGCTATATAGAGCAGCAGAGAGAGAGAGAGAGAGAGAGAGAGAGAGAGAGAGCGGAGAGAACGACACGGAGGGAATATCGCGCGAAAATGAGATTGAATGCGGGTGGTAATAGAAAGGAAGGGCGGCACAGCGGAGTGCAAACGCCCGGGCTTGAAATGTTTAAGAGATAGGATAGCTCCGAAGCGAAAAACGAGAACAGCACTGTCTGGCCTCGGTGTGCTTGTTTTATTAGAGCAAAACAGAGATCGAAAAACGCGAAGTAAAAGAACAGAATGCAATTACCGACGCGCGAGCGCAGTCGAAAGACAAAGAAGCCAGAGCCGACGGGAGAACAATTAGGAAGGGAAGGGGAAGGGCAGTAACAGAATTAACCACTTTATCCAAGCCTTTTCCACGTCGGCAAAAATCTAATTAAGAATAGCTAATTAAGTGAGATGTTATTCTTCCGAGGCTGATCCCTCGGGGGAGACTCTCGCGGCTCGACTTAGCTACGTGTCGATTATCGACCAGGGATTGCAGGTATTGTGTTCCGTTAGACGGGACTCGCGAGAACGAGCTCGCTGTGCCGCGACATTCGTTTGGGACGCAAGATAACCGATGGGATCTTGGAAATCGATCGTCTCTCGTCAAAAGTGAAAAGGCGCGCCTCGAAACTTTCTCATTTCCCGAAAGCTTCGATCGTCCCATCCGTAGCGTCCGATGTACGAGTATAATAAATCACCGAGACGTAGGCGTCATCAATCGCCACGTCGCGTCGTCGCCGTAGACGCGCGCGCTATAACAAAGTTATACGCGCGGCACGAAAGAAGGACACACCTGGCCACCCGACCATTGGCGAATAATGCATGGATATATAGATCCCCGGCGCGACAAAAGCCGTGGCGCGCGACCGTCGCTCCATTATGGACGAGCTTGGCGCTCACCGAAATGAAAAATTCAGCCGAGTTTCCCGCCCGGTCGCATCTTGCGGCGGGGCTTGCGGGTCACCCGCCCCGGGAACAAGGGGCGTACGTTACGTCGACTCGCGAGTCGCTCGGCCGGTGATACGGCGTACGTTACGGCATTATTCGCGCTTCCGCGGCGTCGATCGAGCCGCCGTCCCGACATTTTCGGGACCGCGCGCTGGCGCGAACTTGAAACATTCCAGGACGCGATCCAGAGACACGTACGTTCGCCTTAACCGCCTGCGAGGGTTACTTACGCCGATCGAACCGCCGCTTTCGCACGTAGCAGCATAACTAAACTTTAATCGGACATTCGTTCGCGTCTGCCGTTCGAGCAATTATTCCGACGCTTTAGTCCGTGCCTCCCGCCGCTATTTGTTCCCCCTTAATCTCATTAGTCGCGTTACGCGCGCGCCTTGACCGGCAACTTTTACGCAGTGATTTAGCGCAATTAATAAAAAAAGGCCAAAGGTTTTAATAGATATCCGATTGAATGTGTACTGCGGCCACTGCTGCGGCGGACTATTAATTTTTTCCGAGACGTCGGCCGCGCGCGCGCGCGCGCGTGGTCATCCCTTGCTGCTCGCCCAGGGGTTATAACCGCTTTCTATTGACCTTTACGCCGTGATACATTGGCCGGCTACACGGGAATCGCCGTCGTCGTTGCTTTTTTCGCTGGCGGATTTATCGAGTCTTCCGCGACGGGCTCTAGTGATTGAGATTTCCGTGATACTGTATGTGAGATTGCCCGTAGCAGCTCCCAAGTTTGAGGATTGCTTGTCGCCGTAACGGCAAGTCTTTGTTGCCCGGGATTATTGACTCGATAATAGACGGATTTGTTCTCAGGGAAAGTTCGCGATGGAGATATGAAATCGGAAATCAATCGCTGCATTTCACTCGTCGCCGGAACGCACTTGCGACGGCATTCCGGGCTCACTGCTGAAAAGAGTGTACACCGAAAATATCGCGCGCGACGATAAATCAGCCGCGGCGAGGGATGTTTATAAATCAGCGCGTCGTCGATAAATCAGAGAGAGTCATTTAGCAGAGCTACCTCTCGAGCCAATAAAAGTGGAGTGAGAGAGAGAGAGAGAGCGCTCCGTCAGAATGGAAAGTCAATAAGACTTTTTCGCCAAGTGCGCCATTAGGTAAAATTAATCGTGGCTTTTTCCCTCCGCGCGCAGGTAACGTGGTGAGAGCGTTGAGCATGACGAACGAGCTGTTGGACTTGGTACCGACGCATCAGCGTGCCATCGGCAATCGGGCTTACTACCTCGAGGAAATTCAGAAGCGCACCAAGGACGGTAGACGCAAACGTGGCGAAGATGGCACAGAGGATCTACCCGATCAGGTAAGAGACTGGCGATACGACGTAAAAGACGAGTGACGTGGTAGCGCTCTAGACGAGATAACAAGCGTCTTGCATGATTTATGCTGGACGTCTTGTCTCGTTCATTTTTTTTCTCGCCGAGGATATGTTCTGTCTTGACCACGTTTTTTTTCATTTCATTAGATTCTTGTCACTTTAATATTCCTTCTTACATTCAGCTATTTTTCCTTATTATCGTTAATTGGCTATAGATCCAAATAATAGATTTATAATCGCTAGATGGTTACATTACCTCCAAGTCATTCGAGTAGCATTATAATATTTTTAACACTTTTATGCGCACATTTAGTACATTAATTTAATTTTTACCGTGGCGTACTATCTAATAATACATCACCTACCTAGTGCGGGAAAGTAAATTCTTGTCTCGTGTGAGATTTATACCCGAGCGAGGCAAGGCTGGAACGGCACACGAGACGAAAATCTGCTTTCCTTTACTAGTTAGACAATGTACTATTGTGCATCAAATCTTTCTATTTGTAACGATAATCGAACTGACGAATTCGTAAGCAACCTTAATCACTAAAATTTCAGTTTTCTCATACCTATAAATGAAACCATTTTTAAGATTTGCAGTTGTATTTCAAAACAGAAATGAAAGCATGAAAATACAATGTGTAAACGCTATAATGGCTCGCATAACTAAAAGGGTGGAGCCATTCCTGAAATTACATTACGATCAAAAGATCTCAACCCATCATCCATTGATTGGAAAATGAAATTGAAATCCATACATATAAAACCGAACACGTCAGAAAATCACAAAGATAAAGTCTCTTAAAAAAAAAAAAAAAAGAGAGAGAGAAAAATGAAGAGCAAAATGTGTATAAAATATGACGAACTTCCAGCCGTTCACGGTGCCGGAGAAGAAGATAAAGAGCGTGAGCGAGATGACGGAGCGCGAGCGATACGAGATGCTGTGCCGCGGCGAGATCAAGATGCCGCTGAGCTTGCAGAAGGAGCTGAAGTGTCGCTACGTCGACCGTGGCAATCCTTTCCTAAAGATAGCGCCGTTCAAAGAGGAGGAAGTCTACCTGGAGCCGCGCATTGTGATTTACCACGACGTCATCTACGACGACGAGATCGAGACTATCAAGAGAATGGCGCAGCCGAGAGTGAGTGTGCGACGTAGCAGCCCCTGTCCTCGATCAATTCTTGCCGGAGCATTATGCCCAATTTCCATTCCGCCCGCGCCCAGCGCGATTCATTGCGCGAGCTCGCGGCTTCGAGCTACGCGTGCGGCATCCTCGATTATCGAGCTCGGCCGCGGGTACGCACGCGAAAGCTTGGCGGATGAAAAATCGGCGCGGCCCCCACGGCCCCCGCGGCCCCCGCGGCCGCGAGCGCAAAGGGCGCGCGCCTCGAGCTGAGCGCCCGCCGCTGTTTGTTGCAGTTCAAGCGAGCCACGGTGCAGAACTACAAGACCGGCGAGCTGGAAATAGCCAACTACCGCATTAGCAAGAGCGCCTGGCTGCAGGAGCACGAGCACAGGCACGTGCAAGCGGTCAGCCAGCGAGTGGAGCACATGACGAGCATGAGCGTGGATACTGCCGAGGAGCTGCAGGTCGTTAATTACGGCATTGGCGGACACTACGAGCCTCATTTCGATTTCGCTAGGGTACGTCCGACGCATCGTTTCCTCGTCACACCCCGGTGATGTCCATTGTCTCTCGTCTCGCGTACAGGGCCGATCGACGGCTATGCTTCCATTCATCGCCAATCAATGTATTGTATTTCTGAATGGATCGTTAATGGCGCGAATTTTCCGCTTTTTTTCAGAGAGAAGAAAAGAACGCATTCAAGAGTCTTGGCACTGGCAATCGTATTGCAACTGTTTTATATTACGTAAGTTGGCTCCTCGTTCTTCGTTTTGTGCGAGCGCAGCAACAACGCAAGCGCACCGGAGGTGCTGGCGGCGAACAAAATTAACCTTCTTGCTTTATTCAGATGAGCGACGTTGAGCAAGGCGGCGGTACGGTGTTTACTAGAATCAACATTTCTCTCTGGCCGAAAAAGGGCAGTGCTGCTTTCTGGCACAATTTGAAACCCAACGGCGAGGGAGATTACATGACGCGGCATGCTGCCTGTCCCGTGCTCACCGGATCCAAGTGGGGTAATTAGTTGAACAGCTTCTTTTTATTACGCCAAAGCAGCGAGATCATTGCCAAGATCAACGCGACTCTTTACTGTTGCAGTGGCGAACAAGTGGTTGCACGAGAGAGGTCAAGAGTTTCATCGACCATGCACGTTAGAAAACCAGCCTGCCGATCGGGACGACGGCCGTTACTAGACTCCCAATTCCTTCGTTTCTTTTTTCCTTAGATAAAGTGCATTCTGAAGTTTTTCATACACCACCGACTAGCCACTGCGTGTAGTCGTAATAGAAACATTAAACGTCGATTACCCAATTGTGTACCGTCGAGCTTTGATGTGCAGCGCGAATGATGTAAAAAGAAGCTCGTATATGAAAAGCCAAAGGATTAGATAATGACGTAGTTTGTAAAGTTTTGAGGACGACTTTCCCAAAGGTAGTGCATTGCCACTTGTAAAATTAAGATATGAACATTATTGAGACAAAAACAATGTAAAATATAACCTCTCGATTAAAGTCTTTCTTTACGGGAAAGTTCTGCTCGAAAGTTCAGGAGAAGGCGACAGAGTTAACAATTGTCTGTTTAAGTTTATATTGGAGAACTAATCGAATATTGATGCGTTACTTTTTTGGAGAAACGCGTTACGGTTTTTAGCAATAAATAATCGCGAATGCAGTGAGTGATATCGCAGATTTTAATAAAAAAATGTATACTTAAATATAACGTATAAAATGTTAAGAAAAAGAAAAGGATGAAGCAGCAAAACTATTACAAAACTCTTGACAGATGACTAATGTTATAATGTATGATAATGCGTTGTAAACTAAATAACTATATACCGACTTACAGTACATATACAAATGTCGTACATATTTTTAAAAAAGCAGTATGAGAATCAGAAAATGAATACGTTGCAATGTTTTTTTCAACAACACATAGCACAAATATAACATAATAGTTTTGTTTGACAGTGAAATATTATCATTCATTTTTTTTTAAAGATTATTGAAATGAACATTATGTTGAGTTTATTGCACACAATCATTAACAGAGAAATTTACATAAAACAACGCTGTAGGTCATAATAAAATTTTTATTCTTTTTTGCTAATGTTTGTTTTTTTAAATGATTGATAAAAAAATAATAAAATTATAAAAAAACTACTGTACACAGATAAACATATGTAAATTATGTACAAGTTTTATAATTAAGGTCAAAACATTTATAACTGATCAAGAATCTTATAGTATAAGTAATTAATACAGAGTATCTTCCACAATTACTAAAAATTTGAAGATACCATTTATTTAAGTTTATAAAAAATATATAATTTATGTTTAATAAAAATCTTCAAAGTTATAAACACTTGTGAAAAGAAGAATGTGATTATCTACACAGAAAATGTAGATTTGACATTTTTTATAAAGAAATTTTTCTAAAACAACTTTTGTATTACTTGTATACATTGTTCACGACATACTTGCTATAACTAGTTGACGATTCACGCATTTCTAACGTACACTGCCAAAGCAATATATCCGCAAATATTAGCAATAGCTACAATGTAAATAGTCAACAAGTTGTTTTGATTTAACTCGTTGACTTTTTTCGAATAATATGACCGTTCGCTAATTTTAATCCAGTTATTAAAATTTAGGCAATAATTTTAAGATGACATTTATGAATGGAAAAATCGAATCAGTCTATTTTATCCAAATTAGCTAAGCATTTGTAATTTTACAATATTCTTTAAGTATCCTTTTGGCAATATATAAAACTTGTTATTAACACATTCTTCCGTAATTCATAAATTAATCGTAACACAAACTAATTATTTCAGTAGACTTCTATAGAAATCATCTTATTAACTTTTTCAAATTTAAATAAATGGTATCTTAATTGAATTGAAGTTAGTTCGTAAGACAAATTTTTACATCAGTTTATAATCAGTTACTAACCTGCTAAAACATCTCATCACCATGCGAAGTTACTATGAAATATATAATGAAATGAATAAAATATTACGAAAGTACGGGAATTGAAATGAATGACAGTGCTTACGATTCGAGTAGCTTGGGCACTCGTAATAACTCGTAACTGCATTAATAGTGTGGTATCGAAATATCCAGATTATGTTTATAATTATTCAGCGCTCGTCCTTACAAATCGTTAAATGTTTTACAATGAAAGACGTGACGAGTCAATAATCAATAAACATTTTCATGATATAGTTATGAAAATATGTCTTTAAAAAATTATACCTTCCCTCTATTATGTTAAAAATTTTTATTCCGCTTTATAAACTTTATTCACTTAAAAAATATAGTATCTGGAGAAGATGAAATCAAAGATATTTTTTCCAACTTTCGGGTAAACGTCTATCGATAAGGTAGAAAATGATACTGACCTGACGTGAAAAAGTGCTAAATAATTTTTAATAAAATCAAACATTATTAGTATGGCAATATGATCCAGCTACAATAAATATCAACTGCTTGAAATGATCGCCACAGTCATTATTACTCACTTGTATTCCAGTCATGTACTCGACGGTCGGTGTTGCCAACTGCTGTTACTAATGAAAAAAATCAATAAAACCCTCCACATTTACCACATCGTTAAATTAAAAATATCTCGCTCGTGTGAACAATTAATGTACGTCATTGTCGTACCATCATGACGTCATATGAGCTTCATTCAACTTTTTCTTTCTATCGCAATTTATAAGACTAAATTAGTGCACGTACGATCGACGCAATTACACACTCTATTGGAAAACCAGACCTTGTGTACTTGCGACTTTAAGTTCAGAATTGAGCAATTTTGTTGTAACGTAGACAGTGTACAATACAGTGCACTGTAACGATCATCAGAAGACATCCGCTGTACTGCACTAAGGGGAGAGAATTGTGGTCCCTTGCGTTCGTTTGCGTTGTCTCCCGATCAGTCACTCAGGAGAGAAGCAGAGAGAGAGAGAGGCATCGCTAAACTGCGGCAATGAAGCTGCTGGTAATTGCGCCCGTTAATAACACAGAGTACGTGCTACTGAGAATATGATCAAACGCGGGGCAGCAGCAGCACCAGCAGCAGCACCGTTGATCAGCAATTGCTTACAGAGTATGGCACACGCGAGTGCAATCACGTAGCGTAGCGTATCGTCTCGGCCCCTTGTAATAGACAGGCCATCAAGGGTTAATTAGTCTCGCCGTTTTGGGCATTGTTGAGCGCGCTCGTTTGTCCATTGGGACGCGCGTGTATATTCGCCCGCACGCGCGTTCGTGTACTTACAGCCAAAAACGAGCCTACACCTAGCGACGGGTCGATCGATTTCGAGCTTATATATTATTCGTGCGTGCGCTTTATCGAAAGGTAATTGAAGGATAATCCGCTTGATCGAGCTTCTCTCCGCCTCTCTCGGCTCGATAGCCCGTCGTTCTGTGTGGTTTGCCACTTTTTACGCTATAGGCAAGCACGTATGCGCGTGTGTGTGCACATGTACTCTCTGCTCGTTTTTCTAACGGAAGTCGATGAAAATTCTCGGCATTTTTTTTGGCCGCTTTGTTCGAAGCGATACTCTGCAAACTGACCTTTTATTTTTATTTGACACTGTATAGATAAGTACTACGAGGCTTGTATGAAAAATATCCATTTACATTGTTTTTGATGGTTAAGTTGCACGACTTTTTCTTAAGGGTGAAAACTGATAGGTTTAATGATGTCAAATATGATAGATAGGATTTCTTTTGAATTTCAAAAGGGTTTCACCGTATTTCAAGATATTGATCAATCAATCAAAGTGCCTATTCCCGTGTTTCATTACACATTCAATATTCCAAGTGCAAAGTGATTTTTAGAATTTCTATCTCACGGGTTCTTCGGAGGAAAGAAGTAGCACGGACGCACAGCGTTGATTATAGCAGGTAGCGTTCCCGTAAATGGGTTTTCTGCGTCGATTGATCACTCATTCAAGAGTAATTGACGAACGTATCCTGCAGCTATTTTGAAAAATTGTCACTTTCACTTGCAGCTTTAGACTGCTCGTCCCAGAGAAAATCAACTTTTCTACTGCAATCGTAACTATAAATGGAAGATAATGTTTCGAAAGCCTCGATACGTCTGATTAATTGTCGCTAATGTTTAATTGGAACGAAAATAATTCGCTGCCACGAAGTCGTTAGAATGCAGTTTCTAATGATCATGAAGAAGTAACGATATAATTAATTTTCAGAGAAAAGTGGAAATACAAAAAAAGAGAGAAATAAAAAACAGAATAAGAAAGATAAAAATCCCAGCATTTCACGTTCGACGTGCAACTTGATAAAACAAGAAACATATTTACCGGTAGAAAAAGCCAGTGATAATCAGCGATGAAAATAAAATTTCCCTTCGAAGCTCGTGACACATCGTTGATGGCTGCAAACGGAAAAAAGCGAGGGAAAAAAGTAGCGAAGCGAAACTAGAGCAGCGAATCATTGGGAAGAATATATAGAAGCTCGGGGATAGATCCGAAAAAATTGATTACTCGGTATTGCGTCCTCTCTCTCTCTCTCTCTCTCTCCTTCAATCCCACTCTTGATCCGTGCGATCTCCTCCCTCTCACTCTCGTTCGCGTTTCGGATAGAATTCAGCAGGTATATAAAAATAAATAAATAAAACTGAGCCACAGACAGAGGCTGCCGCTAAAATCGCATTTTGGTCGCGTCGCCAGCAAAGTAGAGCCTCGGCGCGCGCGCGCGCGCGCGGACTTCCGAACTTACGCCAAGGTACGCAATACTACCGTAAACGGTGAGAGAGATCTCGTTTCCTCCTCGGTGTTCGCAGGGCTTGCGAAGTTTGTGAAAGCTGGCAGGTATTAGACCGGAATGGCCTTTGGAGCTGCTATTTTTAGCATCGGTGTGAGGCATAATGCGAAAAAAAAGCTCGAGCTTTCAGAGAGCTGACGGCAATCTAAGCGTGACATTTCCTCGTAGGATGTTTTCGAATGCATAATTAATACTTTTTTCGGAGCGTGAATAACGAGCGGCAGCTCTTTCACGTCATGCCAAACCAATGAACAGAAACTAATAACAATAGCAGACTACGAGTCAGCCTGAAAAAGTGTCGCATAGACAGTAATTGAGCATAGGTCTACGGTAAGCTATTTCGTTATTTATTTTTTACAAAACTTCTTCTTGCAGAGCAATTGAATAGACATGGCCTACGCTACACGATGCAACCTTCACTCTGGTGCATCTGGTGAGATGATATTGTTTGGCCTCTTCCAACGCAATGACGCGCGCCATCAACTTTGAAAGTCTCAATTAATGAACTTCCAATTAAAAGTTCCTTCCTTTTTTTCCCCACTCAGCAAGCTCGCGTCAAGTTGTCCACGTTGAAGAAAAGAAAGCAACTTTGCTTTTGGAAGGTTTTCCATTCAATCAGAGAGCCGAACAGAGCGGAAGGCCGCCTGCAGTGTTAACTTTCGTCGAGAGGTAGAGAAAATTAGCTGTGCGTTTCTCTTTGTAAATTGGGGCTTCAAGGTTGATGAACTCGTACTGATTATCTTTTTATAAAAATATGTGAATTGCCGCGACCCTCGAGTGATTATCGTGAAAAATAAAGCATTTTAATCGTCGACGGATAGCATTTTTCGTTACCATGGACATTTGAAATGTAAAAACCAAGGGAGTAAAATAGATACCCGAAATAAAAGTGTTAATATCTCTTTATTAATATAAAATCAGAAGATATCTGAATTTGTTAGTTGATAAGAGATTTTGTAACTTAAATGATTACAATGCATTTGCAATATTGTCTTAGTAAATATACATGGAAAAGTATTATGATTATTGAAGTCATGAGATATGTTTGTTGTAAAACTCCAAATAGGTATTTGGAGAACGCTAATCAAGAAGTAGATAATTGCATATTGTATCTACAATTGTAGGGTAGAAATCATAATGAAATCCCGTTTTTCTGCGAATACGATCAAGCGTGATTTTACGATGATTTGCAGCCTTAAATTTTTTTTTCAAAACAAACGAGAAATAAAAATTCAGAGTAGAGTAGCGAATTCTCCTCATGTCGCTGACGAACGTTCGATCACGAATATAAAGTGCAATGGTGTTCACACTTGTTGTAAAAAGTTCGAAAATGCGTATCGAATCGCCGACAAAGGAGTGCCGAAGTCTTTCGAGCTGCGACCTGCTCAATAAATATTCTTTCCTGGTTTTATTTTCCGAAAAAATCTGTCTGCGAATTTGGAGGGGGATCTCAACGCCCCGCAATTCCATCATAACTAACTGCCCAATTATACACTTGATCAATTGGAATTTATAATTGACGTCCAAGTCAACGTCTAAGACCGATTCACCTTCGTAATTAACTATCGTAGGATCCGCGTTATACATGAGAAGTAAAGAAATGACTTCCCTTCGGTCCAGCCAATATGTTGTGCTCAAGCAGACGTCCAGCAAGGGTGTGTTTCCCTTCTCGCATTGATCGTTAGGGTCCGCCCCTTTCTTCAACATCACTTCCACGAAACTCGTGAAACCACGTAGCGCAGCCAATGATAATATATTGCCCGGTACGTTATAGAGACTGCTAAGTTGCATAAGGTAAACCAGATGTGGATTGTTGCGCAAGAGTGTGTTGGTCATGAGATAGTGCAGCGGAGTTTTCAGATAGAAATCCTCGGCGCACCAGTTGATCCTACGTCCGAGAAGCATTTTCAGGGCTCTCACTTGTCCGTATTTCAGTAATGTGCGAAGCTGCGCTAATTTATAAGAATTGCTTCTAGAGGGCTCGTTCATGTGTCGATTGATTAATATTTCTAACACCTCTAGTTCTTCGTTAGAATCGTCAAAGGAACCCAAGCAAGCCAGTGCAGTCCTTCCCGTCACATCTATCGCGTGAACGTCAGCATTATACTCAAGCAGCAGTTTGGCATTTGCAAAATCCCTCAATTCCAAAGATACGTGAAGAGCTGGTTTTGGTCTGTACGTGTCGTGCCCATCAATGACATAACCCGAGTCCAGCATGAATCTTGTCACTTCCGTGTCACTTAAAAGTATGGCCCAGTACAATGGACAGCCAACTTCCATTAATTTCATCGCTATTTCTTCACTGTTATTGCATCCCCTCTTAAAGATCTCTAAAAACATCAAAATAATGGTTTTACGCGTTATGCTCAATCCGAAGACTCTTTGCAGCACACTCCTCTCGAATTTGTCTTTTGCATAGATGTCGGCGTTAAATTTCAACAGAACTGCTATCGTACTTTCATGCGAGCCATCCACTGCTAACATCAGAGCAGTTGTCCAGAATGCGTCTTTCATGTCGACATCGCATCCCGAGCTCAACAAACGTTTAACCATCTTAGCATTACCATTTTTGGCAGCGTAGTGGAGGTCATTTAATATATTGTCGGACAATTCTTCGGGGGATAATTTAGCTCTCTTCGCCGCGACCTGCAAAACAATTTTACATCTTCAGCGTACACGATCACTCTAGCGAATTGCACTCTAGCGAGTGCTCGTTTTCGTTACTGCTCAAATTTAGCACAGCTATACAAGTTGTGGCATTATTTTTGCTCCAACCTCAAAATCGCATCAAAGGCATTATAGCTTTTGCATAATAGGCACACGGTGCGGCGCATAGTTCGAGTTTACGAGCATTTCGGGATGCTCAAACCAATAAATTAATCTTTGTTTCTCTGCTAATATACCGATAAGAATGGACATTCTCATTATCAAACGGAAAATCTGCGAATACAGCTATTCACTCCACAACTTTGCTTTCAGAAATATAAGCCATTCACCTTTGGTAAATAGTCACGGAACTCTTGAATGTCTTCAAATAAGTTCATATAGTCTTTTGCTGAATATATATATATATATATATATATATATATATATAATGTACGATTACAAAAACTATAATTGTATAAAACTTACATCCATTATAGTATAGTAATTTGATGCAATACTCAAAAGTTTCTTGATGATAATGCCGAGCAAACCAGATTTTATGGAGCTCACTGTCTTTGTATCAACAGATACATGATAAAATTCAAACTGCCCGATGTGCCGTTGTGCCGTTGTGCCGAAATGAAATCTTTTGTACCAAGATGAAGACGAGCCCCGGAGACAGTGTTAGTTTCCTTAACGAAATTTCCTGTAATCCTCTAAGCCACCACCTATATGCCTTAATCTTACTGTGACGAATACTTTTGATCGTTCACCGGTATTCAGTGTAAATACAAACAAACTATAGTGAAACTTGAAGCGCTGGTGTTTGAGCAAATTTTCGCAAACTCTAAACCTATTAAACTTGTTATTTATGACATTTTCTTAGATCATTACTTTCCCAAACCAATGACATGGTAATTAATTTAGTAATGAATGACTAAAGGGCGGATTGCTTTCGTAGCAAGAAGACCATTGGAAAGTTAACTAAGGTTGCGGCGTTTTTGTACGTACAGTGGATTCAATATTCGTGTGAATGAATAATGCAATGCCACTTTAGAATACAGTGAAATTCTCGTTAAAATTAATGTGAACTTGGTCCAACCGTTCCTTGCACACTCTCGCCTTTCCGCGGCAAAACCGCAGTTTCACCGAGGTAAAACCTGGCAGCTGCAGGGAGAAACGACGACGACGGCGAAATCACTGCGGCTACGGCGTATCTCGCTCTTGCGAACAAACAAGCGCGAAACAATTGGCGTCTGCTCTACGCGCCCTAATTCCGCTATTGGCACACGGGTCACTCGATTCCCGTTGTTTCCGTTTTTGTTTTTTTTTTTCATCCGCAACATAGACAACAGATAAGACTTTCTTTCTAATAAGCTTCAGCTCTCGAGCCATTGTTTCATTGTCAAAGCAGATAAAGCTCTTTTCTTGCGCTCGCAAAATTGTCTCTTGTCTTTGTCTCAAAACGAAACGGAGAACATTTGCGAATGGAAAAGAGAACGCGTCATAAATAAGAGTCGACGCGTCTGGGCACCCCCGTGGGAAATCGATTTTTCACAAGCAAACGTGTGCAACAAACTAATTCGATAAGGCGCGATTCCCCGAGCGCGTGTAGCGTTTTAATGAGCGACGCGATGGTGGCGTGTCGCCGCGCGTTTATTAATAGCCGTAATTCAGGCGCCGCTGTGCGCCTAATCGGCGTAGCGGTTTCGCGCAATATTGCCATGCGCGTAAAACTGCGTATGTGACACGCGCATCGTTCAGCGCCATCATAATTCAGCGTTATTGTCCAACGTTACGACGCTGCGATTCGAGTTGGCTAATGCAAGCGGGTTTATCATCCGTGCGCGCGGGAAAGGTCGCCTCTCCATCCGAACGTCGCGTGCGCGATCGATGAGTCGCTCTGCTCTCTTACAAGCGAGCGGGTCCGTCTGAGAACGAAACTCCCAGCAGAGCAGGTCCGTTAATCAAAGCAAATGAGACGCTATTGTCAGCTGGACGGCCAACGTTGGCGGCTCGCAATCAGTTGGTCCAGTGCTCGTCACAAAAGCCCAGTCTATCGGAAACGTATCGGCCCGCTGCTGCTGCTGCTGCTGCTGCGCACACGTGATCAATGCTTGCGCCGTGGCCTATATACAATGTATCTGTATCCTCCAGTCCGTGCTGCTGCCATACGAGAGTGTCCCGTGCGATGATACGTCGCCTGCAAGCCGCAGTGTACGGCCACCTCAATTCAATTTCACCTGTGTGTACGCGCGCGCGCGCGGCTTGTTATTTCCATTTGGACTCGCGCGAATTTACAATGTTCGATCCACGTAAGCTTCCAGTGTGGCCACGGATCGAGATCTAGAAAGGGCTGAGGCACTGCCCTTCCCTGGCTTCGGTCTCCGTTCTCACCCTCCCTCCTGTTTTGCATCCCCCCCCCCCCCCCTCTTAATCAGCCGGATGAAATCAATTTGCTTCCTGAATTTTTCAAATGCCGCCAACAGTTATTTCCAAAAATATAATATACGTGTATTTTCGTTGTATTTATTTTCCACGTATGATGGTGCTTTTGTTGCTGTTGGAGGACGTACCCGAAGAAGTTAGATGGGAAAAATTATTTTCTTTCAATTCTGAAAATAAAATGATTTTTCGCTTCTAGCACTGGTATCTTTCTTATTTTTGTATCAGTGGCTGAACATTACTATTTCCTTATATATATCTATACTATAACTTTAATGCAGCAGGTTTGAGATGATTTACCGAGACGTTCACTCGGCCATGCGAGTCTGGAAACGATGATTGGCATCGGGCGGCATCACTAGCCTTGCAAGTGTTGAGAAACGCGAGCAGATCTCGGTAGCCGTTACTCCCTCGGCTATCACCGACACCTGGTGTTACTGTTTTTTGAACTGCTTGAAAACTGGTAGTGCCGGATTTTTCTTAGTTTGAGGTTTTAGAGAATAAAAGTTAAGAAATAGAATTGAAACTCATTGTTTATTAATTTGTATTTTGTCATAAAACCTGTAGCGGCATTAAATTACTTACTTCAGCTGGCATACGAACTGTCAGAAAATTGCACGTATTCATAGCAGGTTCCGGAAAATTCTAATTATGATTCAGCTGTTAAGCGAAGAATACTCTCGTTTCCATTCTATACGAGATAGTATTTCTTCACGCATTAAATTTGCAATTCGTACGTTTGAAAGCGTGGCACAGTTTGCATATCAAACGAAAATCTGAGCCGTTCTGTCGACATATCGGGCCACAGTCGATTCTCGTGATAAATAATCGACGCAGGCGCGGCAAAGCTAATTGGTGTAAACAACTGTGCCGAAAGCATCCCTGACAGTTTATCCTTCCGTGGTGCTTCAAGCACGCTTATTTATCACTTGGCTTTGTTTGTCCCGTCCATTCCAGATGCAATAAAAGCTTTTACAAAATGCTAATGAATCCGTGCGTCGTACAATTTTATATGAAATAGCGTGTTACGTGAATACGCTTACAGAAACGCAAACATACTCTGTTTCGTCTTTATTACGACGTTGCTTTAGTAATAGGCATGGTTCAGTTTATTGTTAATATTTTTTCTGTGCTATACACGCGGTCGATAGAAAAACATCAGAGTTGCATTTTTCCAACGCGAACTTGTATCGAAAAGCCCGTTTTTATCATATCGAATCTCGCTTACATCATTCAAGAACATTCAAATGAAAGAATATCGAGCCGTGGCACATTTATACACAAAACTTTTTTCGTGTGACTCCTTTTGTACGCCACTTTGAATAGATATCAGAGATTGGAAACAACAGAGTTTGGAATGAATAATGCATGCGAGAGAGAGAAAGTCGCGGAATTCACTTTGAATTTTTTCGCCAAGTTAGCATCTCCAACGTAGTTGCGTTTATTACGGCTATATTCTCGCGTGACGCATTCAACAAATTGCCAATATTGCCGCTACGTGCTACATGTGCAAACTCCATTGTGTTTGGATAATTTTTCTCTGGGAGAAAGAAGGGGCTTCAAAGTCTTCTTCGGGATTCTTGACGGCTTGCCTAAAACGTTTCAAGGCGGATATTTCAAGAGCGGAACAATCTTGAATGAAACATGGATCTTATCTTCTTTTGTTTACGAGGACGTGAAAAGTAAAAAAGTCATAGGGGGATAATCATGAAATCATGAAGTTTTTATTGAAACACATCGAAATCAATGCACATTTCTTAGTGTAACACTGAGTGCGCGCGACTTATGGTTTTTTTTTCATCTGCTGTTGTTTATTTTTCTTTTTACACAATTATACGCGAACATACTTTCCTTTATTTGAATATACATTTACGCATGCTTAAACATTAATAATTCTTTCGTTAACGTTCAATAATTCTCAGCAATATTTAGGTGCGATTAGCCATTTTGTTTGTTTGTTTGTATACATTTCGTCTGATACTAATTCGTTCGTCGACTCGTGCGCCGAATCCCAACTCAACGAACGAAAACGACGAGGCCGCTTTTCTGTTTGTGCTCTTACTTATTTTAATACACAATACTCTTTTTTTTCTTATTTTAATTTTTTTTAAGTTGTCCCCCACGATTAGCCAACGATAACAATTTATATATTATACGTATATTTTTCATTTACGTAACTCAACTACAATACCTGCATTTTTTATAATTGAAAAAATATCTAGGTAAACAGTAAGAAGGTACGTGTGAGTAAAGTAAATTCGTGAATTATTAGGAAAACATTTCTAAATTGGTATATATGATGCAGAGAAGAATTTTTTTCAAGAAGAATCGCATACATTGTATTAATTACACACCTGACTGAAGTAAGGAAAGACAGTGGAATTTGTCGCTGGATATAATTAATTGATAAACGCTATTTTTCTTGAAAATATTTGATTTGCTCCATTCGTTCATCCTTTCGTAAATGACATTTTCAACGAACAAATATAGTTTATTTTTTCTTTCGTTTGACATTCAGGAAAATAGAGGTATTTATGCATACGTATTAGGTTTCTCATGCGACTACGGAGTATTTTGATTCTAATCCGCAATTGGTCCAAACACGTGGTTTTCCGAGGATAAAGACTTTTTGGAATGTCAATTATAATACATATTTGCTTTCGTGTCTTGAAAATTCGTCGAAAAAATTAATCTAAAGAAAATTTACGTAGTTTCTTGTTTTGTTTTATTTTTAACTTCTTACGTTTGTTTATTGTTCCACGCGTTACGCGAAATTCGCAGATATCCATCATTTCTTTATTCTTTTTTTACCTCCGTAACTTCGACGTATTTGTTTAAAAAAATACATGAATATTGTATATACGTACTTTGCATCGTGCATCACTTGCATAACGATGATATGCGCATATATATATATATATATATATATATATATATATATATATATATATATAGGTATGAGGGTTTTGAGGTACATAGTGAATGCAGCTTCCCAAAGGAAAATCACGTAGTTTGTGCTTCAAAGTGTACTTAAATAAATTTCGCGTATATATGATGGTCGGTTATATTTTCAGAAAATTTTGATTGTATGCTAACATACTTTATTATTATGTAGATCAGCTTGTTACGAAAGTTATGTATAATACATTTTAATATGGTTTGTTTTTGAATTTCCGATGCATTTTCAAATTGTCAAAAAAAGCGGTTGGTCCTTAATTTACTAAAGTACATTTCTAGACGAGGTTATAGTTCAGTTTTATGTTATAATTGAAAGTAGTTTCATCACCGCACAGTTATTGATACATTTGCATTAATTTTTAAATATCTCTTTGATATATCTTTTTGATATATTTTTTTGACGTAAGCGGTTTCTTTTTTCATCACTCAATTCAACAGCCATATTTATTCGCTTTAACCTACCTTATCTTTGTAGGAATCCTCATTGTCAAAGAAATCTCTCTTCGAAAACATAACCAACGTTCTAGCTTGTTCAGCCCTTGTAAAAAAAGAATATTAATAATAAAAATAAAATGCGAATGCGAAAAGAACAAATTCAACAAGATTGATTGATCCGACATGGAATCCAAAGGCTCCATTTCCGCGATAAGAAGAGCGATGGTCTCTCGAGAAGAAAGACAAGAGGGATTCAGAGAGGCAGGCAAAAGAACAAGAAGGAAAGAAAAAAAAAGTACGAAAAAAGAAGTAGGTTCCAGGAGAGTTTTAGACCTCGTAGTTGCGGAACTTATTGACGATCTCGCTAGGTGGCTGATTGTCCCAGTTGAGATCTCGGCGCGCGCCGTAGTGAATGTTGGCGCCGCCCTCGCTCGCTCGTCGGTTCGCGTTCGCCGCGTGCATTTTGCGCCCGGCAACGCCCGCTAAGCTCGATGCGCCTTCTTCGTCGGGTAGCATGCGGTCCTTCGTCTTTGGTGTGCTCCAGTGCATCGACTGCAACACGCAAACGGGGACGCAAGAGCGGCAGGTTAGATTTGACGTCGCGCTACGAGCACTGATTGTCCTCGCTTGGCTTTCAGTTTTCTCTTTTATTATTGTTCTTCTGAAGCTGCTTCTTCGCGTCTATCGATTTAGCTCTGGCTACGGAGTATCTACGTATTTACGCGTAATCCACTGCGAGAAGGCGTTCTGTCTAACAACGTTCTGTTGCAACGGATGCTAACGTCGTTAAATGTTTATTTGCCCAATTGAAAACGAAAAAGCACATTGCGGTAATGTAGTGGTCGTGCGTACGCTTGCCGAGATGGGACGCTGGCTTTGTCAAATGACGAAGCGAATTCAAGTGTTTCGACCGAATCGACGTCAATCAATTGTGGAGACTCCTTTGAAATGTATCATTGTCAGAATTTCACGTATTCGCGAGGTTCCTCGCTGCACCTGCTCGAACCTAAGCTGCGCCACTCGCGAGCGCGGGAGCCGGTGATAGGCGAATTAAAACCAAAAACGAATGGTCGTTGCCGTGCATTGGAGAACGCGAATGCGAATCAGCGTCGAGACAAAGGATCGCGAATGGCGAATGATAAAAAGTGTGGGCAGTTTCGCGTTGCGAGGATGAACAACGTCGAGTTACGAGTATTTCGGCTATAAACCCCGGTCGCCATGTCGCAGCGAGCGGCGCGTTCCGTTGAGTAATGATTCCATTATCGTTACACGCGCGCTTCGGCTAATGCGCAGCCCGTTGACAAAGAGTCTTTGCTTCGGAGTTGCGCAGTCGCACGCGGCGCGTTATTATCCAACAGTCTTTACCACGAATTTTTTACGATCGTACTTTCCGTAGCGACCGCGTCAAGCGTTCGCGTTCGGCTGCTGTCGCGCGGCGCGCTCCTCGAGGAACGTCAATCCAGGAGTTAGCGAGCGCGCATCGCTGGCGAATAAATCCATGAACCGGGAAGGGGCGCGAACGACGGGAGAGAAAAAAGCAACCGAACGCGCTGCGCTGTACCGAGCACCTGCGCTCTTATCGCTTACCCAGTGCCACGTCCCGAAGCCGACGGCTTTCGTTGATTATTCACGAAACGAGCAAACGGTAGCGGCGGCGCTTCGGCTTTCAACTTTTCGCGACAATCGAATTAGCCGAATATGGGGAATCGACAGCGAGACCACGGCCGCGCTTTATCCTCGGCTGAACGTATCGTTTCCCGAACCCGACTAGAGTCACGAACAATTGCACCCCTGCGCGCACGCGCTTTATTCGGACGCCTGCGTGGGTTTCGCTTTTATCCACGCGCTGCAACCTTTCACTTCGAACACAATGAACGCGAAGCCCAAGGTTGGTGTCTCATTTTGTTGGAATAATACCGGCGCCGAGAGCCGAGCTCGGCATCGCTTCCAAGGAAATGTAAGCGACGATGGATTTAACTATTGCTGCGCGCCCCGCTGCCCTGCTCGGAATAAGCCCCGCGCGCGGTTTCCAAATGTTTTCTCGCCTTTTGCTCCTGCCATCGAAACGACAATCAATTGGAATTCGAGGCGAAAGTCTCGATCTCATCTTCGACGTCTTGAGCGTCATTGCGCGCTTGCGAAGCGAGTCGTCGTCGGCGCACGTGCAATCAAGGTAACGAGAAAAGAAGAACCCAATCGACCTTAAAAAAAATAAATAAATAAATAAATAAATAAATAAATAAATAAATAAAAAGAATGGAAAAGAAAAAGTTGTCGACTTTCGCGTGGGAGCGCGTAAACGTTGCTCTTTTGCTTTCCGAGCGACAGCGCTGGTGCTCATCGTGCTGGTTCGTTGCATTAGCCGAACGAAGGGAACGGTGATTACAGGAGAGCTCGGCTGATCGATAACTCGACGCGCTGTTTACGTCTATTCTCCTTAGAGCCGACTGCGTGTATTTTGGCTTTGGGAAACTCGAACTCACTGCCGCCTTGGGCGACCGTTATATTCCGCGCTCTATCACCCCGCGGACGCGAGGCCCTGAAAAAAAAAGAGAGAAAAGGAAAAAAACAGAGAGAACTTTTTCTTTCGCGCGGGCAAAGGATGAGTTTCCGCGTCTTTCTCTCCATTTTGCGCGTGTGTTGCGCTTTTCAGCTCGAAACTTCTTTCGGGAGTTGCGCGCAGTTTTCCGAGTGCTTAGTTCCAGAGCGATATTCTTTTTCCTCTTTCTCGTCATTATTTTCAGGCTCGCGGCGATTGTCGTTGCTGGCTATCGCGCAATTAACTCGAGCGGCCACTTCCGCGTAACGACGGTCGTCCTTGCTTTCCAGAATGTTTTATTGCCGCCAATGGGCTTATCGTTGCAAGCCGAGCGCGTCGTGATTTCAAGATTACGCGTAATTTACTAGACGGCGTTACAACGCAGCCGAGGAGCCAAAAAACAGCAGAGATGCGCGTGTTCCATGTGTTCCATTGCGCGAATGCGTATCACCGACCGACGAAGCGAGAAGCCTCGCACGCGCCGTTTCCTTTACACGGCTATTTTTTTTTTTTTTTTTTTTTTTTCATTTTCGTAAGTGAGCACTCGTCGATGAGAAACTCGCTGGTGGAAATAACAGGCAACATTATTTTCGCGTCGTTCGAGAAATTTTCAATGCCACGCCGCGCGTTAAATATTTAATTAGGCGATTTTCAGGTACTTACTCTTGATTGTCAAGCGGCGAGACGCGCCGAGCTAGTTACTAATCGGAAAGCGACGCGAAAGCTCTAAAAGCGCTAAGCGCGCGCACTGCGGCAGGCGCGCGTCAGTGCGACGTTAGTGCGCGCTCCGACGTGATTACGAGGGACACGCGGTGGAGGCTGCGGAGAATTCGAGCTCGCGTCGCGTCGGCGAAAAGAGCGCCCGGACAGCCGCTCGTTCGTTCGGCGAAGTTCTCCGAGTCGCGGAGTCGAGGTCGAGCTTAGAGCTCGTCCAAGCCGAACGCGGGAATCGACCGCGTGCGAATCGACAAATTGCGAGCTCACCTGATGCACGTGTTCCTTCATGCCAAGCCATTGCTTGTAACTGATGGCGATGCCGCTGTTTCTCCACTTGTCGTAGTTCGCTCGCTTCTCAGGGTCGCACAGTGTCTCCTTGGCGCTCTGCAATTCAATCGTATTTTGTCTTTCGTATTTTTAATCACCATGTCGACGCGTTCGGCATCATTTTGTGCAATTAAATTAATTAACAGGGAGCAAGGAAGATCGAGGGGATGAAGTTATCGACCGCTACTCTATGTTTAATTTTTTTTTTTTTTTTTTGCAGCTGTGTTTTCTCGAGCGTGCGATATCGATTTTGTACATACTGGCGAAAGATTGTTTTGAGCGAGCGACGGTTATTCGTTATCGATCGACTCGCGCGCAAACGTTTCGGTTAAATGGAAATCGCGATGAGCTCGAAGGCCACCTCGCGATCAAGTGAAAATCTTAGCAGAGCGCAATGTCTTCTCGCCTAGCGAACAGTACGATCGTATCCCTCCGTCCGCCAAATAAAAAAATCAGATAAAGGTTTTATTTTACGAGTCTGCGTGCGCGACGCGTTATCACGTCGGAATTGTATAAAATAGTTCCGAAAGCCCTTAGAAATCGTCGAGATACTTCTATTTACGAGAACCGTCAGCATCACGGCAGAGCGAGTGAGAGAGAGAGAGAAAGGCATGTGACCCAGATACACAGCTCTGAACTTGACCGTGTACGAGTATACGGCGTACGTATATACAGCTATACGCGTGCCTTTCGGCGTATCTACACTTGTGCGCGCGCGGGACACGCACATGAGTAACGAGGCGGAATTGCCTTTACGACGATTAAGTCCTTCTTTTTGTTTCTTCGCGACGCTCAATTTACCACGGCTTTTCGAGAAGAGATTCATCTGGAAATAAACAGTCCGTTTACGAGGCCGCTTCAGTCCGATTGGCGAATTCGCTTGTTTGGCACATCGTTAGTTCACATCCAATTCCTTTTAACGAGCTTGCAGAACAAGAAAACTGTTATCGACTCAACTTTATCTGTCAACGCACGCGAAATGTATATACGTATGGAAAGCCATCGAGCGAATCGAATCAGTAATTCGTGGATTCTTGGTTGAAAAGGAAGGCGGCTTGTTTGACGGGCTGTGAAGTAGAAAACTACGCGAGATTCGGCTGTGGAGAGAGAGAACGTTTTTACGCATCTACGAAAAAGCTCGGTCGAGAAATCTTCTTTTGCGCTTGATGATTTTAATCAAAAAGTTCGAACTCGGCGCGTTCAAAGGGAACGCAAGAGCGCGATAAGTAGATGGCGTCGTTTTAGAGACGTCATTAATGCGCGGCAAGAGCCCCGGCAAAAATAACTCGCGTGGCCGTGAACCTGATGGCGCACTTGCGCGTCGATGAGAAAAGCTGCCAAAAAGTTGCCGAGGGCGGACAACCGCGCGTACAACGTCGCGCGAGAGACTAAAAGCGAGAGATGACACGTTAGCGGGGAAAGTTTGCCCAGAAAGTAATGTCGAGGCGAGCGACGATTCCCGCGTCGATAAAGGTAACGACGTCTGCTTGTGCCGTTTGCGCTCGGCGACGTACAGTCTTGCGATTACACTGCAAACAGTGCAGCGGCGTCGCCGCGCGTCGTCTCGGGACAAGGATTAACCTCTCGAGAATGTTGGTTTGACTACGCAAACCAACCCATACGCACACGCATATGGGCTTTCGTTATGCGCGCCGTTTCGTCAAGCCCGACCCCTTTTGATTTTCTCGTGCACGTTGAAGAGGTCCACGCAAGACTGTTATCCGGGAATTCGGTTTTCCATGGATCTAATGCATCGCCACTTTTCGATGCGTCTTTACAAAGAACCCCTACACACTCGAACCTGTACATCTGTGAATTACTTCGAAAGTGCATCAGTGTGAGTAATTTTGGCTACTGTATGGCCAATTTCAATATTATTTTTTCCTTAACGTCGTTTCAATATATTGTTCATTCGCATGTCAAATCATTTCCTGCAAATGCACATTCAGTTAAGTTTTTAATCGCTCGTCGTCACTGTACAGGTTTAATTTTCATCTCCTTTCACCCCCCCCCCTGTTCGCCCCACCCATTAGCGACGACGTTCACGAGGATCGATAGTGGTAAGAGCCGCGTAATTGTGCGCGAACTTGAGTAGGTGATAAAATCGATGAATTAAAAAATAGTCGCAAAGTTCAATTATGATGATAATTGATCGACCGCTGTCGATGACAACCGCCAGATCATGAAATAATTGAAAGATTACGAACCGATTTGTCGACATAGCGGCTAATTAAACGATACTTACTTTGAGCAGTTGAAACTTGGCTTCAGCTTCCTTATTACCCTCGTTTTTGTCCGGATGATACTGCAGCGCGAGTGCCTTGTACTCGGCAGTGATCTGCTCAACCTGCAGAGATAAAAAGAAAACAGCAAAGGTAGATCGTTAGTTACGGACGCTTATACCGTGCTAATGAGCGAATTTTCCTTGTAACAAAGTGCACCAAGTCTCATGAATTATTCAACTTTTAACGGTCGAATGAAAGCGCACCTCGTTAATAATTGTTTTTTTTTTTTTTTGTTCAAACATTGCACGAGCCAATTAATTGAATAATTCCGACTTAGAAACGTACACGCACTTGTTACGTGTAGAGTTTTTCCTAGTTAACAGCAGCTTATTTATCCGCTTGCGTAGATACCTCTACTAAGAAATCATTGAAATTAACAATCTCCTCCAAACTAAAAAAGTCAATAATCTACGTAGTCTCTATGCACCCACTGAGCCACACGCATATCGGATAAAGAAAAATAGAAGCTATTTCCGCATCGAAAATTATGGCGTTTAAGAGTATAATGCACGAAGTGTGCAACTCGCGCAAATGAATAATCTCGAGAGCTGCGAGAAGGTCGTTAGTTTTCATTGGTTTATAAGGAAATTGCGCGCGCGCGACCTCGTTCGCAGCCAGTCGCGGAAAAAGTAAAACGATGCGATCGGCCAACGTCAATTATCCGCTAATATGAATCTCTTTTTGAGAACGAAAAAAAATTCAGCTGCGCGACCCGTAGGCGTTATTGGATTTCCCAAGCCATTACACGAATCCCAGTCTCTCGGCAGCAAAGTCGACGTTGATTCTTTGAAAGGGATTGCGGAAAATGTGGGCTCCCGCGTGCAATATGGGTTTTGATGAAAGTTGCGCTTGCCCACATCGAGCCGCAAAAATGATGCTAAGAGGATTGCGCGCTTAAGCTTTGGCGAGAATTTAGCATACGCAGCGCGCAGCTGAAATACACTTTAAAGGCCGTTTACAAAAGTCACCGACGTATTTTCCAGCTTAGATCGCGCGGGGGGGGGGGGCTCCTTTTTTCTCGTTCATTCGTATGCCCGCAAGCTTGCCGCTCATTAATCTCGACTTCAATTCCCATTTGAAGTCCAATAAATCAGCGCCTCGTTGTTTGCCTTTCTTCTCTCGATAAAAAAAATGTCTTTTCAAAGAGCACATGCCGTCTTTATCATAATCGCGTTTCTGTTTGAACGAGCAGATAAGTCAACATGCCTCGAAGACTTTTGACGAGTAAATTAAAAATTTCAGTAATTATCGGAGTAGAGCTGTACCAGCAGCAATGACTTTCGCTGGAAAAGGATTGAAACTTGATTTAAACTTCGCGAAATGTTTAGTTTCTCAAACTCGCGTAATAAAGTTGCGCGGCAACTTTTGTAAACACTCGCCGACGCTTAACTTTATTTCAAAGCTGAACCGCAAAGTACATTGTAATTCACTGCTTGCGTAATAAATCCATTAGGAAAAATTAATCAGCAACGATAACAGGGAGGCGAAATGGAACGACGGCGCTACAATTTCGTATGCCCGCAGAAAAGTGAAGAAGCGCTTACCGAAGACGACTCGTCACATCCGAGCAGCGCGTAGAAGTCTTCCTCCTCGTTTGGCTTGTAATTGAGCACGTCGTCGACGCTCATGTTGTCAGCGTGCAAGCGGAATTGATACAGAAGTCACCTGTTGCCTGAGACAATCACTATGCTCGCGCGGGCGGCCGGGGAGAGGGGGTGGCTTTTTCAACGGCACCTCGAGCCACACGCCGCGCGATCACGTGCGTCTGTTCGTTGTCGCAGTGGTCGCACTCTGGCTCCCGAACACCAACTGAGGCGAGTCGCGAGAAAAGTGTCCCGGGAAATATCGCACAGGCTTGGCGCGCGCGCTTGCGCAATCAAGATTTCGCCCACGAGGGACGGACGACAGACGCGAGCGCGAAGCGTGCGGATAGGGGATCGATACGCCGCCGCGGCGCTCTCTGGCCCCGCGCAGCTGTGTACCAGCGCCCGATTCACTTTGCGCTGCCTTCGATCGACTGCATCCCTGGCACTTTCGTGCGCGATCTTTTCCCCTTAGCGGCGGCTCGCCTGCACCTGTTACGTCACGCCAGTTAGTCCCAGCCCCTTGCACTTTTGCTTTTGATTCGCCTGGCAAAGAATCGAGTTGTCGAGTGCTCCGTCCGACCGGTCAAGAAACCGTTCAATTCCGACGGATTTCCGTTTCAATTTCTACAGCAGTTTCATCCGAATGCGCCTATTCGAATTATTAATCATTTTTTTAAATAGCCGTTCGCTGCCGAGAGCTTCCAAAGCTCGTCAGACGAGCGCTGTGCAGCTCATGCCAAACTCGCGATCATTCGCCTCTGTACATACGTCCAATTAGTGTTTGATATATATGCGAGTGCACATGCGCGAATCATCGGGCATAAAGTTGAAAAATGTGTATTCAAACACGTCTTGCGTAACTTATTTAGGCCAACGAAAATAAGTGATTTCGTCTGTTGCGGACTGTAACGTTAATAATTCCAACGATGTATCATCTACCGAAGACTAGTCTCGTAAAAGTAAAATTATTACGCAAGAGTATGAGATTTGTCTTTATCGGAGGTACTTAATTCTTCGGGGTGGGGGAGAAAGTAGTATAGCCAGAAAATTTATGTGGGTTATGTGATTTATCGCGCGACTTGCTTTGATTCACTTCTGAATAAAGTTTAGCTCGTCGCGAGCAAGAAAAAGCAATGGCTCTTTCCACGTTGCCGGACTCATCTGGACGTCGTGATTTTCAGAAACGGTCAGGGCCTTATCGCGACTGACGGAGCGCGCCACAGAAGCGAGCCATCGCGCGAGCAACAACAACAACCCGATAATCAAAACTAATCACTCTCACTGCGGCAGGCGCGCGCGCCACGTTGCACTCGAGCACTCAAATCGAAGCCGTTCAGCCTTGCCGTTGCGAGCCCGACGAAGCCGCGGTTATGCGAACCGCGAGAGCATCCAACGTCAACTGTTCGAGCGAGCATTCCCGTGAGAATTCCAGCAAGCAATGATCTCCGCAGCGCCGAACAACTTTCACCAAGATCATTGCTGACCTTGTAAGCGCGCTTCACAAGTGGGAGGCGTGGGAGGGGAGGGGGGCTGTGTACCCAACAGGTCTCTGTTGTACCGACCGCAAGGACGAGAGCTGCAGTCGCGGCTTCGGCGAGGCCTAGCTGTGATTACTTTATTAAGATGGTCTGATTAAAAAGTAATGGCATTTGCTGCGGGAATATTGCCAATAAAGAGATTGGATATCAATTTCAATCTGCGGCTATCTCCCGGTTGCGCAATCCTTCATTATTAATTTTTCTTTACGATGGGAGCAACAACAAACGTATTTAGCGCCTTTTTTAATTACCTCCGCGTATTTTTCATCTCTTCATTGGCGGCAATGAACGTTGTTATTGCGAGTTCGCAATATTTCCACGGTGTAAGGTTTGCTGTTATCTCGCGCGATTGCGCAACTCCCGGGAATTCGCTTTTATTAGAGTTTTTTTTTTCTCGCACTCGAGCGACACGAGCGAACAAAAAAAAATAAATCAATTGGCTATGAAAATACAAAGCACGGAAAAATTGCCATACCACGGCAGCCGATCGAATATTTTCCGCTAATGCGATTGCCCGGAAAGGTGGCTTCGAAGCCCTTGCGAATCCGATAAATCGCTATTTGGGATCGTTCAATTTCAAGGGGAGGAGCCCCGTCGGAATGTTAATGCGAAGCAAATTGCTGCGTCATGAAAATCTTCGGGGTGCGATGAAAATTTAGACGGATAGTAGAATGTCGTTACCGATCGAACGATCGAAAGAGCCGACTGTTAGTCGCATGCATTTACTTCAACGCTTCGCAGATCGTAAGAGAGAACTTTAACAGTGCGCAACGTGCTATTTCGAGTCTCTGCCAACGAATTTCAACGATGTATCAAGCTAAGCACGGATTACTTGCGATCTTTTCAAGGGAATTCTTGCGAACAGCTCGCGTTATAATCATGAAAATTAACGTCAACGTTTCGTTATAGTAAAGTTAAAATTAATGCGTCAAATATCATATACAATGCGCCAATGAAACTTTTTGAAATTAAGGGAAAATATCTTTATTTCCACGAAATTACTGTAGAAGTTTTAAATAAATCATTGAAAAGTTTCGTTTTAATTCTTAGTAAAACTATTAATAAACAAAAGTTACAACGTATTGTTGTATTCTCTTTATTTTTTATCATACATAATTCACATTATTCAACCTGAATATTAAAGGCAAATCGAATAAAAAGTTACAGTAAACCAAATTCAATGAACGAACTGAAATTCTGATTGTAATTAAAATCTTTATGAAATTATTCCTTGATTCAAACTATACAGAGTTTCCATATATTTATATTTCTTCATTTTTAATGTTCACTTTAAAATCTTGAAAACTATTAGTAATAGGTAATAAATTACCAGCAAGTGAAACTTGATTTTTAGAAACCTAAAATTTGTTAAGTCATAGAAATTGTATCTTCTTATTTTCACTTTGAAGGTCGTATCCTAGGAAAAATCCAGTAATTACTTGTTGATTTTGCTAAAAAGAAGTCGTCATTCACGTCAAGATGTGGATGAAACATATTGAAGGTTTTTATTGAATCAACTTCAATCCACTCAACTTGATAAATTATTATCGTAAACTCAAGTAATTGTGATTTTTTTATGAAACTGCAGAATTGCATTTAAAGATCAGACTAAGTGCTGGTGAAAATCTTTAAAGTTTACAAGAGCCCACATAAAGTTAGAAATTGATAAACTTAAAAACAGCTCATAATGTTCTAAAAGTTCTGCAAAAGTTACAATCTGATCGAGAAATACGAGATATTTTGCATTTTTAAGTGCTCAAATGATCCGAAAAAATGGAAATTTTAACAACTGTTACGATACTCTAAGTTAATAGCCCCTAGAGAAAATGCCCAAATCTCAATCAAGCTCCATCATAGAAATCAAATCTAGTTTACGAGACACCTTCTCCCCTACAAAAAAAGACATAAGTCTTGCCTTGATTCCCCAATTATTTAATAATCACATCCAATAAAACAGCCGGCCTGATGTAAAGAAATAGTCTCTCTCTCTCTCTCTCGAGTCACAATCTCAATTAGAAGCCATCATCGTGGCCGAAAACAAAGGGAATGTCGGCGTGTACTTCCTTGGCCGCGCAGCGAGAGAAGAGAAAACAGAGACACGGAGAGTGCGTACGCAGCGCGACCCCTTCCCCTTTGAAAGCACGAGAGTACAGCATGCAGTTGGCGGGCCAAGAGCCGCGAGTAGTCGGAGAACGAGCAGCACAGTTGAAGAGAGAGAGAGAGAGAGAGGAAGAGGCTCGTTTAGTCGGTCTCTCGCTGCACGGAGAGAGAGAGCACGCGCTCCTCGCAATTTCGGCAGCCAAAAAGCCGCACATTTTTTTGCGGACGCGCGCGCGTGTCGAGAGAGCGTCTCGCTTCGCTTTTTCTGCGCGGCCCATCTCCTTTGATCGTCGTCGCGCTTCGTATCGCGGCCGTGCTCTCGGCTAGATGGCGGACAAAGCATCGGCTTCATGGCGAACGGAAAAGTAAGGACTGCGACGACCCGGCCGACTACGGGCGGCCGTTCATCGGACCGCGATTTTTAATTGCCGTGAGTATATGCGAATGACCTATCTGATAAAGCTTTCATATCTGCTCGTGCGTCGCGCCACGCTGGGTTGCGTAACGCGCTACGAAAATAAAACGCGTCCGGCACATTGTAATCTCCGCGGCGCAGTTTTCTAGCTCGTCGTCATTTTGCAAAGTGGCCGGTGTGGACGTTTCAACGTAAAGGCGTCTGCGATCAAAGGCGAAGCTCCGTCACGCGGACTCGGTTTAACTGACGAGAGCCAAAAGCTCGGATACCCCTGGCGTATACTTTTTGCCAAACGCAAGTAAGCTACGTCTCTCCGCGTGTGTCGCGCTAGCGTATCGGCATATACGTAAACAATATAAAGTCTCTCGAGGGCGCTGCAGCAGCAGCAGCCAGCAGCGCGTCTAAAAACGAAGCGGCTGCAAAGAGAGAGAGAGAGAGAGAGAGAGAGAGATGAACGAAGCGGGCACACGGAGATGAGAGTGTGGGTGGCTGCCGCTACTTTAGCCGCGCGCGCGGTCAGTCTTCGTCGAGTCGGTTCGGTGCGTGTGCGTTACGTGGGACAATCCGCCAAAGCCGAGCTTCTTCTCGTTCACGAGGAAACAATGAGCAATCTTTGAGATCTTACACGGTGAGTGTTTTCTCAACGATTTTCATGCCGAGTCGCCGGCGCAGATCGAGGCCAATACAATATAATCATGCGAAAGGCTATTTAGAACTTTATAATCGGCTCGAGGTCTCTCTCTCTCCATCTCTCTGGCATCGTCGTGGGGCTAAACTATCGTCTGCGTTTTTTCTTTTTTTATTAACACCGCATGATTGGCGTTATTTCGAGATCGACAGATTTTAGCGATGCCTTCAATGACGTTTTCCGCGCATTTTCACAATGTAAACACGACAATATACTTTGTGCTCTACGTGAACCGTGTATGCGTGTGTACGTGCGCGCGCGTGTGTTTATTAATAAAAATTTTTGATTTGTTCGGAAAATTGTTTGTCGAGTTTGTGTCTATAAATACATTTCAGAGCAACAAACTCATATTCTGAAAAACGATTGTTACTACTACGAAGAAATCATTGTTTATTAACACAAACTATACGATATTTATTGAAAAACGCCATCTGAAGAAACATTATTTTCAAAACTAACATATACACACACAGGTCTGGCTTGCTAGAATTCTCTGAACATCTCTCCCCTCTCTCACGCTTTCGCAAATAAACGTAGAGCCTCCCCAAAACAAATAATACACACGGGCTTACCTACTTCCAAAATGTATTCTTGAATCCCCCTCCCCCCGCAAACACCCGCATGGGCGAAAAAAAAATCTCTCACGCACACGGCATGAATATCACTTACCTAATCACGCCGTATGTAGGGGGCAATTTGCTCGTTAACGTTACATCACGCGCTTGCAATTTCCGTTCTCTCTCTCTCGCTCTCTGTCTCTCTTTCTGACTATAGGAAAAAACAAATAAACAAACACAGACGTTCGAGAGAGAGAGAGAGAGAGAGAGAGATTGTCTGTATGTGGAAGCGAGCGGTGGCCGGACGTGGCCAGTTTCGGCCTCTCTTTCTCTCTCATTCTTTCTGCGCGGCATCTGGCTAGCACGTGCATTACCCTGCTGCACACGTTTCGAGCACGCGACACATTTCTCTCTCTCTCCTCCCATTCTTATTTTTTTCGGCGTCCTTTCGCCTGTGTGCGTGTGTGACCTTAAACCGCGCTCCGTCCAGATTTACCAGAGGCAATTTCCAGAATGGTGGCCGCGCGCGTTTTTGTGCGGCTGCACGTGGCCGTAATTAGGCTGGTCTCGTGCGGTCCTCGCGGCTTTTCTGCGTGGCTCTTCGGCGCGCATCACCGAGACGCCCCTCGGACGTCGCACGGTCATCCTTTCGCGCTGTCGGATGTGGGTGTATCGATCGACAATGCGGAGCGAGCGAGATGACGTCCGTCCAACGAGCATCGATCGCCGAACGAACGGTCGATTATGCAGTTGACTCGCGCGCGACGCGCTGACACACCGCGGTCGCACTCTCATTGTCGAAGCTCGAATCGCCGCGGAAATTCGCGTGGTCCGAGCCGCGGTAGGCCGCAGGCATGCGCGCACCGGAGTCTTGCCGTTGTGGAGTATACGAACGCGAGGCTCACTTGCGCGGTCGGAATGATTGTAATGCAAAAACGGATGAGGGGTTACGCATCGCGAAGTCGAGAGTTTGCTGTTGCTGCTGCTGCTGCTGCTATTGCTGTTACGGCTGTGTCGGCGACGATCATCGCGCGTCTCGTGCGAGGGAGAGTTTAGGGATTCGGAGAGTGACAAACAGGAAATTAACGATAATGGAAGGTGTGACACAAATTTAACGACTGGCACTAAATGACGTGTGCGCGTGGGGTTACGCCGATGGAAATTTTGTCGTAGCCGTTCAGGATATTGTTGTTTTATGTATCACGCGCTGTCTGTGCATTTCCTGTCCTGTAAACCTTATCGTATCACGAGTTTATGCCAAAATTTGCCGCTGCTATGTTTGGTCGAGCTGTGTTTGCTCATGACCAATGAATGGCGACGGAATAATGTCGTGTGAATTTATTTTAGACTGTTTGCAGCCTCAGTCAATGCGCATGTACACTACTAAATTTTCTTTTCTTTGTGTATTACAAAATTAGTTCTTGCGGCAGTAATAATAAGCGTCTGCTCTCGATGATAATTGAAAGTCACAGTCACTGTATCAACAAACGCTAATTGTGTGCGGTGCATCGTTCGATTTAAAAATTATCAGCCGGCCGTAAATCAAGTGCGACAACAAACAGCAGCAGCATAAGCAGCAACAGCATCCATCCCTTATCGCGCCATAAATAGAGCGTCGATTGACGCTCGCAGAGCAAGAGACGCTACAGGAAAAAAATACAACAAGCGCGTAGGCGCAGCTGCGGCTGCAGCACAGCCGGAGACACGCGCCCGTGATTGCGCAGGTGGAGAGGCCCTTCGTCGCTTTCTAACTTTAGAATATGCGTTTTCTTCTTCTTCTCCCTTCTTTTTTAATAAAAAAAAGGCGGTGGGGTGAGTAAGAAATAAAAACGAAGACAGATAAAGTAGCGTAAAAGTTGCGATTGATAGGGGGAAAAAACGGACGAAAACGAAAAAAAAGAGAAATAAAAAAAAAAAAAAAAAAACAGAAAAACAGAAGATTGCGCAACGACGAAAATCTCAACGCCGTCGCCCTTCGCCAGAAAATCTTCGGAGCTCGCACCGTGCGCGCGCGAAGCTTGACAGCGGCAGCGGCGAAGGGTGGCTTAAAATAGACACAAGCCAAACGCGCGTGCAATCAACTCGCGCTCTCTCGCTTTCGACTTCTACTACTGCTACTATACGACTACTACTACTACTACTACTACTACGACTGCTGCTGCTGGTTGTTGCGCTTTATCTGTATTTCTCTCTCTTTTTTTTTTCCTTACTTTTCCAATGTTGGATGGCTACTCGAGTGTCTTTCCTCGACGGAGCATCCGACATTTTATTCCAGTGAATATCATTGTTCTCGCGACGAATAACACGTGGCGAAGGGTTTTCTTTATTTATAACAAGGAAATCTGAGCGGAGTTTACCTTCTAGTTTGCCTCGCTTTTTTATGGACGACGGAGGAAAATTGTGATCGTTAATCATGCAAATAACTGTGCTATGCGCGACGTGTACAATAGAAGAAACTAATTAACAGAGAAAAATCACTGCAATTTATGTGTATTCTGATTGTCCTAGTGATACCAAACGGATGTGGGTCAAAGTAGAAGTAGCAGGAGTGTTTTTTTTTCAATATGTGAAAGATTAGTAAATTGGATAAAGAATTGGAATTGACAATTGAAATTTGTCGACGTAACACTCGTAATATTGTGAAAGTGTATGTTGTGTTTGTGCGAGAGAGTCGTAGTATTTACTTGAGAGTGGATAAGTATTAGCTTAAGGAAAATCGAGTGGAAAACGTGGGCGCAAGGGCGAGAACTCAGCCCCCCAAAGTTAGAAAGCTATCGGGCCTGAAGCGGCACTCAGTGAAAGTCCCGAGGGAGATCCGGTTATGTGGCGACGTGGTATGTCTCTTGCCGTCAGCCTGCACCTTCTGTAATTGCCAGCGTACGATTAGACTAAGCTATTAGAGTGTATTTGTGACGGGAATAGAATAACTGTGTGCTGGCGTGTGTCTGCTATTCGTTTAATCGCCAATGCTACAAGCCCGCGCTAACAAATCCTACGAAATATCTCAATTGGGAAAGAACAAAAGCGCGTATTACGCTAATGTGGAAAGCTATGTGATTATGAGAAGCATGTCGTGTTGCTCTTTTAAAAGACGCGGCTTGACAACAATCATACGCGTCAACGTCTTCTATACAAGTATATTACGTTGAATTGCACATAAAGCAAGAAGTTGCGATCGCGCGCGGAGTTGAATTGTCGCGCAAATTTGCAATTCATCCTTGAACAGTCGCGGAGAAAGTGCAGGTGGGCACGCGGCACGAGAAACTATTGGCAATTCTATCCGCGTGCAATTGCGATACGACGGGGAAATATTTAATTCTCGGAGACCAGACAGACCCGTCGCTAGGCGCGCAATTCAACTAACCGCGAGAAGCTCGCGTTCGCTTTTAAAATGAACTCTCGCTCCGAACGCCCTTTTCCTTTTTTTCTTTTCACGAGCCGCACGGGCGCACTTGAACGGGGGTACGCGAAAAACTGCGACGTGTCAAGGTTTTGGTCTTTTATTCGTCCTTTTATTCGTTTCTCTTTTTTCTGCACGCGCGTGCGCGACTGCGAGTACGGGAATACCGAAAGCACTCGTGGATTAAAGTTTCACCGAGCGAGCGCGCGCGCGCGCGAGTTTAATTCCTCGAGGATACACGAGAAAAAATTAACGGCTCGTTAGATTCTTTTTCGCTCGGCTTTTTTTCGTTTCTTTCTTGCGCGCAAAACAAATACGCCTCTTTCCCTTTCCGGGTCGGAAAAAAAGAAGCGCCTCGCTGGATGGACATCACAATAGCGTACCGATGATAAAGATAGCCGTCGTGAGGGATTCATCGTGGGCCGGCAAAAATACGTGACGCGAATGATTGGATTCCTGCAGCCAGCTGCGGATCGAGCGCTGAATGGACGACTAGACACAATATACGCAAGCTTGAGCGAGCGCACAGCTGATCTATAAATACAGCCGGGGGGGAGGGGGTATTGCAGGACTATTTCCAGAACGGTGAATGAAGATCGCATACAGTTTCACCTGCTCCCCTCATGCTCTTTATCGTTTTTTTTTTCATCGACGCAAGTGCAGGTGCATGCAGCGCGTGGGCCTTTCAAGTTTGCCGCGTTGTTCGTTCTTTCGTCGATCAATATTTCTTTTCTCTTTTCACGCAAGAAATACCAAAAGACTTGATGCACAACTCGATATTCAATCGGCTCGCATTGGACTTTGATATTTTTCGTTCGATTTGGATGTTTCGCGGGTATTACTTTGTAAAAAGTCGCTCGGCGTACCGCGAAGAGCGAGTGCTTCCGATAAAGCATTGCGCAAAGAAGGAAGGTCATTGAAAATGATTGTTACAATAACAGCATTAATCATGAATGTTTCAGAAATAAAATCGGAGCTGGTCGAAGTGGGAAGCTCGAAATCTTCAAGGATGGCTGTCGGTAAGTCGAGCCTGCTTGTTCTGTTTGTTCCGCAGCGTAGTTACAGCACTCGGCGAGCATTAAAGCGAAAAGCCGTTAAGCGCGCTTGGCTAACGGATCCAAGCATTAACTGCAGCCAATGAAATAATTAAGTAATCCAATCAGAATTCCATCATCCAATTCTCGCGTTGGCGCACGCGCGCGCGTACGGGCGCAGCTGCAGCGAGCTCCCCATTAAGTTCGATAAACTCGCTCGGATATAATTGCCGCTGGCGGCGGCTGCGACCTCTCATCGATTCGTCTCGCTCGCGCTCGCTAATCACGGCGCCGCGCGTCATCGCGAGCCGCCGCTGAGCCGCCGCTGAGCCGCCGCTTGTTATTCCCGCGGCGAAACGCTAATTTGCCATTCGCCTCGACTGCGCGCCGCGGCACCTAATCGCCGCGGGGATTACTTTAAAATGCCCGATACGCGGCACTCGCTTCCTCGTCCGACGCGCCTCGCAATCGCAATCGGCTCTCGCTCTCTGCGCGCCTCTTCTCCTCCTTCTGCGCTTCCTCGCAGCCCCGTGGTGCCCGAGCGAACACCTATCGATTCGCGTATTTTTCTCCTCGGAGCTCGACACTCGTTGTCGTCCGAGGGATTCAGGCGCGCGAGCTTCAATTCACGAGAGCTCGACGAAAGTGTTGTCTTGTTTTTCCTAAAAATACTCGTCGATGAATCGATAAGATCCCTCGTAGTGGCTCTCGGGATTTACAACGTACGTGTCTCGCTCTGAGAATTTAATTGGACCTAACATATTTACGATGTCCCATTGCTTTTTTTTCTTTCTCTTTCGAAAATAAACACGAAAAAGCTTTATCTAATAACATCATTCTTACGTCGCGTGTTGCGCGCAAAACAGCAACTCATCATAAATCAAGTTTTGTAATCCATGCAAGCGAGCTGCGTCGGAGGAAATGGAATTTTCGAAATGGACTTTACACATCTCGGCTCGATAGAATGTTAAATTTTACGCTATCGCTGTGCTCGAAAGCGCCATTTGAGATTGAATTTGGCACTGATTCAAAGAACTCACAGAACGAAATTTTATTAGAAAATTCTTGACATTGAAACGCCATTCGCTCTTTAAAAAAAGAAAAGAAAAAGTACCCAATGCTCCAAATTGGAAAAAGAGTCTATCTGCGAGAAAGCACCATCGTTATTATCGCAATAAACTGGAAGGAATCCACAAAGACGGCTTCCTCGAGCAGTTTATTAAAGCCCCTCCCTCCGGGCGTGAAAGCAAATTTTGCTGTCGCGCTGCTTCTTTGATGTCTGTCGCATTGTGAAAAGAATGAGAAACGAGGCTGCTTCGCGCGCATTATATGCGAGTCCTGTTGGTAATCAGATCTTTCGGGGCATTCCTTTGATCAAGCCTTCTCCTCTCTTGGCCATGGGGCATTTTCGTGCCCGACTTTGATGTTGCAACGAAGGCAAGATTCTGCAAGCATCGATTGATTTTCTACGCGCGATTACGCGCATGGGTAATTTTTGGTTTTTTCAAGTGTCAAGCAGCTCGGAAAATTCCTCGGGGAAATCCTCCAAGAGAGAGACTTTGCTCTGCACGATCTCGCGCACGGGCACTTTCGATGGAAAGCTCATGCGTATAATATTAATTCGAAGCATTACACCGCAACTGAAATTACGCGGCAGCAATGAGCTCGAGGCAGATCGCCGGATTTCGATCTGCCAGGTTCTCTATGACGTTACGTCGTACGTTGCGCGGCATGCGAAGCCTCGTCGGCTAAACTAACATCAATTTCATCAAAGTTCATCCGCTCTCTGACCAACTTCGCGAATCCGATAAGCTAACTATTAACTATTTCGCGGCAGCTGTTAACGAAATTGCCCGATAAAAAGTTTCTTGTGGCCGTTGTTTAATCGGTTTGACTGCGCAATCGCTCGTAAGCTAATAATAAACCTCGAGCCCTGACGCCTATAGATCCTAGAGAGAGAGAGAGAGAGAAAACGACGCGAAGAAAAAGAGTGGCTTCCTTAATTCAAAGCAGAGTCGACGACGCGCTTCCGGCGCATCTTTTGCTCGTCTGTTTTTCAGCATTGCATTTGTCGGCACATAATCTCTTCCAGCGAGAGAGAGAGAGAGAGAGAGAGAGAGGACGCTCGTTTAATATACAATGATATGACGTCCGGTCCCTTACTCGCTCTCCCTTTTCGCATTAGAAACTGTCGACAACAGTGCTCCGCCGTTCGCTTACTCCAATTGCAATTTTGCCCTTATAGACCAAGTTTAATGCTGCGCGTGAAATTGGGTCGGCTACGGGGAAATTATGCGCGCGAACTTCGCCGCTGGCTGTAGAGTTTACAAACAAGTTTGTTTGCCGAACGGGCCGCGCCGCCGACCACGCGACGCGGATTTTTTTCTTTGTCTTTTCCTCGAACTCACGCCATAGCGCTCGCCCGTCCTGGAATCCCGTCAAGGGCTCATCCGAGATTTTTCAGGCTGCGCACGCTGCCCCGACAGGCTCAAATTTCACCGACGCGAAGAGCTGGCCTTGGTCCTTGCAGTGCCAGCGTTCGAGCATCGACGTCGCGTCCGTCTTTGGCCGCGGAACGCCGAGATAAATGAATCTTTGCCTATGCCCGACAACGACTCTTCAAAGGCTACATTGTTTTTCTTTTTAGATACCTCACTGATCGAATTATCAAGCTCAATTGACGAATAAAAACTCGTCGACTTCCCCTCTCTCGGTAACAAGCATACCGAGGAGAAAAGAGCAACGAGAGTGTATGGAGAGCTCAGCGGCAGACTTACACGTATAACGCGAAGCAAAACCTTTTCAATTTATAACAATTGACCCTAATCGCGTTCGCGTTTTGCCGCGTAACCAAAATATAAAGAACTGTATCACTTCAAAGGATATTGAAGCCGACGAATGGCGTGCAACTAGCGAATTCTCATACACTTTCCATTCGTACATCGGCTCAGCTCCGGATGTCCTATTTTTCTCGACACCATTTTTATTTATTGAGAAAACCAACGACGAGTATTTCCGTCTTCATTCTGTTTATAACGTTGCACTGAAATTCCATTAACAAGGGATATCCGTTGCGTTGGCTGCAGCCGCAACGTTCATTTAAAACTGATCGAAGCCTGAATCAATGATTCCATTTCGAAACTCGCAAATTCAGTGGAGCTCTCGATGGCAAGCGAGCTACGGCATTCCACACCGCGTCCCTGACAAATGCTCGGAATCACCGTAACTCGAACGCGCGTCGCAGGCTTTGACCGACGAAATGTCTCTCGATGTGCCAACAGACAATCCCTCCTACTTCTCGCTGCAACAGCAGCAGCAGCAGCAAGGTACATCTTCGTCAACCTACAGCAACGGCAGCGGTGGCAGCTGCAACGTAGCGACAGCGCGCTTCAGCGGTTTCTTTCGTCGTAGCAAGCCCTTGAGCAAAGCGCGCACGGCGCCCGTATTAACGGCATGCAGTCAGCCGAGGGTACCGTCAATGCCAGCGCCAACTGCGGGCACGGCGTCGACGACGACGACGACGACGACGACGACGACGACGACGACGAACCAGAGAAGAAGTTTGAGGAATTTATTCAGGTCGGCGAGCACCAACTCCGAATGCGAGAGAACTCTCGAATTCCTTAACGGTGGGCCAAGGCCATCCGACATTGCACCGCCCTCGTATTACCTCAATAACAGGTGAGTACGCCTATAGTCGATTATTATGTTTAGTCTCTGCGTGCGCCGATCTATGATAACAGCGTTGCACAGGATTAAGCGTAATTGCAAGTCGCTGCCGGGTGTTTAGTCGCCTGTCGGGCTGGGATGCTACGGTCATTCTTACGGGGCTGTGAACACCTGTGCAAATTCGATTATACATGCTCGCGTGCTCGCACAGGTAATTTACAGATAGACGCGCTGGCACGTGCTTACGCAAACGTGCCGACGATCTTTCATTCTTCTACAAAGAGCACACTCTAATCAAATATTCAACGGAGCTGATTGCTTCTCAAAAATTTACAGCTCTGATGAAGAATGAACTTCGGCCGTCGCGACACGATCGCTGTTATGCAAATTTCCCCCGCGCAACACGAAGTGCCTTTAACTAGGTCAAACGCGAGGCGTGAAAGAAGAAAAAAAAAAAAAAAAATTGATCTTGCACATATCGCGCGTCACGCGAAAAACTGATGGCATTTCGAAGGGGCTTAAGAAAGCCGCTTTCAATGAAAAGCAAAATAAGAGAAAGGAAAACTACGATTGCACGGGCATCGAGCTCGATCGATAAAAATGTGCTCTGCGGAGATCTGCCTATGCACGGAAACTTTTACGCGAGTATATTCCCTTTCGATATATATTGGCAAGGGGAATTTTTCTCTCGTAAATAACGGTATTAAAAAGTTATCTTTACTTCGACGACTGTCAAACGTACGATTTACGATCGCGGATGAACGCACGAGCGACTCGATCCACAATGAGAAACAGCTTTATTCGAAATATTGATGGTTGATCAGATCGTGGATCGAAGGTTGCGGCAGATCCCGAAGGCGCCAGACTCTCAAGTCGAGCAGCGAGCTTCTGAACATGGACATGATCTTCTGCGGTCTGCCGAGCGACACCGCGAGCGCGAGCACCTCGCTGACGTCGTCTCGGCGGACCGAGGACAACGACTACTATCGCTTCGAGCGCGACTCCGATTGCGGCAGCGAAGCTACCACTGTGCCCATCGACGAGCTTGACGATGAGCGTTCGTACTATAATCTCACTTCGACGCTGCCGCACACGGTGAGAACGATCGATTTTCTTCCAGTTTGCCGACCGAAAATAAAACGAACTTTATTCCGCGCTACTCGAACGAGCATCGCGAAAATGTAAGCTTTGACTAATGCAGGGAAGAGCGTCGTGCTCGAGCATGGGCAGGCACCGCACCAGCTCGCAGCCAAGAGTCCGCCGTCACTCGGTCGGCACGTTCTTCGACCAGGAGAGGTGCGCGGCGCTTCTCAGCTTCAAGCAACAACAACAGCAACAACAACAGCAACAGCAAGAACAAGACCTGATCGTCGAGCCTCGAGCCGACGAGAACGATGGTCCGAAACTCGGCAAAACCAGCCGACGAGTCGGTGAGTAATGGCCGTCGTACCGGGTGGAGCGCCTTTGCGCGCGCCGTTAACACATTCCGCGGGCTCGCTCGGAATTGATTAAAGACGCGAGGGAGATGCGAATCGCGAATGAATATTTATCGTCCGCGACCGAGCGGAAACTGTCACTTTGGTCGTTCGAGAAATTCTCCTCGAAATCGCGACAATTGCGTACACGGCAATTGTGTAATAGCCGCGGCGCGCCAAAGCTTTAAATTGGCATGACCAGCGACATCTCTCGAGCTCGTAAGCTTTCTCTCTCTCTCTCTCTCTCTCTTTCTTCGTACTTGTCCGGAAATCCGTCGTTTCGCGCTCGTGAGGCGAAGTGCCAATTATATTTAGAAAGCGCGCGAGGCATCGACAGGGGCGCCGGCGTTCGGCAGCCCTTGTCCGATTTATCGGCGAGGGCGTCGCGCGGTCGTCAACCCCTATCGAACGGCGCGCGAGCCGCAATCAAATCCGAAAATACACAAGCTGCGCTGGAATCCGCGCTAAATATACGCGCAGGCTGCCCTTTTATTATTTCTATACGCCCACGCGCGACAGCGCGTCTAGCTTTTTCGCTGGCTATTTATAAGTGTCGTCGCCGCGAAAACTCAGATTAATAACGCGCTTGTGTACGCGTGCCACTTTGGACTGCTCTCTCTCTCTCTCTCTCTCTCTCTCTCTCTCTCTCTCTCTCTCTCTCTCTCTCTCTCTCTCTCTCTCTCTCTCTCTCTCTCTCTCTCTCTCTCTCAAATAAGTAGTCCTGCTGCTGCTAAATCAACAATTTCGTCCGTTGCTGGCGTTCAATTCAAGAAAAATGCCCGGTGACTTATTCCAAAATCCGAAGGAGGCGTAGATCGACAATCTATTTTTAATACGTATCTACCAGCTTCTGTAGGTATTGTTTCGATGATACAATGACACGCGCCTGGTCCCTGTATATGCAAACTCTACGCGTGCCGCCTGATGAAATTCCATTGTTATAGAATGTACCGGATCCGGGCGTTTCAATCGTATCATTCGTATCATTCGTAATCCCTTTATTAGCATTTTTCATGCGTAGGCGCGAATTCTGTTTCGAACGTTGATTCGATCGATCGCGATGCAAATGAAACGAACATTGTTTTTGCGCGACAAAAAAAATCTGGCTCGCGAGAAAAATGAACGTCGTAACTAACACACTCTCGTACGAAAGGACCATCATCGACTGGATCATTCCGAATAAATGGCAATGCGCAATTAGGCAAGTGCATACGCATAGCATCTAACCCCCTGATTCCCATTTGGCAGTTGTATAGCCACACGCGCGCAAAGTGCCAAATCAGCATAAATTCACGCTTAATTCTCGTCTACGATATAATGCGCGCGCGTGGCGCGCTCGTAAATCACATTGCCAGAGCGTACGAACGCGCGCGGTCGTATCACGCGATCGCGTCTTTTTGCGATGGTTTTAGCGCGCGCGGTACTTTAATTAACTATGGCGACGTGCCGTCGGAGCTGCCTTTCCATCGTATAGCTTTTTGGCTGATTTGCCCTGCGCGATGACGGGGAATCGAGGTCAAATATTTATACCGTTTGATGCTCTTGCGCGCAGCTCGGCTCAAGTTCAATTAGCCGAGTGCGGTGCCTGTCGATGACTTTGGCGCGCCGCGATTTTCAGATAGTCAATCCTGCGAATCGGCACTAATTGGATTTAGCGAAAGGTAATTCAAAGTGGAAATTCGCCGAAGCTCTCCCTGCGGCAATCACCCGTGCATTGGCTTGACTCGTATACTAAAATGCCGATGACGTCTTTTTTGATTGCGACAATCGCACGCGGTACTGCGCGTCCAGTCTATTTCTATAGCGGTCAATCCTTTTACAAAATAAAATCGTTTCACGATCGATAAAGCTACTTATTGCCGCAGTCGTTTGATAATTTTCCGATAATATTGCGTTCGCTGTCGAACATAAACACGACCACACTCATTGTGTAACTCGAATTAGTGGACTGAACAGCGAATTTTTTCCTTTTTTTTCGAAATGATCGTCGCGAAAAAATCTGGAGCCATCGTTAAAAAGATCCGGAGTACACTTTCGCAAGCCAGTCAATCGAAACGAAAACCTTGCCGAGATAAGTTAATCGAATAAGCTCGGAGCGCAAGAGAGAAAGAGATTCAGCGCCGAGGCTACGCGCGTACGATTGAGCGCGCGAGAATGGGATAGGCGGAAAAAATTAGGCAGAGCGCTGCTCGGGCGCGCGCGCAGCCGATAGCGCACGATCGGCTTGCACAGTGGCGGAGAGAAACGGTCCATCGGCGCTTCCTGGCGCGCTGTAGCTGCCGTGATTTTCTTCTCTCCCCCGTCGCCCGACGTCCCCGATAAGCTTATCTTTACGCGCGGGCGCTCGGAGCGGGCATATCTCGACTTATCGGAGCGTTCGGCTGCTTCCTGTGTCGATCGATTCGCGCGCGCGCCACGGCGTGTATCGATCGCGGCCAGCGCAAGCCTCCGGCCGCCGAGAGGTCGCGTAAGTCGAGGCACGATCCGAGCCCTCGAGCGAATGCAGACGCTCTTCTGCTTTCTTCTTCCTCCCTCGACCGAGCTGACGCGCGCCCGTTCGTCGACCCGCTCGGCGCGAGATTCGGTTTTATCTGCGCGCGTACGCGCACAGTAGTCCTCTTTATCATCGGCGTTTCCATTCTTCGCGGCGATGAGTACGAGGCCCTGTGTGCGCGCCGCGCGCGTCAAGCCTAATCTCGCGGAGCGGACTATCGACGATTATAAACATACGCCTGTGGGTCCGCCGTGTCGAGTCTCGGCTACGCGCTGCTCTCGCCGCGGGCGCCGATTCGTTCGCAAGCTCGTTTCCCGCGAACCGACCGCGGCTTCGACGAGTCCCCGAGCTTTCGCGCGCGCTCGAATGGCGGACTCGACAACGACGATCGTATGGGCGATGCGCGGCAAAAGCGAGGCACCGACACGTATCGAGCTGTTAATTACGGGCTCCCGTCGCGGCCCGAAAATAGCGAAGTGCCGATAAATCGCGCGAGCGATCGGCCGACTTATCGCTCGCCCGCGAGCGGCCCAACGACTATCTCCGAAAATAATCTGCCGGCGACGCGCGCCAGTTCCGAGTAAAAGCGTTATCTTACGACTCGACTCCCTTTCTACGACGTCTTCTCCCTCTTCTCTGGCTTTTACGCGCGAACGGAGCGCGAGTTTATACAGAAAGATGCTTTTAAAGCATAGCACTCGAGGATGAGCGGTGGCCTGCTGCTACCGCTGCCGCGTGATGATGAGTTGTGCGTCTGCGATGCGCCAAGCTTCTTTTCCTCGTTTTTTGCAGACCGCTCGGCGTAACTTCAACATCTTTGTTTCCCAGTGGATGCGCTTTATTAACGCTTTCATGGGGCTCCGTATATTTCGTTGTGTATTTTCGTTTTAGCACATTTTCCTTTGTCCCCATAAATATATTAACCACTTTAAAGGATTTTTGGCTACTGTCAAAAAATACATTCCGTCGAATGTTTTTCCACCGGCACGTAAGATGCTAAAGTTACATCATTTACAAAATGAACATCAACGCAGTAGTTTGCTTCCTTTATTTTTTTCTTTGAACTATGTATAGCTTGGAAACCAGTCTCAATTACCACTTACAAAAGTAAATGCTACGAGAAAAAAATATTCCAGACCCCGCAAAAAATTTACATTTGACTGAAAAAAAAGAGTTAATTGCCTCCGAAGCTTGTTTTCGAATGAAAAATCGCATCTGTCTCGTACGCATTTTTCAACAACCTTTCAGAGTAAAGTACACCAAAAAAAAAGAAGAGACTTCCAAAACAAAAGAAAATAAAAACAAAAAAAGCCAACTAACAAGGAACCAAAGTCAGCGCTGATGAAAAATATCCACGCATCAGTGCGACGTAAGAAAAAAGACGTTTTTTTCTGGCCGGTAGTGATAAAAATAGCGTGCGTAAGAAGCGCATGCATGGTGTATAAAAGCGTACATACACCAAGCCCTAAAAACCAAACACATTATCATTCCGTCCTCTGCGCACTGCGGTGGCGTCGTCGTCTCGTCTCTCCACGAAACGAAAGAAAAAAAAGGCAGAGAGACGACAAACATCATCGTCGCCGTAGTCCCCTCGAAGGCTCTGTAGCACTGTACGCATGCGCCGGTTTGAAAGTTGCATGGCAGTCGGCGTCGAACCCGCGCCAAGTGTGCACGCGTATGATTCACATCGCGGACGGACGGACGGAATATTATGTAGGGTTCAAAAATAATAAATCAATTGATAAATTAAAAAAAAACAAAAAAAACGCGCGTCGTGCACTCGCGCACGCGCGTCCGTGTTATGGACTGTGAATTGAAGGTGCAACATTGGCAAGCCGACGAATCATGAGGATCAGAGAGGAGAATCATTATGCCAAGAAAAGCATCGCATATTTCGGTGAATATACACGTAGATTTGGTAGGATTTTGACGAGGTGATGCATGCCGAGCGCGTCGATTCTTACCGGGAACCGAGTGATTCAACGTCGTTTTCTCTTCGCGAGGTTTTTTATATGCTAATCCCACGCAAGCAGAGCATTTTTTTCCTTCGAGCCATGATTCATTTTTCTCGCGATCTCATTGTTTGCAAGGCCAACAAACCCATTGACATAATTTGTGAGTAACCGCGGCTCGCGATTTTATAACCGTGCCACCGCTGCTGGCGGTTTTCTGCAATATTGCCGAAACTCGTCGAGATAACAAGTCGAGCACTAGAGGAACGTTGACGTACAGCGTAACGTTCACATTAGAGTTTTAGAAGTTAGCGAGTGGTGCGAGTTTGTATTCGCGGCAATTTGTCCGACGTCACAGCGAAATACACTAGGATATTTAAAGCTGAAAGTCCAATTTTTACGTCGCTGAGAAATGACTTTCTTCGCGCTCGATGAATCACCGAGCTTACGGTTCAACAGTTTTTCGCGACGCTGACAAAAAATTGGAATTTGATCTCCGACAAGGACAAAAAACAAAGTGGCGAATCGTAAATATGACAAACTCCTTTGCGAAAAAAATGCTCTCTCGTTAAAAATAGAACGTAATCCACTCATCTTTCACGAGAGCGCACTCGACGTTTTCTCGTCTTTTTTCCGTCCTTTCTTTTTCGCGCAGAGTGCAGATCTGCTGTCATCTCGAAACATAACGCTTTAAATGGTTGCACGAGAAGAACAAAGAGCCCAAGCATCCCCGTCGAAGAGGATCTAATCGGCAATTGAACGAGAGGAAGAGAGATGCGCGCGTTCCTCTTCATCTCGATCCGACAGCGCGCATCGCAGTGGCAGTGGCGGTGCACGCGCAGCGCTCGCGACTAATTGCCGAGCGTCACCTAATTCGCAAAGGCACGCGCGCTCGAGAGAGAGAGAGAGAGAGAGAGAGAGAGAGAGAGAGAGAGAGACAATGGCACTCGACCGCTCTCTCGCTCGCTCTGTGCGTAACGGAGTTTTTATATGGCTCGAGCGCGCCGCGGATCACCCGTCAGTCGTTGCCGCGATATTCGCGACGATTGGCCGGGACGACGGCGCAGTGGTGCCCGTGTCGGTCTCCTCGCCGCTCTCGTCTGGGAGAAAGGAGCCATGCGTTTTCGCTGAAAATGACGGGAGACGACCAAGTCGCGGCCTCGCGCAAGGCCGCCGAGCTCAAGCGGCCGGATTTTCTCGATCTCTCCGGGAAATGCCCACGTAAGTGCTTCTTCTCAGATCGAAAAGCGCTCAGGGGAGGGGGGAATTGGATGATTCATGCTATACGTTGCCACTGGGAACGGAATAGCTTGGATCCCGCTCAAGTCGCTTTATACGAGAGTTTGGGATCTGTTCTATTGTTGTATTGTTGCAGGCGTAATAAAAGCTAGACCACGGGAAAAAAACAAAACGTCGCGATAAACTTTTCGATGCTCTTGTTTAACCGAGAATTTTCCAACTACATGGTTGTCAAGGTCTACTGCGATTCCCGTCGAACGATTATCGCGCAACGTCAAATTTGCGCAGCTCGCGATCATCCTGCAACTTTTTCCAGCTTGACGTTTCATATCGACGGACAAACGAACTGTTTCCTGAACGTTCACTCTTGACATTGATCGTCGTGCTCCGACTGCTATCGCGGCCCCGCGCGATGGTGATAGACCGATTTCTCGGCGTTTCGAAAATTCGACATTCGACTGAAAGGAGAGGCAACGACGAGGAGAGACATCGAGTGAAAAATCAGAAGTTCCCCCCGCAGCGAGGAGAGATAAGCGCACAAGGCGCGCAGCAACGAGAGCGAGGAAAAGTGGAAGCGGCGCGCGCTGCCGATACGCGCACGCGTCACACGCGGGCCGGAAGCTGCCCGAAAATGGAAGTGGCTAGCGAGCGGCCGCTCACGTACCGCGCGAACGCTAAAACGGAAGAGGCTCCTCTCGCTCCTCCGCGCGGACATATCGACGCGCTCTCGAGAATATTAAAGCGTACGGCGCGACGCGCTCCCCTGCCTGCGCATTAGGATTAGAGAGGCGGCGACGGCTCGCGCCGGGAAGAGCGTGATTGATCGCGACGCGGCGAACTCTATTTTCGGATACCCGCATGTTTATGCATATCGCTTGTTCGCCGAATGTGCCTTCGTAAGTTTCCCGATCGGCGTTTCACCTCTCTGCCTCTGTGCGCGTTCGGCAATTATGAATTGCTTCCGTTTCGCCTGAAAGGAGGTTGTTGCTTCGTCGGCGAAATTCCTCGGTTTTCGATCGGTTGACGATGTGCATGGATAGAAAATACGTATATTTATATGTGCTAGTGCTGCGCGCGACGGTATTGCATATCTTTGTGTTTCGAACGTCGAACCGGAAAAAGCCGATAAAGTTAGAGCGCAGGAATTTTCATAGTCCCGCGACGAGCCTATCGTCACAAATAGCTCCACGATAGAACCCGGACCGGGAGCTGAAAATGAAATAATAAAAAAAGAAAGAAAAAATAAAAAAAAAAAAATTGCCAAATCCCGTGGTGCGCGAGCGAGCGTGTCGACAGCACAATACTTTATACAGACGCGCGTAAAGCTTTCATCGGGAGCAAAGATCTTGGCGAGCATGGCCTGGGTGCGCGCAGCAGCGTGATCAAGTAATTAATGGACGGGGAGGACGGGCCGCGACGATTCGATCACGAGGGAATCGCCACCAGCTTTGTCGACCTCTGTCCTGCGTCGCGCTCCTGCTCGTGTTCTCGACGGCGTTCCGCGGGACGCGCGCGAGTCCGTGATTACGATCCGCGGAAACGGCGGAATTGGCGGCTAATGGGATTTCGTCAGCGCGTAACGCTCGTTTATCGTACAGACTCGTAACGGCGACATATCCGACGATATAACGCGCGCGATAATCCAGCGGAGTATCAAGGCCGAGTAATTTAGTGTGAGCGAGGTGCATAAACAAACCGACAAGTCGAGCTCCCCAGAAAAGAAAGTTGCTGCTGCTGTTGTATCGCCAGACGATATGCTGAGCGCGCTGAGCAAATAAAGAGCAAGAACAGGGGAGAAAGTTGGCGATCGGCTGGCCGCTTCTTCTCATCGAGTTCTGGCTAATGTGATCGTGCTCGCATAAATAAAATAAGTGCGCTCGGCGGCCCACGAAAGTTGAATGCAGGTTGGTTTTTCGGTTAGCCAATTGGAGAGAGAATTCCAACGGACACTTTCACGGGCCAAGAGGCGCCCGCGAGAACGAAAGTTGCGCGCGCCAATACCGTCGATATGTATCAGATCGAAAAGCTCGCCGCCTCGATGGCAAACGCACATTTCGTAACAGCACTCCCAGTTTAGAACGTTTGTTTGCCGTGTGTACGCCCGAACCAAAAAGTTTACGTCTCGTTTCTGCCGGGACTACTCGCGCGGAGCGTTGAATAATGCGCCTGCCCGAGAATAAGAGAGCGTCTTCTGGGTGGATCGGGTTACGCCTGCGTCAACAAGAAGAAATGAAAAATAGCAAACGAAGAAATAAATAAAAAGAAAAGAAACGAGTACGCCATGGGTGGTGCGCCCTAATAAAACATACGGTGCGCGCTTCGAACTCATATTCGTGTATTTATAGTAGGCCGCGAGAACGCGCGCGCATTCGTACGATGTATCGTTAAAGAAGACGAGTTTTTTTTTCTTTTTTTTTCTCTCTGCGGGCCCGGGACTCGCGGAGCTCCGGGAAAATTTATCGGGAATAAATTGCTCGGCGGTCCGCTGCCGAACGAGCGGAATTCGCCTGGCGCGAGTAACGAGCCATTAAAACTGACGGGACTCTGTGTTTTACAGCGTTTTTATTTTGAATCGCTCATTTTCTTAAATTTGATTTGTCGTTTTAGCGACTCGACGCTTCTAGGCCACTTCAGCTATTACTAAATAGCTCTCTTCGTGAGAAAAAAGGACGGCATCTGATCGGCATCGGGGTTAAAAGCTCGCGCGACGTAAAAGTTTGAGTGCGCGCGTAGAGTAGAGCGAAAAAGAAAGAGAGAGTGAAAGAACTCCATTACAGCGATTGACTGGCACTCCGGGTAATGATGCGACACAGCACAGTGTCCTAAATTACGCGCGCTCGACTGGGCGCGCCGAACGCCACCCTTAGATTACATGTGGAGCTTTTGTTTGTCCAACTTTGCCTCGTCAATTAATCTTTCGAGTGCTGTTCGAGCGTTAAAGCTCATGTGTAGTATGCAAGGTATATAAGTGCAGGAGGGCTGTTTCGAGGCGGTTCGCCCACGTGGCGACGACTGTTTGCTCAATGTGAGAATGCATTCGACGGGCTCAATAATTTCATTCCCGGCTGCCTAATTGCTTTCTGAAATACTCCTCGTGGTTATTTCAGCGATGACTTGGGAATTGTGTGACTTGCGGATACAGACCGACGACACGCAACTGTCACTCAATGAGCTAATATGGCTTTATAATTTTTGTCCTTTCCTCTTTCTAAGAGTAGGATTGGACGGTTGTGTCAAAGCATCAATATGTTTTTATCGGGAATTCAATTCCGTCGAGCAACCTTGAAATCCAAATAAAACATAACCATGACATTGGGCCATCGGTCAAAGTCCAGAATTGAGCGATCCTATCAATGAATTTACAGGTACGCGCCACGCGCCAACGGCATTCAACGCAAAGCCGTCTTCGTCGACACCAGAGGCACCGGCACTGGCACGCGACGACGTGGTATTCATCTCGAGCAAAGACGACGAGGCAGCGGCATTGTGGGTGAACTATCTGACGGCATGCTTCGAGCAGATCAGCCGGCAACAAGGCAGGCCGCCCTTCAGGTTTGTGTCGAGCATCTTCGCTTCTCTTTTTTATCTCGCGATAGCGTGTGCTGCTACAACAGCCAGCCCTCGACTCATCGAGTCGTTAAAATTAAGTTGCAAGTTATTTGGCTTTAATCTCAGAGTAAAACTGCTTCTCTGCTTTTTTTTTTTATTACTTTTTTTTCGGCGGGACAGTCAGCGAATCAAGTGCAGCTTTTCCTCGAGAAATTTGCGGAATGCGTTAAGTGAGAATTCTGAGCAGCGCAGAGTACTTTCGTTTGCAAGGCTTTGCCTCTAAAGATGTTTTGACTCTCCTTACCTATGGTTTCACTTGGTCAGCTCGACCAAGGGAAAAAATCTATTTGCGAATAAGGTGAAAATCGAAATGAAAATCGAGACCTATCTGTCGACAGAGTGGCGCAAGTGAGCATCGAAGAACCGCTGACGCCGAACGTCGAGCTCAAAGTCCGCACGGCACGTCTGCAAATAATCGTGGTATGCCCCATGTTCTTGGAGCGGGTGTCGGAGCGTCCGGAGCAGGCGTCGGCCGTGAGTCGTCAGCTGTGCGCCGAGCGCGTGCTCGCGATGATGCTGGGCGTGCAAGACGCTCACGTGAGCGCCGCTCAACGCGCCAACCTCCTCGGCTATTTCAGCTGGCGAAAGTTCTTTGTCAAGGATCAAGACGAGACTTTCGTCGGGCAATTTCTCGGCGCTGCGGTGGCTATTTTAGGCAGCGCCGCCAGCAGCAATCCCAAGCTCGACAAGATTGGCTTTTCCGTGCACCCTAAGAAAGTTAAAATGGTGAGTGGTGCGAATCTCGATCGTCCGAGCGACGGCTCTATTACGATCGATTTGCAAATGCCGCAGGGTCAAAATCGAATCTTGGCTCTGCTGAACGAGCCACTGCACCCGGACGACAGCGTGACGGTGCTGGTGGACCGCTGTGGCGAGGCACTGGAGGTGAGTCACGTGAAGCGCCGCAACCCGTACACTTTGCAGTTCTCCATACCGGAGCGCTGCCTCGACGTGTCGCTGCTGGTCGGGGTGAGGATCGCGCGTAACGGAGCACCACTCGGTGTACGCCAGGTCAAGTGCGAGAGCCGACTACGCGAGCTCGATCAGATACTAAGAGCGCACGATAATCCACTTGAGTTCATGTGTCAGGTGAGAGGCGGATAAATCTCATTATTTTTACGAGCGACAGCAGATCGCTTCATTCGTCCCTCTTCTGCTCTTTCTTATTCGCAGACGTTTGGCTTTAATCCCGGCGATAAAGAGCAGCTAGATAACTGGATGGTGCACGCGTTCCAAAAGAACGTACCGCCGCACTTCAATCTGCTTTCAAATCCACCAGGCGACTTTCAGCTCTCCAAGAATCACTCGAGTACGAGCTCGTTTCGTTATTTAAGTTCAGCCGCTCTTTTCTTCCAGTGATTGATCTCGCGAACGAACTTCGTTCACTCAAGATCCTTCGCTAAGAACGAATTTCAGATACGCAATCAAAGATTCCCGAGAATTTTTCGTTAAATTCTTCTGGCTTCGATTGCAACGTCAATTCGAATTTTGCTTAAAAGTTCATAAGAAAAAAATGGTGTTCTTATTGCGGCAGGTTCCGAAGAGAATCCAACTCTTCTGCACTTCGCAGCGCGCTTCGGCTTGGAAAAGTTAGCCTGGCAGCTGCTCGAGTGTCCGGGCGGCGACGTTGCCTGCGACATGAGAAACGCCAACGATCATACACCCGCTGACCTTGCCGAGCAAGCTGGACAGGTCAAACTCGCACACCAACTGCGTGGTTACATGGTAATTCTAACGATTCGTTGCCTACTTTTATCGATGTTAGCATGACTTTTTTAATGTTGATTATTTGCAGCAAATGAACGAGTTTTCGAATATGTACAGTTATCTCAAGGTTATGAGTGAAAACTCAAACGAGAGTGGAAACGGTAAGCGGAATAAATAATACTCTTTTGATTAGCGATGATGATCCTATAAGTTAGATCAATTAAAAGTAAATCGGATTTTTAAAACAATAAAGCACGTACAATTTTTTATTAAAGGTTTATGGTTTTAGACATGTAGAGTAACGTATGATTTTTTGACTCACTCAAGAAAATGAAACGATACTTATTACTTGTAATACTTTTAGATGTAGATATTATTTTCGAGTTTACATTTGTTATGCAATCTTTTGAAGCTGAGCGCAGGGTAGATTTTTTATCATATGAACCATAAAGGTTTTCAATTCGGCCCAATTATACAAATTAGAATCAGCAAAGAGTTCACTTGCATTTTTGATACTTAAATTTTCACTTAAAAAATATTCTCGAATATATATTTTTCGGCATAGCTACATTGTACTTAACAGCTGCTGTCAACAAAGACCTGACAAAACGGACATTCTTATTACAAATCTTTCCCGAGTTCACGAAGAGCAAAAGCTCTCGCGCAAAGTTGTAACCAATGTCGTCAATTTCAAAGTTATCGTTATTGACATTAGTGCCGCGATCAAACATTGCAGAGAAAGCCGTACTTCTCGACGCCAAGACGTCTTTGTGCGCCTTGATCACTTTGCCACCAACCGTAATTGCCAAGTCATTGAATCTGCCGCTCAAAAACATCGCCTCGAAATCATTAATCACATTAGTTTGGCCATTCAAATTTTCATCAGCATCTGAATTGGAATCAATCTCCAACACTATACTCAACGCACGGTTTACGAGTAAAGTGTCTGTTTTACACAAGCTCATCTTTCGAAATGAATTTTGATATTTTCCAAATCAATTGTCCACCTTTTCGCAATTAGTATCACACACGAAAGTCTCTTGTCGCGCGTTATTTTCAAAGCCTAATCTCGTGTGATAACTGTATTTTACGATGCTGTTGCTTTGACCCAACTTAAGAACACGCAAAACGTGCCTGAATTGGGTTATTGAATTTTCGAACGGGCACAGTATTAACAGTCATTTACGTTTTTCCAAAAAATCTTCGAATTTCCAGATGTACTTAAAAGTTTTGATGACCTCTCATGTCTCGAGTTACCATATTTGACATATTGATTTCATTGACAAATATTTCCGGCGTATCCATATCAAATATCTGTAGAATTATACGTTTAGAGTTAAAAAACACTCAATGCGCAACGATAAGTGCCAGTAAAATAGTATTTATTTTACCTCAAAAAAAAAAAAAAAAAACAATTTATTTGTTGCACTGATATCGCATAATGTAAAATTTAATAGTTAATAAACGTTCTTTCGTCTAAGAAGCCAAAATTGCACCTTGAAATTTTTTAGACATTAATGTACAAAGCTTAATTTATTAATACGAATCGTCGCTGGACCACGTGCAATGAGTTGTCTGTGGTAAACATAGAATTCATACTGAAACATGAGTCAATATCAGATCCACGAGCATTTTTTTATAATAATTTTAATGTGGAATTTTATTTTCTTTTTGATATAATTGTTAATTATATTGATCCAATCTCAAAGTAGACTCTTTATAAAAAAATATCAACCTCAGTACTTGATATTTCATTTACATAGGCGTCCGTTCTCAACACAACATAGTTGAGGACGAGTGTCGTCAGGAGGATTACTGTCGTCCACGTCCGTTGAGCGAAGCATACTCTGTACCACCAGTAGCACGGCCAGTATTGCCACGTACATTCCCAGATTACTCGACACCGCCACCTCTACCACAACCAAATCCAACGATGCAATCAACGGCAGCGACATCAGAGAACGAAGATTCAGCAACACCTTTGGCAAGCTATGCGTCATGTTCGACCCTCAACGGATCTGGCTCCGAGATACCTTTACAAGGTTACATGCAGATGAATCCTGCAGGTTCGCTTTTGCTTCTCTTTTTTTTTCCATTTTTCGAGAGCTTTTTTTTATGGATATGAAGAGCAGTGAGTGTGAGGGAGTGATAAAAAGCTCTGCGAAAAATACAGGAAGAGTTTTTATATTCGACTGATGCATTTCGTGTTTGAAGATTTTAAAAGAATCTATGAATTTTTCAATATCAATTTCAATTCTAAATTATTAGTGGTTCGTAAAATTGTTTTTTTTTCCTCGTTTGAAGAAGCTCCTTCTCTACGCAATAAGATTGTTTAGGCTTTTTTCATCAAAAGTGATTGTTTATAGTCTTTGTACATTTTAATAAGCGCCTTCAAATTGCAACTCATATATGAAAAAGCACATCGTCATTGACGAAAAATAAAGAAATAAATGAATTCAGCCAATGGAAAGCATCTATTTGCGTTATACAGTTCTGCGAGCAACGAGTGACTCAGCATCATCGACTCCGACGACAGTGACGTCACTGAGCTCCTCTCAACTCATCAGCAACACAGCAGCCGGTGGCGAAAGTATTCCAACCACCTCGGAATCAGCCAAGAACGACGAGAATCAGTGCAAGTCAAATCGCTCAAGCCAGTCTAGCAGCAAGTCAACGCGTGAGAGCCCACAAGACGAGCTTCTGGAGATAATCACCGATTTCAAGAACAATGTGTTCACTATCTCGGAGGTGGAGAGACTCGTGGAGAATTGGCGTAATCGCAACGACGTTCAGCAGAGCTTTAAAGATAAGCAGAGGCAATTGGCTGCAATGAGGGATGAATACGAGAGGATACAAAAACGCATCAAAGATGATATGAAAGCACCGACGCCTTTTGATAGGATTAGAAAGTTTTTCACAAAGGGTAAAAAAGGTAAATCGAAAAAAAAAAAAAAACGTTTTACGTATGCAGCAAATGCAAGAATTCTATTCTTTTTTTGTTTCTTTTACGTTTCGTTATAACTATGTATAAGAATCGATCTTTTTTAATGGAATAGTTGTCGACATCATTGATAAGACCTATCTATATGTTTAAATCGTTTTAGTAGCTCCTTAGTCAAGAAAGAATCAAGTTCTCGAACTTGCTACATACTTATATTAAGTAGGAACATTCTTGAAGTAAAAACTTTGTTGTATTATTGGTGCTGATAAATGAATGAATATTTATGGACTCTGGTTAAATTTAGACTCAAAAGAATCTGCGGCTCTGGGCGACGATGCAACCACTGCGAGCAAACCGAATGGAGTCAATGGTAATTTGGGTGATCGTCGCCCTGTCAGCAGCCTCAGTCTTCACAGTGTTTCAAGTAAGTTATTGTATAAGTCGAATGAATTTGACGGAGCGTGCAAGTGTCCAATTTTTCAATTGTATTTTGGAAAGGTTCGTCGTCATCCGGCCGGATGAGTACTGTAAGCGGGTGTAGCGGTACCAGTCTGGGCGACAGTGGCACCCACTCTGACACGGACGATCGACGAGTAAGTCATCGTTAGAAATATTTTATTTTGAGCAACATATGAAAATGTTGATAGTTAATCGAGGACCCGTAGAAGAGCTCCTAACGGTAGATCCTAAGTAAATATTAACCCCTCGCTCCCCACGTTAAACAGCTACAACATCGAATTTCGGACGACAAGGCCGCGGGCATGACGAGCTACGAGATCCCACCGACACCAAAGCCTCTCAACGCCGCAAGCTGTAGGTTATACAACAGTGGTAAATACACGCCAACCCTGGCACGCGGCGCTACGACTATGGGATGTCCGAGTGTTAACAACAGCGAGCTTGACCTTAGGCCTGTCAAATCCTCCCATCCGACAGTCGACGATAAGGAATATTACATTGCTTTCCCACCTTGTGGATTGCCAGTGCACAGTAAGTTTGCTTCCTCTGTGACGAGAGCCTCGAAAGACGTCTCGATCGGGAGGTGTTGTTTAATCAGTTCGGTTGTTGCTCTCGTTTGAAAAATTGGCAGAGATCGAAGCCGTCGATTATTTGCGTTAATGCATTAGCAATTTTTGCCGAGACTGCGTTGCAACCGCGACATGATTTTACCGAGCCACTTGGAGTTTAATAGATAGCATCTAGTTTGAACGTGGCGCCGAAATGGGAAAACAAAGCGCGAGCGCGCGCCTCGACGTCGTTTCTCGGCAAATCCCCAATCAGAACTTGTAATTAAACCCAGCCTTGAGGCAATGGGCGCATTCAAATGCAAAACCAATATCATCGATTTCGTTTCTCTTGCAGCCTTCAAGGCCAACGCTGCGGCCAGTAGCAACGTCAAGGAACCAAAAACTCCGAACACACCGATGGACTACGCCAATATCCTTGTACCCCCACCTGGTATGTGTATACCCTCGTTCCAGCACGTCAACGTTAATCGACCCAACGGCGACTCGTGTGGAAATGTACTCACCATTCAGCCGGAAATCCACGCGGAGCCTGCGACGACGACAACGACCCAAGTGGAACAACGCAATGGAAATGAAAATGAAAATGAAAATGAGAATGTCGATGAGAATCAAAATGAAGAGCCGGTGCAGCCGGCAAGTCCAAAGATTATTAATACCGAGCCTGTTCCAGATTATACCAATGTACAAGTGGCCGCGTCGCAGGAGATTGCACGAAACTTCGGTGTAACTTTGAAGAAACTGCCTGGGCCACCTGTTCCGCCGAGGTGTGAGTTCAATTTTGCTGATCGCCACGACATTAAGGCCAACGAGGAGTGACGCAAATTGTTAGATTGCATCGGATATTTATAGTGGTTTTGCGTCGGGTATCTTTTGTTATTTCCTTTGCGAGAACACCCTTACCGAAGACCTTTTTTCTAGCGTTCACGGCTGCCTTTTATTTTATACGATTTTTATATAGCGCTACTTTTTAATCAACGTCATACACATATTGAGTCGCGTTTGTTAACGATTTACATAAGTTTGTTAAGTGTGCATTTCACTCTCGAGTTATAAAATGTTGCAACATTAATTGTACATATAATATCATATTCGTGTCTTCTTTTTATACGTATCTTAAAAAATCTATTGTGGAATTACTTTGTACGATATAATATATGTTTTAACTTTTCATCGGCAAATCGTTGTACGAATGTCTCTGCATGAAAGTGTTTCCGATTGCTTATAGCTATTTGTGATTGTGATTGTAAATTTTTGTAGAATTTTAAACAATCGACGGCAATACTAATATTGCATGTTGATTTATACCTTAGGAATATACATTATTTTTAATATTTTTTTCCTTCCTTTATATTCTATTGTATGTGCTTTTTATATGAATAAATTATATCCACTTCAATATTCTAATAAATGTACGAAATAATTTTACTTGTTATTTTCACTTATATAAATAAAATAAATAAATAAGATCATTCAATTTAAATAATTTAAAAACAAATCTGAGATCGCTAATTAATGATAAGTATTTGTACAAGATTTTAAATACAATCGCAAAATAAATTTTCTTTAATTATATACACATATACTTCTGTTCCTACGTATTTTGAACAATAATAATAAATAATAATTTCTTTAATTAACTATGAAATTCGTTTTCTAATGTAATAATAATAAAATAATAAAGAAAATCTATCTTTTCAAATAATAAAATAACAATTTTTAAAAAATAATCTAATTTTCGTTTTTTGGATATAATTTCAGTATATTTTAGTTTGAAAAAAAATAATAACTTGAGATATGAACAAACGTTAGTTATTCTAATCTTGATTCTTTTCTTTTCATCAAATTTTGAAAGAACTTGTAGTACTAAGCAAAGATGAAAATCTTCAGGTTTCTTGAAACTACGTAAATTTTAATTCTTTTGAAATTCATAATCGTATAATCAATAATTTTATTCCTCAGTTTAAAGTTACTGCGATCTGGAGAGATTCACGAGCAGTCTTGACTGCTAAATTTTCACATAAAACCTTTTCACATAACTATTTTAATAAACTAATTTTAAATATATATGCCGCTTCCATTAAATATTTCACAGTCACACTTTTCATTGCAGATTTTTCTTAAATACACGATGTATGTGGCAAAACAACTTTGTATTTCGGTAAGCTATGATAAATGAACGTTCAGTCGATCACTTTTCACGTTAAACAAGCATGATTGTTATAGGGATTTCTTGTTGGAATCTTTTAGGCTTAGTTATATATACATATACACTCCGTATATACAAATTTCCTAATACTTCGGATTTGTCAAAATTGTACTTTACAATATGTTTGAGAGTACACCAAACGCTCGAATAAAAAAATAGGACTAATATATGTAACATTGATCACATTCGATGGCTATATTTACTTCTAACAATACAACTTACAAATACAACTCGAAAAATATGTGCCATAGTCTCTCAAATATATTCACCGTAATAGACAACAAAGATAATACCAGCGCCTCGGTTTCCGAAAACAAGAAAGCTTCCGGATAGCTGTTACCGTCATACGGTTAATTATCGAGATCCGTAGTATTCTATATATATTGATTATTTATTTCGTGCAATAAATGTTTACGCCTATGTAAATTTACAGATACAGTGAATTGTTAATTTTGCGTTATTGGCTGTAGGTCAAGTATTTTTTCATTTGTAATCAATTAAATTACATTTATTATGAAAAGTATGTTTCTTAGAGTAATGCACCATATTCGTTGTACTTTTTTAAAACCTGTTGATTTGTATGATAATAAAAGATATCTTATCAAGTAATCGTATTAGTATTCAAGAAGATGATGCGAAATATGAAAAAAAATTAGACATAATAGTTTAAGCAAAATGATGCCATCAACATCATTGATTTGGTTCAATTATCTATTGAACATATTTCAAACGGATGATTCAGCATTGGCTACACTCCATTTTCCACTGTATATTAAGACTTTGAACATAAGAGTTCTAAAAGAAAGGCGTAAATAATGGCTTTCTGAAATCGAAAAAGCATATCGCCCCATTAAAAACACAAGTCGTAAGCAAAGAAAAACGAACGGTTGTTATCTACGACCTCATATAAGCAGACTAGATTCCTTTTCATCCAGCACATTCGCTTTCCTATATATCGGTTAATAGAGCACTGCTTCAAATCTGCGGTGTGTCAAGCACGCACACGCGAGCGCGCACAAATCGATATTATATACCTGCGATGCTTGTAACGCGCAAACTCCGAAAGAAGGGAAAAAGCTTGCGCCGTTACGACGCCCTGTGCGTCGTCTGCGTAGTTTTCATCATCACCAATAAGCAATGAAAAGTTGAGAATAATTCTCATTGTTTCACGTTGAAACCAGCTTGCAACGGTTCATTTTTATTTCTATTTCGCTGATTTTTCGTACTTTGCGAGGATGAGACGAAAACAGCGAGATAAGTTGCCTTGTTGATTGTGCGCAGAGTGGTTTTCGACAAGTTAAAAAGGATTAGGTTTGGGGGGTTGATCAATTCAGTAAGTGGCAAGTGATTGATGTTTCGATTTGTGAAAAATGCTTTGCAACTTGAATGTACAGTTCAGACGATCGAATGACGCGAGCAAAAAGTAAATTTTCGGTTGAAAGCCTATCGACGTAGCGGATATGATAAATTTCAACGTTGAAATTATCACATTCTGGCATGTGAAAGTATACTTTCAAAACGATACTTAACCTAGGATAAAAAATATATTAATTTGGCCGAAAAATTCAAATTGCAAATAAAAAACAAATGTCCATGCTTTAATTCAAATAACACAATTTAATTAACATTTAAATATAAATAATGAATTCGATAGAACGTAGAACGTTATTGTTTGTGTACAACATTATTGTAAAATCAGTAGCTGACTACAATAAACTGCATAACCTTTTACTTATTATTTAACCTTAGTTTTTTGCTAGCATTTTTCTATCATGTTATACGCGTTTATTGCAATTTTTATAAACATTTCCTCGGAAAAATGTTTTTATATCGAAAATATTGTTGCTGGACCACTTACAGGTACACAATACTGCCCAATTAGTAAGAAAGAAGAATGGACGGGGCTAATTTGGGATATTCTTATCAACTACCGTCGGGTGGTTGGAATTTCAAAATTCGTAATGCGCTATCTCAGTGCAGTGACATTTTTAGCGAATTCAACAAATACATCGCTCCAGCTTATCATCACGACCGGTGTGAAAGGTATGTGTTACTGACGACATTTACATGAAATATTTATTTTTAATTTTAAATAACTTATTGCAATGTTGTTACAGATCCGTAACTATGCGCTTATATTCAATGCACAAAAGGGAATTTGTTATGGTGATTGTTGCATTCTTTGCCTGCTTTGGATTAGCAGTGTTTATGGGATTGGCAGGTAAACAAATTCTTCTTGACAAAATAACAATTTCAACAATTGAATTCTTCTTTTTTTTTTTATAATATCCAATTACGCAAATGTTTTGGTTCAAGTGCTTCTGATAACAATAGCTATTGTAGATGTAAAAAATACCATTTGTACACTGGATGCAGATTGATATTAGGCAATTATTTTTAGGACCACCAATAACATTAACAACCGAGGAAAAAGCGCATGTAAATGCAAGTGAAACGGCGACTGGACCGTATATCATGCAAACCCCACCTTTATCGACGTACAGTCAGCAGTTGTGGGTCATAGCTAAGTTATCGACCGCTAATACTGACGGTAGCATCTTTATTAACACAAACAATTGAGACAATTATTAACTCACTATCTGATTAAAAAATTGTCATTTCAGATGAAATATATGACAAAAGTTTTCAAATTAGCGTATTGATAGATGGCATCACTGTAGAGCGCAAAATTGATCATGTGCCAATTCCGGAAGGTGGACAAAATAGGTAGTCAGTTAAACTCGACTTTTTGACCTTTCAGAACATTTTATATGATTAAACTTTTCACACACTTACAACATTCACTTTTGTTAAATACGAAAGATAAATTCGTCAACCGCATGACGATTTTCAATTGTGTAAAATGATCTTAGCTTTTACAAAGCTTCACTGGATGCCGCCACTTACACTCTCTTTCGTTTCAGAACGAGACATCTCAAATGCGAGCGACAAGTATGCGAGGAAATTGTCATCGTGCACTTGGGTTTTCTCGAGTACGGACGCTACATAATTACAGTTCGATTTTACGGATTAGAGAGCTTCCATCAACGATACACAATTAAGGATTTAAATTTCTACGTTAGTAATAATAGACAATTAGAATATCGTTGCAGTTAACAAAGAAATTTTACGGTTTCAACTATTGATACTATTTTTACAGTTCAAACGTTTCAACCCCGCTTTTACGCAAGTAGAGATATGGTTTAGACTGATTTTTTTATTTTGCACGTTCGCTGTAACGGTAAGGACACGCTTTTATTGAAAATTTTATCGATAAAAGTATTATTATGTAAAATAAAAATCTTATCAATGAAAATCATATATATAATTACTTTGTTATACTCGAGTTCATTGACTCGTATATATACTATTTTGTAAGTCATTAGACCATGCATTATATGATTAATATTATCAAATTGATAAGTCATTAAAAAAAATGTCATGTACTGCGAAAAAATTGAATGAAATGTTATACATTTTACAAATAGCTTAATGACAAAATTTTTATAGAATTAATTGCCAAAAGCCATTAGTTGTTATTATCATTCTGAGCATTTTGTAACGATAAAATTGACTTTGTAGTGTTGGTTCGGGAATTCGCTTAAAAAATATCCTGTTCAAGACTGGTCTATAGAGCAGAAATGGGTGTCTATTTTATTACCTTTATTAATGTTGTACAACAGTGAGTATCATTGAAAAAATTTTAATATTACTTTAATTACGATTTAGTAAGAAAAATGTATTGCAGATCCACTATTTCCTACGACATTTTTAATGAACTCGTGGTTTCCTGGAATGGTTGACGCTTTACTACAGACGTCTTTTCTGTGTGCCATACTGATGTTTTGGCTTTGCGTTTATCATGGACTGAGACAGGTATATTATTTTAAAAAATGAATGAGACATTTGAATTTTGAATTACAAAATGAAATAATCTTTGACAGAACGAAAGGCGCATGCTGACGTTTTATTTGCCAAAATTGTTAGTTGTTGGATCTTTATGGGGAGCTGCACTGACGCTCGCAACATGGTTGAGATGTTCGGAACTCGAAGATCCCACATATAACTATGTCCTCGATACGTCCAATTATTACGTAAGTTTATATCGAATAGTAAAGTCTTAAATTTGGTACGTAGTGAGGTTAAACGAAAAATGTACTTTTTTTCTAGGGTTTCAAAGTATTTTTCTTCTCAGTTGGAGGAATTTACATAGTATATCTCTCGTTGTTAATACTTCGAGCTTACAGCGAATTACGTTCCATGCCGTACTTCGGTAAGTTTATTAAATTATTTGTCACGTCGATGTTATAGGAAAGAATAGTCGTAAGTAGAATACGCAAAAGTTCTTGTAAACAATTTTTACTTTTAGATGTTTTAGTTTGAATTAAAAATGTTCGATATCCGTAAAATGAAAGTGCGGGCGCCTATGGCCGCGTGTAAAAAGGGAAGTATAAAATACGTGGTGCGTAACCGGTTCTTCGCCAATTCTACTCGTCGTCTGAGAGATAAGTATCTTTCTTTCAGCGCTACCTGCTCTCGAGCGTAGAAGGCCGGCACAACGAAAATAAAGAAATATAGGAGTCGCCTCTGCTATCTGCTCGTTCTTTATTTTTTTCATTTTCATTTAGCAGGTAACTTGTTTTTTACGTAACATTTTTTAGTCCCTGTTCGATCTCAACTGTTGGAATGTACGTGTCGTAAGTGGAACACAGAATAAAATTTTGTATAATTCAGAACCTTGAATTACTACTTGAATTTTATGGCCACAAGCATGTAATTTGACGGGGAGGGGGGGGGGGGGGTGAAGAACTAGTAATTTTTCCTTCTAATTTTTAACAATGGAAAAGGTTATCGATTACCAAAATGTGTAACGCCGGACAATGTATATATCAACGGATACGTAATACTTTGAAAACGAAAACGATCCTCTGTTTCTTTTAGTAGTACAACTCGAAACAATTTACATCGGACTCTAACGTTTTATATATTCTAAAGGAAGCTTCAAGAACAATTTGGGCTACGTAAAGTTTACGACTTCATAGACTTCACCCACTGATAATATACGCGTCGTTAATAAAAAATCTAAAACAATTTAAAATATTCTTCTGATCGCTCGAAATGACGTACACCGTTCTTCTGCAGTTTCATTTTTATCTAGTACTACATTAAACAGTTTTATTTCGATGAGGCGAAAGCGGCAAAAAATATCCGTTCAACGCAAAATTTAACAGGATTGAACGGTAGATCGAACTTAAAAATTTGCATCTTGATTGCACTCAATCTACATTGTAACCAATGTAAAAATTCGTTTAAATTTTGATAGCAAAACGCAAAGAATCGAAATGTCCGCGATAGTCGCGACGTCTTCCATCGTTGCCGTTCAGCGGCAACCATTTCGAGGCGCGTTTATAGCGGAGCGAGACAGTAAGCCCCTCCCGTTCCTGCTCCGGCTCTGTAGGGGGCCGAAGGCCCTCTATTATACTATTGAAATGTAGTCCCCCTCGTACCTGTTACCGTACCAGTCGTCCCTGAATCCCTTCAGCACGACTGAATGAAATTACAAATGATCGCTTTGAGGTTGAAGCTTCCCGCCTCGCTTTCAAGCATAGCACATTATTCCGCACCTTCCCAGTTCTAAATTGTCAATGATCTTTCATTACCTTAACTTAGCAGGTATGAAATTGTTAATGGTCTTTCTATTACCCTAAGTCAGCAAGTATGAAATTGTTAATGATTTTCCATTGCCTTAGACTATAACTGTTCACTGACGAAAACGTTGCGCATTCATAATGCGTTGATTCAAGGAGAATCCTAAGTTCGACTGGGTCATTGATTTAATGTTCATTTGTTCAACTTTCAGATATGCGGCTCAGAGTGTTAACGCTATTCGTGAGCATCGTGGTAGGAGTGATAGCAGTGGTAACTGTGCGCCAATTTGGAGCAGGTGTCCTCGAAGATAGTTTTGCGTCGCGTTTGTCGACGCATTACAGAACGTCGGCCCAATTCATGGCTCTATACGGTCTTTTGAATTTTTATCTGTACACAATGGCGTATGTCTATTCGCCCGGAGTTCAGCAAGTCTACGGACAACGTAAGTGATAAGCAGACGAGCATTGCTAGTTGTTGTGTCTGACGTATTTCTATTAACAATTAGGAGCGGCTGATATATTTAATATCGAATGAGCACGTTGATTTAACACCTCATTAATTGATACTCTATCAGATCGATAACTGGCAGTCAGCTTGCTGATAAATCGAAGCATGAGTCGGAAACAAGAATTTGCTGGATGCATTTAAGAAAAAAAATACAAGCGTTTTATTCGCTATATATTTGCAGATTCTTCAATAACAAAGGACAATCCGTCCTTCTCAATGATAAACGACTCGGACGAGGAAGTAATTTATGGTTCAGACGAGGAAAGCCGACGACCATTAACGCGGGCTCCTCGGAATACGGATGACAGCGATTGAGGGGAGGAGATTCGACGCTCCATCAAGTTTGCGGCGAAAAGATTGGATGAAGCTCCACTTGCTCGCGGCCAAAAGAGACTGTTCAAGATAATGCCCGATTTATTATGTAAATTCGTTATTTGATACGGCATAGATATGCTTTTTTACGTGTGATCTTCGTGATAAGATTTAAAACAAATCAAGTGTACATATATTTATTATAAATTTTATTGTGGATAACAACAATGAAATCCGTTGTTTCATGATAAATCCTTGTCCGTATGATAGATTTGCTCAGGCCTAGAATTCGTAACGTTCTCATAATTTGGAAGAATATCGACTTTAAGTCGTTCCGCCTAATCTTAGATTTCCAATCGTTACACAGCATTTTTTTCAGTCGTAGTTATTGATCTTTCTTTTGTCTTTGAAATACAGTTGATTCGCGAGTTTCCAGCAGATCCTATTTGCATGCTACAAGAACACAGCTTTCGTTCTGAAGCTGTCAAACTCACCAAGATGAGCGGAACGACAAGTTTTTGTTTTCGGTTTTGGCTTGTGATGGCGCCAAATGTCAAAGTGCGCATTTAAAATGGTTCGAACCCGTTGACAATCCAGCCCGAGTAAATCCGTGGATACACCTACATACGCTTCGGCTGCTCGACGCAATTGCGAGCTTCAGTTTCTACAACGCATGCGCACATACCGTATAAGCAGTAGGCTGGCGTTAAACTTGCTCAGTCCCTCCTACATCAGCTTGGTGTCTCATACAAGTTCAATTAGTCAGTACTTAGTAAGTTGTATCGGACGAGATTCGCTACGATTCATTTTTTTAATACAAAGAAAGGCAAATCGGCTCTATTTACTCGATCATTTTGGTATACATGAAAAAAATTCCGTGCTACTCAACTAATCACGATCAAATTGTACAATAAACACACGCGAGACAGTTATCAGTATCGTACGTCCAGCGTTCGAGTTAACAACTCGTGCGGTTTGCTGTTTTCGCGTGGCTTCGTGTCCGTCGAGCGAGCTCGTTGTCGATCTTCCACTTACGTGAATGTTACAGTGTAAATCAGCAAAATGTACAATCCAGAGGAAAACAACGATGAAAATGGATTTCAGAAATATTATATTTTCCAGAATGACGATGATCAAGATGAGGTTTGTTTTTGTTTTTATGCGTCGTATAATTTATTAAACGATTTGGCGAAGGTGAATGGTTACGTAAAGAAACAAAGAGAGTCTTAAATTCTTCAATTTGACGTATTTTATGTGATTACGAATATGAAACACCCTTTTTTATTTTATTTGAAAGGTTGTTTATCGTTTATCGGTTGTTTGGTCGCAAATTTATTTGGGCTTTTCTTAAGCGTCAGATCAGACAAGAAATTTCGAAGTGATAAAAGATTGCTCGAAGCAGTCACGTTTATTTGTGTCAAAAATCAGATGGTAATGTTATAATATTGAAACAATGTATCGAACATTTCTTAATCGACAATTTAAAAAAATGCATAGAAATTATGTTCCTAGAAAATTATGATTTTTTTATTTCACATTTTCGTAGCAGTAAAAATAAAAATAACATTTTATAAACCACATTTCTAATGATATCTTTATCGTAGTAAATTATGTATATTTACGTAGAAATTTAATTTCAAGAAACTTCTAATTTTAAATGAAAGTAACAAAAAATACTTTAAACTAAATTGAAATAAAAAAAACTTTTTTTTCTTCCTTCTTTTATTCTACTTCAATATTTATTATAATTAAAAAACGCATTGTGCCAAAAAAAAGAAAAACAATTTATTCAAACGCTCATCAAGAGAAAGTTAACATAGTCTAAAGGTAATGATTCTCTTCAATCTGCACACATAAAGGTTCAAACATCAAGTTCTATTTATAGCATCGAGTTTATAACTTAAGGTAAGTCGATGAGTCATCATTGTATATGCGCAGATTTATAATTTAATTCACTCTTGCTCGATTTACACACTGAAAGTAAAATAAAATTCAAAAGGATGCGTTTTCATGGTAAATTAACATTTTTTCTCTTTTAACAATAGAGCATTTAATTCAACAATTAATCAATATTTAAAAATTGATGAAACAATGGAAGAGAAAAAAATTGACAGTGCAACCAAGAACGCGATATCAATTTGCATTTTAAATGTCTCTCTCTAAACCGAAGCAATGTTTTGAAAATAAAAAATGGTGTGTGCACTGCTTGAACCTGAAATTTGATCTCCTGTTGTTATGTCGTGTGTAGAAGAGGGAGAGGGGACGCAAAACAAGTGTCTCATCACATTCCGAAAATGTAAGGCACACACACAGAACCGCGAAAGTCATCGATCAAGCATACCATAACTAACCTCTTACAAGTCAGTCAGTCGTCGCAACTCTTCTCGTGCGTATGTCTCCGAATGGCTGTTGTTGGATACACCTCCGTTTTTCCAAAAACTCGAAACATCGGAGGATGTACTGCAGCATCGTTTATTTACGAATTGCAAAACGTTATTAGTTTGTTTGACTGTGCGAAAGGAATTCTAAACGCAAGGGAGTGCAAGAAAGTGAGGCGAAGATATAATGGCTAAAAGGAAGAACGTATTGGCTTTTGATAATCTTCTGGAGGTAAGTCTTTTTTAATATCAACGTGTTTCGCGTAAACGACTTGCAGTCATATGGTGTCACGATTTTCGACTGTGTTCATAGTGCCATCCGTGTTGTGTACCAATTAACGCTATGTACAAATCGTACGACAGTTAATTTTTGGTTTGTTCAACGGTTTAGTGCGAATGTTCTTGTCGAGTTTAAAGGTGTAATGTTAAAATCAACGTTTCATAAAAGTAGAAGCATAGAATGTATTTCCTGGAAAAATAAATTTGAATGCGAGATTGTTTACGCGTTTCGTCTAGTCAGTTCAAAATGTGACGTAGCTATTCACTATCGATAGTTTTTGTCGCCCGAGTTTGTTTTATTCAATAGCCGATTGACAATGTATAACGATCGTAATTCATTGTCTACCAACAATACAAGTAATATTCTGAACAAAATATTCACGATACATTTTGATAATGTATAAACCAATTATGGTAATGACACGATGTATAATACATAACGGTTAGCAATTTATGGTTGGTTAGAGTTTAAAAAAAAATGGAGCTAGCGACTGACATTCCAACGGCGCGCGCATCTCCCCTGACCCGCGCAAATAATGTGCGACTGTCGCGCTCATAAGCTCAGTCTTATCTTGGTGTCCTTGAAGCGTGCATGTCCTGATTCTTGTTCCTGGTCGTATGACGTTCTATATTTACATATTTTACCAGGAAATGTACTGTAAATGACTGACTATGCATGAGGAAGATTTCTGCGTATGTCAATGTAGCTTCATGCTACAGATCATTATTGTGCTTTTGGCTTTGAACATCATGATCGTAAGATAACTATTTTTACATTTTATTCAGTTGTTTTGAAATCTGCTTTGGTATATAATTAAAGTTTTCATTTCGTTTGCAATAACTGAATGCTCATTGTTTTCATTTGTTTAATAATATTGAATTAGCGTCTGTTTTGTTTACTTTATTGCGTAGCGTGCAATAAATTGTATTCTCATCAATCGAAAATTCATTTAAAATGATTATTTTCGTTGAAAATTATGGATTATTTTAAAACAACTTTTTAATATTTATTATTTCGATTTGCTTAGTAACGTTGAAGTAGTGCCTGTTTTGTTTATTTTGGTAAATTACGTAGCGTGAAATAAATATATTTTTATTTTGAATTGCCGTAATGTAGCGACGATTTTGGATACATTTTATTTTTGTTAATCAAAAATACGACTTAATTAAGTTGGAGTTTATTATTATTATGAAAGGTAGAAACTGATTTTAAATAACTGTTTAATGATTGCACGTTCTTTGAATTTGTTTAGTAATATCAAAGCATTGTTAGTTCTATTTACGTTATTACTTCGAAAATTATGAATCGAGTTACAAGTTATTATTTTGTTTTCGAAATTACTTTAGTAACTCAAGCTTTCTGTTACAATAAGAAGCGCAGCTTCAAAAACGTTCGCTCTCTGCCAGTTTTATTTATGTTTTATTCATGCTCTATAACACATTCGTACTCAGCTGTAATATTTGAATCAATCAGTACTTCCGACACTGAGTCTCCTCTTTTCAGATGTCTTGTGATAGAGAACGACAGTACCCTGGCCATCGTACACCAGGCAAGAGGCAGAGGCGAACAAGCGATGTGATCGACAGTATGGGCGAGTCGCCGCTATTCTTGCCGGCGGCTTCCACATCCAACATTGCTTTCAGCGGCATCGGCGGCCCCTCCACTCCGTCGTCGTCGTCGATTGGCATTGTCACGCCCCAAAGGCCAACCCACTGTCGACCCACGGTTTATCGCTTCTTCATTTTCTTGATTTTCTCTGAAAATACACGCCATCTTATCATTTATTGACTTAGAGAATTTATTATATAACTGTCTTGCTAATGAAAACAATTTGCTGATTACCGCAATAAAAAAATTATTTAGATAAACAAAACTTACCCAAGCGTCCTTCATTATATAATGAATAGGAGAATAATAATTGTTATGTCCGTTTACAGGTGTCGCCTGACCAAGGCTATGGAGGTACTCCTGAGATGAGCAAAACACAAACATGTACCCCGGAATGGCTGTATAGTCAGCCAGTATCATCTCCAAATTCACAACTGGATACATCCATCGCTCAGTTGCCTAGGTACATTGAAAAACAGTTTTTTAGTGAACTCATTTCATTTATATTTTCAATAACAAGTAACACTGAAATTGCTTTTGTTATGTAGTTCAATATTTTCACTATCTGGAAAATTAGAAGTAGTTGAGGATGCTAATAGGTATATGATTAAAAATCTAACGTTCATTTTTTCGAAAATTCAATTCATTAGAGTTAAAATTAAATATTCATTCATTTGTTGCAGTCTTTCTATATCAGCCTCTGCACGCATGACAGTACACAGAGACTCTGAAATTTATAATATGCAACATAAAAACAGAGGAAAGTGTGTAATTTTTAACCACGAGAACTTCACCACTGGATATGCTTCTCGTCGTGGATCGACTTGTGACGCTCAGCGCATTGAAGAAACTTTCCAGAGGCTTGGATTTACTGTCGAGATTTGCGATGACTATGAGCTCTCAGCCATCACAAACAAAATTAATGAATGTTAGTCTATTTTAGACAGTATTATCAATAGTTCGTTTAAATGAAATATTTATCACTACGTTTACTTTTACAGTGAGTGGAGAAGATCACACCGACAACGATTGTTTGTGCATTTTTTTGTTGACCCATGGAATGGGGTATGATATGATCTCAGCAAAAGACGCACTCTACAAGAGTGAGAGCATTTGGAAGCCTTTTACTGCTGACAGATGTAGAACCCTTGCTGGCAAGCCAAAGCTATTCTTCTTTCAGGTCAGTTAAATGAAAAATATGTAATGTTAGTTATGTTGTAAAATTCAATCTAAAATACCTATATACGTGAATAGGCTTGTCGAGGAGATAATCTCGATAGTGGAGTTCAACTGTTTGGGACAGGAATATCAAGGACAGAGACAGACTCTTTCTCGTACGGCAGTGACTCTTATAAAATACCAAGCCATGCCGACTTTTTATTTGCACACAGTACTGCACCAGGTAAATCTAATGTCAATAAATAGCTATCATAAACAGTAAATGCAAGTACTGTTAATTACTGACTATTTTAACCGAAAAAATACCTCTATACTTTTATAATCAATTCATTTTTTAATTTTAGGATTCTACTCGTGGAGAGATCCATTAATGGGCACGTGGTACGTGCAAAGTTTATGTGATATTCTTGACCAGTATGCAGCAACAACAGATCTCGTCAAAATGTTGACAATGACTGCACGGAAAGTCGCGATACATTACGCAAGTTGTCATGAATATGACCCCACGCTCAATGATCAAAAACAGGTTCCCACTGTTACATCAATGCTGATAAGGGATCTTTACTTTACACCAAAAAGTCAATGAGTGCAATTATAAGAAAATGCATACATTGATATTCAATTTGTTACGAGATTGTGCAGATAAAATGTTTATTTTTCTTTTGTTTTAAAATAATGCATTTTGTTGCTATACATGCTTTCTTTTGACAGATATTTTAGCGTAAATGAAACATTTACTTTTGAATTAATTTTGCGTTCATTGGAAATATTTTTTTATGCGTGCATTGCACTGGTATTTATTGGATGATACTGAATAAGCTTTTCAGAAATAAATCTTTATAACGTTTCTAGTTAACTAATTAATGTTTGTAGTTACATGATACGTATTTTTTAATAATCATTAATAGGTTATGTGAATTGTTTTTCATCAATCGACACTTAATTATTTATATTCAAGAGTTGTCCTTCGATAAAGCCTTTTCGTAAAATTAGTATCGCGATTCAACACAGCAATGGCAAACAAAATGATGTTATTTTTCTGTAATTTTTTAAAAATTTTTTGTGTTTTTTTGTGCACAAGATACGTATGCGTTTGTCTACTCATAGAAATTATCTCACAATCAGTTAAATAGGGTGAATACATATTTATTACAGAAAGGATGTTGTCAGCTGTATTACTTTATAATTTATAAATGTTGAGCAAGTTGTTACTTGTAATTCAATATAACTTATTGAGAAACATTATTCATGTGTTTATATTTGAATAAAGAATAGATACACACATATTTACTATTTATTAATAATGTAATTGTTTACTTTTGTAATGTTTTTTTTTCTTCAAAATGAAAAACACAAAAATTAATTTAAGTAACAAAACTAGGTAACACACACATTAAAATTTTTGTTCTTAAAATCAAAATTAATCTTTTAATTAATTGAGAGAGAGAGAGAGAGAGAGAGAGAGAGAGAGAGAGAGAGAGAGAGAGAGAGAGAGAGAGAGAGAGAAGCTTGCGAAGATATTAACTGGTATCTTATTAAGGTATCTTTACGCGAGGCTTTCTTTACTTCGATAATACGATATAAAGTTGAAGGAAATCGTAAAATATTTGTAATTTAACTAGATCATTGTTGTGAAAACAAAATTGAAATTTTCGAGGAATTATATCTTTGGTGTAACATAAACGGAACGATGCATCGTAAAATAGAATTTTAACATAGTCGCTGAGGTAATAAATCATCACTGAAATAAGCCGAATTGCAATAAACAAAGACAATTGATATTCAAGAAACACAAAATATAAATGAATTCTTCATAATCAATAAAACTTTCCAATAATAATTCGTATACCATAATGTTCATTATGGGTTTGATTGATTATCTGAATGATAGTGATTAAAAAATAAAAATGGGAAATTCACAAGGTCGCATTGTTGAAAATTCATCACAAATCTATCAAAGCGATCTAGAAAATGAGTCGATTCATCAATACAATACAAAGAGAAGCCGCGGAATACAAACGTTAGTACACGACGCAAATATTAGCATCTACATCTTTCTTATATGAATACAACTTTCTCATACAGATATGAAAATTTTAACCTAAAAGATTACAATATTGAAATGGAACGTAAAAAAGCATTGGATGTGAAAAATCGATTAGCAGAGTTACTTGGCCTAGATAAAGACTTGAAGAAGAAAGAAGTAAAGCAAAATGATCAAATTTCTTTGGATTCTGGAGAGTTAGAAAATATCAGCAAAAACCAACATTATGAACGTGTAAAATTGGTACCTCAATTTTACAGATGTATTTCCAATTTATGGCTTAAATCGATTCTCAAAGTTTTCAAATATGTTTGCAAATATAATTTATAAATTTTTATAGACAGCCGTACCGATAATGTTCATTGTCGGTTACCTTTTCATTTGAATAGAAATATTTGTCTTAGTAACTCCGTCATATGTAGAAAGAATAATAAGCGAAAATTATTTGCAAAATTTTAATGGCATGTTTGAGTAAAGCTTAATATAATTATACATGACATGGATTGAACAGGTAAATATGACTGCTGTTGATAAGAAAATATTCGTTGCAATACAGCCAGGAGAACCGCTGATAGTGCCAACAAAGCGTACGAGGTTAATTATCCCGAGAATGAAATTAGCGAATTGCGAAAAAAATTTCCCCAGTACAACAATATTACCAATGAAAAAACATGAAAAATTGAAGAGTTATTTGGACAATTTGCATTATTATTTAATAACACCACAGTTTTTTAAAAGAACTAATAAATACCATGACAACGAACATTATTATAAATATTACACAAATATATTTTGAATCAAGAAATTTAGAGAAATTTTTATTTAATATTTGGGTGACATATAACTGATTTAGTAAATCTTTTTATTTCATCATCAGCTGTACATTATTTATCATCACGTGAATAAGCAATAAAGCGAAAAAATATGAATATCATTATTTTCCATTCTGAATCGTTTCTACACAATGCTAAGTGTTTTTTGAGTGTCAACTATCTTTTCTTTGAACAAATTATTAGAGGGAAATCGCAACAAATTTTCGCAGTTTTAGAGTGTGCTATTTGGATATTATTAGGTCTTAAAACTTTAGTGAGGTGGTCGCAGTGAATTGCACAAATATTTGCGTTCTCTTAATTTTTAATTCATATAAAATACTTTATAAAATTCATGTTAACACTGTTTGAAAATAAATATTAGTTAATGTAAACTGTATTGCATTGTGACCAACTGATTCACTAGATCAAGTGTCTGGAGCTTTTAGAGTTCCCTTTCGGTTCGTTTATTGGTGATAGTACAACGCTTCATAATTTGTGATCCTAAATAGTTTATGTCGAGCCAAAAGTAAGAATAGCAGCAGATTTCTAATCTCTAATTGATCAGCCCATGATGCAGCCTCGCAACGTTTATTAGCATATATCAGAAATCATTGATAAAGTGATCCGACTAGTTTGAAGTTTTAAGAGAAAAATTATTATTAGATGACGTACGAAAATACAATATAGGAAGGAAGAAAATAATACGAGAAATCAAGTAGATAATTGCGCGTAATTGATGCTTGGCAATGCTCTGTTCGTCCCGGCAAATGTACCACGAGCACTTGCAACCAAGATCCACTGTCCGATGGATCGGAGAAGCCCCGGGAGCGGTTGCCAGGCAGCGCGGCCATTGCAATGTTGCGCAATCTTCCATCGGTAGGAGGCACCGTTCGCGAATGGTCGCTTCAAAAGCGCGCGAGAGGGGAACAGATCGCTCACCTCGCTCTCGTTCCCACGGTCGTTCAACTTTGACGGTGACTCGCTCGCTCGCTCGCTTCGCGACAAGCAAGCTCGCGGCGCGCGGAAAGCTTTCCAGTCAGAAAGTTTCAGCAGGCTCTTTCGTGGCAAATGTGACTTGGGACTTGGGAAGTGGCACTTGGGACAGTTACGTTATCTTTGGCTATTTGAAAGGATCTACTAGATCAGTTGTTTTCATCGAACTGATCCACCGACGCGCGCTCAATACGATTAGCACGCGAGCCACGTTTGTACCACTGTTTCATCAACTTTACGCTGACGGCTATTAAATGAAGATATCAAGGCCGCAGGTACGTTCACTCGCGCATTGAGACGTAACTAGAAACTATGATAAAAGTAGCCTATTTGCTACCAAGAGCTGTCCCCTTATCCTCTTGGGGCAAGAAAATCTATTTGCTCAGCGAACTATGCATGCAAATGAACGTTGGATCGACTATCGAACGCTACAGTCGCAAAACAGCTTCCGACTGAAACCGCAAATAACGTTGTTCCAGCCGCTTCTTGCCTCCCTTTTCCACCGTTATAAAGAAGCAGTGCTTTGCTCGCGTCACGCTGAAATGTACCGAGTGCAGCGAGCGCGCGAGTCGATTGACGCGTGAGCTGACCGACGCGGCACGCGTCGAGCTTACTTATTTCTTAAGGTCGGAGAGTTCCCACTTACGTTGCTTTGTGGCGCGCGCCAGAAACAGATCTATCGACGGCTCGGAGCGTAGGGGGAACGACACACGTTCAATATTTCATTATGTGTTCAGTAAATAGATTGCATCTGAACAATTAATGCGATCGATTTGCCGCGGCTGCGACGCCCGTATTGTAATTACGCGAGGCTCCGAGCGTTGATTGACGTGCATTAAACATTCAGTCTACCAATATTGCACAATTAGTCGCGCAAATGCTCTCGAGAAACAGGCATTATTAATTAGACGGCGGGACTATAGCGTAAGCTCTCGCTTGACAAAGGGAGGCCCACTTTGCAACTTGAGGTCGGCCAGCATTATACGGCGAATGAATATCGAGAGAGCTCGCGATAACTCGTTTTCCACTCTGAAATATACGCGAACGTTCAAGGACGACGACGACTATAAAAGCCTATACGCGGCGGAGAGCACGAAACAAAGATTTGCGAAAAAGGCCAGCAAAAAATGAACGTCTCTTCTACGCGGCGCCTGGACAGCCAAAGTAGCGCGCAACGCCAAAATAGAGAGAGAAACACAAATTATAATTTCTCAGGCAAACGAGGAACGCTGCGCTTCGATGAGTCACCGGTGTAGAGAAGTAGCACAGCCGTAGCCGCTCGAGCAGCGAGCGGTCGTACCTTTCGTTCTCTCCCTCGGCGTGCGCCACTGCGAGAGGAGTTATTTTTAAAATTGATTTACATATCTACGAGCTCGAGTTAAAACTCCGTCAAGCCCTTGGAGTTAATGAAAATCAAATTGCGTACTGCGTTTCCCAGAAGTATGGCTATCCGCGATAAATAACGTATTGCGTAACGTTGCGTCTGTACGAATTTCGGATATCGGAAAGAAATGGAAGGTCAAGAGCACTTTGCCAATAGCCACGCGAGAAAATCGAATTTCATAAGCCAGCTGCGTCGAGTGGCCAAGCGAATAAAAGCTCTTTCGACCTTTTAGTTTCAGCGCTCGGTGACATCAAAGAATAAAAAGTGGCACGAAATCTCTGCTGAGAATAAAAATTTAAAGAGATCAAAAATACTTTGTCGTCAGAAGCAATTGCGCTCGTACATTGCATATACGAGAAGCTGCATTAGTTGATAACTCAGGAAAGCTGATTTGCATCAGGTAAGGACAGCACTTTTCCGCGCGAGACCCGGAAACAAGTGGTGAACGTGGAAAAGATCAATGCACCGAGAATTCCAAGCAAGTCCCATTGTTTAATCGAATAGAGAGAGAGAGGGAGTTCACATTGCATAAAAATAAACGATTTTTAATACTCAGGTTCAGAGGCTCGAATGGGCTCTGATGGCACCGTTGCAACACTGTTGTTGAACGATATCACTAGAGTGTAAACAAGTAAACGAAAGAATGTATGTATCGTCGAGAGTTGAGAGAAAGAAAAACTTTCAAGAATGACTCTGAAAATGTTGTACTTATTTGCTTCGGCACGCGACGGAGACAGCCAAGCATGTCCGAGGCGCTGATTCATTCTCCGCCGCCACCGCCACTGTCTTGAGCTGCAATCAACATTTACATCGCGAAAGTTGGAAGGCGTCGGAAAGCAGTCAACGGCGCATCTGCGAACGTTGAAGAAGTTTTAAAAACGAAAGCTTGCTTGTTCCCTTCCACTCCCCCACTCCGCTCCACTCAGCTGCTCCCAGCTGACGCAACGCTGTGCCGCACAGTCAAGCGTAGATAGCCAACGAGGCAAGTTCGATGAGCGCGTTCGCTCTCTCGTCACCGTCAAGTGAACAAAGTGTGCGATGGCTAGCTGCATGGACTCGCTGATTAAAGCTTGCGATCTGATCCTCAGCTGCTTTGTCTGTCAGAGAAGGAATAACGACGACAGCCAAGCGATCGTCGATGAGTCGATAACAGCGACGAGGGCGGAGAGGGGTACCAATGTGCCCGATACCGCTGTACTCTCTGATGTGCCAAGCTCTGCTATTTCACCAGATTCAGGTAACGCACTCATCGAAATGCTCGTGGAAAGGGTGCAAAGGCTCGAGCAGGACAGTAAAACGCGGAAGGAGGAAAATGCAGTCACTGATGCCAGATGTGATAAATTAGAAAGCCGAATCGAATCGCTACGCGCAGCCCAGGTATACTACCAAGAACAACAGTGGAGGCGAGACAACGTCACCTATTCGCCAACTTACCGATTTCCAGACGAGGAAGTGGTGCCGGAGTTCAGTAGGTGAATGTTTTGCCGGAGTGACGATGTGACAGTGTGACAGTACTTTATGAAATACTCCTATATCGATTCTTTACTTGTACCATGGATATTTTTTAAGGCAATTATTATTGTTTATAACGCGATACCACTGACTTAAGCATTATTACACGACCAAATTATTGTGGCCGTACGCGAGCAATGTTGTGTCTGTGAACTTTAATCAACGTTCACGGTTCGACTATCAGAGATTAATAATAGGTCAATGTACTGCAGCGTCAGGTTAGAGACCTTGTATGCACATGGTCATTAACAATAAGCCGTGCAGTAACGAATTACTCAAGCCATACTTAGATGCTATTTAAGTGCCGATCTAAGTCATACAAAACTATAAAACGATTAATTTATTATTAACTCCGAAAATACATTAAAAAGACAATTATCTCTGATGCAACGATACCAGGAAATTCGCGAATTTTTCAAGAATTAGTTTATTTATTTAAGAGGTTCTAACCGACATGTTTTATCGTAAAAAACGTTCATGATTTATCATACTTATTTCGGTTAGGGAAACATCATATTTTTACAAATAATAATTTCCAAACGATCATTTCAAAAGATAAGGGCGATTTTATTTTAATCTTTGTCTTTAATGTGTCATAGAACATTTTAACGCATCATTAATAAAAACTAAATTATTTGTTACTATATTAGTCTCTTCGTGAACATAGCAGCAATAAACCTCATAATCTATAACTTGTCAAGTTATCAGTCAACGTTGATTGCTTTTGTTATCTGGAATAACGTCCGATTTGGAATTATTCCCCGTTAATTTTCTAACAGAGATATAGATACGTAACTTTTTTATCTATTTAATAGAATAAGTGAACACTACAGCTGTACATAGGGATAGCTGTATGCGGACGCCTATAAAGCAACTTGTCTGGAACATCCTAGGCCTTCACCAAGAGTTAATACCTGCTAGCATGCAGACGCCGGTGAGTCAGATTGGCGTATAGTAGACCTTGGTGCGGGGGGGGGGGGGCATGGATGGTATAAGAGGAGGTGCAAGTGTCCGCCGCAGGGGTTTTTTATTTATCAGTATTATAAATAATAATAATACGCGTATATGTGCGTGTATATTTGATGGAAAAATTGATCAAAACGAAGTTCGATGTGAAGCTGTTGTTACATTGTTAGGAGATGCAAGTCAGTTGCCACGTAGATATTTGATAATTAATAAAGTTAGTTTAATGAAATAAATATACGTGCGCGCCATCAAGCGAGGTGCAAGTCCCATCGTAGATGTGAGTGCAGGTGTTGGCGTTACTGCGCTTTCTCCATCTCTGCCGCGGACCACTATCCTTCTCTCCTCTTTGTGCGGACGTTCGTAACTATAGAGCTCCCCACCACTCCTCTTCGCAAGGTAGCGATTATACCAAGCGAATAGAGGAAAGAAAGACGGGGGGCCCCCAGTTGCCGTGCGAACTGCTACGCTCCGTCCATGTGTTTGTTTAGGAAGAGAGTACAGGTGCGCGTATGTGTTTCGTCTGATTTCTTCATCTCGCTGGCTGCAATGCGTTAGGAAAAGAGAAAAAAATTTAGTGTAAAATGTTCACCCATGCGACGATCAACGCTGAAAAATTAAAAGAAGATGAATTTTATTAATAAAAACAAGAACTTCCGATTTATACAAATTTCAAAATATATATAACAATAAAAATACAATTAAAAATTAAAAAACTCACTTAAGCGCATATCTTACAATATATTATATAATTTTAAAAAGATACAAAAAATACATATGTATGTATAATTAAAACTAATGTCATAATAAGAAATATACTTTTACTTTCCTGCCTCGTTGTAATGCGCTTCAACGTTAGGCGACCTTGACTCGTGATACGGCAGTCTTGGTGGTAGCTCCGAGCACGCTTCGCAGATGAAAGTATTTTTACGATAGAACCACAACATGCAGTGACAGCTTACTGGACAGATGATGCGTCGCCTCCAATCCGCACTCCTTGTACGAACATACAGAATCTTGCACTTGTCACGCGCAAAGCCTTCCGACACGATCACATTCTGCAACTTTTTGCTGAACATCTTGATCTCCATGGGAAACCGAGGAATACTTCATCGCTTGGTCGAGCGCACGATCTGTCAAATGAAAGCGGCCTTGCACGGACTTGAACCTGGCAAGTTTTGTTAATAATTCGTTAATCACTACCTTGCGTTTGCGCATTTCATCGTCTGTGATAAAATACACTCGATTATTCGTGTGATAAATTGAAGCGTATGTGCTATTTAATAAACAATATTGTCAATGACGACAGGTATGCGCGGAACAACTTTATAGTAAGAATAAGGACTTCTTCGTGCAATTTTCATATGTGCATTGTGTTCAAATATCATTTAATATTTGACCATGTATTGAACTCATATTTTCAAAGAGATACACATACTAATTGATTATTTAACGAAATTTGTATCTTATGAAATAGTCACTTTTTACTTTCTAACAGTGTGTAGCCATGGAACAAGAATATCAAATAATATATTGCAAATTTTTCTTAGTTTCAGTAATGAGCACGACGTAATAACGCTTAACCTAATATTATTAAAATAAATTTAGGAAGTGATAGAGACAGAGAGAATCTGTATTTCAAATTATAAAATCTTGACAAACACGATCGATATAAAGCGTATGCATTTTTTATAGATAGTTGTAATGATGTGTTTGAAATTTTATAATGAGCCAACGAGCTTATTGCGTCCACGAGCAAAATATAAAAAAATTAAAATAATCAAATAGCTAATACAACGAAGCCTCAAATCAATCGATTTAAAAATTAAATATAATCAGAGGTACGTTATTACGCGTGTTTTGTTATGATAGAAAGAAACAACATAAAATCTATTAACCAAGCAATCTTAAAGCAAAATGAATGGTAGCTACATAACAGTTAACAGCTGGTTTTGATTCACACCGTCTGGCTAAATCAATTGCTAAGTACAATTGTCGGTACGTTCCACGGGAACGCTAGTTCATAATGTTTTCGCATTGGTGATCGCCCTTAATCAATTCATGCCCATGATCATCAACGTATGTGCGCGAACAATTTATTTGTATTGTTTTTGTATTCGACGTCACAGATATTTTGTAATGAACCCAAAAAAAAATGTAAAAAACAACAAAAATATATTAATAATAGTGTATTGCGAAATTCAGCTCTTGTAAAATTATTTCTCTTGCCCTGAATCCCTTCTTTCATATGGATCGAACGATTTTTCACATTTTTTAATATTTTTTAAATTTAGTTAAAGGACTTAATGCTAAACATAAATTTACTTTTTCAATATTCTTATTAAAAATAATAAAATATTATTTTAGTTAATAAAATATAACTTTGAATAATATACAACATATGTTTAACGTTATTTACATCAATTCATAAAAAATCGAACACACCGTGAAGCTGGCCGCCGCGCCGTCTGTCACGCTCACTTCCCCACTGTGTGGACACGGAATGAGACTTGAACTTTTGTCTGCTATTGAATAAACCTACCTTGAGTTAAGCTGTGGTGAATTAATGGTTATGTCTCTCCTACCAACCTGATTCCCCACAATACGCTATAGACTGTGCGGCATCTGTTCATTACTGTACTAATTATCAGAATACGAAGGATTCTTTTGCAGGAAAAGAAGCTCAAGAAAAATTGTACGTAAAATCATAATGTATTTTACGTTGGGACATAAAGACGGCTCATAATTTTCATTAGATATCAAACCAATCTTTTTCGTTAAGATTTTTAATAAAACTGGCATTTGTTTTTGACTTGATGTTTTACTAAAAATAGATTATATCTGTGTAAATATTATTTATTCGTTTGTATTTTTTGCCGGTTTGTTTTACAATTCAACGTGAATAATTTTGACGGCGCTTCAGAAAATAATTGCTACAAAAACCATATTTCAATTTTCGGAGGTACTCGGCCTGCTTGCTATCTATTCTTCAATGGAAGAACAGTCGTTGTCTGTCTACCTTCTAGAGCCAGGTATGAGTGTTATATTCGTGCACATTCTGATGCTAACGCACAATACAATTTTCGTAAGATTAACAATTACTTTTCTTCAACGAGAAATCTTATTAATTAACGAGGTATTTTATAGATTTGTGAATTAAAACCCGAATGATGCAATACAAACTACTACACGGTCTTATATCGTAAACAGTTTTTTTCATTGGTTTCGTGATACTGACTTGAGAGACTCCGATTTCGATTATTGTAGATTTTGTCATCGAACAGACGGATCTATAAGTGAGGAATTGATAAAGGATGAAATTAACTAACTTAAAATATGATTTGCAAAAAACCTTCGATTCACGGTTTTTTAAATCAAGTAGAAAAATTAAACTGTAACTCGGGTGAATTAAAAAGTAATGTTTCGACTAATAAACCAGTTTAATTAAGAAGATGCAAACAACTTACATAAAAATCATTTGTCGAAACTTAAAGATGTCACATGTATAATGTTTCCGCTAATAACATGATTCTAATACAATCTTGGTAGCCAACTCTACGAAAGTAATTGCACTTTTTATTTGGAGACAATACACAAATTACGAAGGCTTACTAATTTCTTCGTAATATTCGAGATCGTTGGACGACCAAGGTGATAAGATTTATTGAAAATTATATAAAAGAGCGTAGACATTTGTAGTACGAAATTTTTTGTAGATATACTCGTAAGAACAAAAATTAAATGTTTTTTAAAAGTTTAGACTTCCGAAATTTGTAACGAAGCTTACTACTGTTTACTCATAACCGTCAATCACATAACAAAGGAGCAAGTACAGTGCAAAGACGTATATCTTAACACAGTAATGAAACATAGATACGGGAAAAGTAAAATATAAATAGAACGAATACGAAAATTTTTGAAATATTTCGAAGGCGTAAAACATGACCGCAAATAAATCGACTTTCGCAAACGAAGAATCATTAAATTTTTGTTTGTAAGGTCAAGCACTGTGACGCTTGAAATTCATGAAAATATTTGTTAATCAAGCGAAAACGGTACCTTGGCTGGTCGCAATTGATTAACCTTACAGACAAGTGGTCCTGGTCTAGTAGTACTGAATTTCATATTATTTCCGACTTGCGGTGAATGAATTACATTTCTTACTTTTTTATTAGCTCGACATATAACAAATATAGTTATAACAAAACAGTTTAATCCAACTATTACAAGTGCCACTGATATCCATCTAAAAGAAATTAAAAGCATCAGTTTTCAAAAAGTAGTTTCTTGTCAATTTACATACTTACAATATAATCCCAACTATATTATGGAGGCTTTTTACATTGCTCATATATTCATCAGGTAAAATGATCCCTTCTTCAATCCAAAATAATGGAAGTAGAACCTCAGAGAAATTGGCCATAATCTTAAACCTGTTTAGTTTGCGTATCATTATATTAAACTGCAATCGTTTTTTAGCTTGCAAGATAGTTCCAGAAAATAAATCGAAATCGATGAACGTCTCGTGCTTGTCCTTAATCCAATGATCAGCTTTTATTAAACAATATTAACAATTGGGGATAGTAGTTTATCGTACCAAATATTACCTTAATTGGATTTAGACCGTCTACCATCTTCAAATAATCTTCGTGTACTCTATAAAAGTGTGGATTCGAGGCTACAAGTGGAATGCCAGTGCATTTATGGAGGTCCATTACGCCTGCCTTAAGACAACCAGTGGATGGACAATAACACTTTAATGCAGGGTTGATACTTGGATCTCCGAGCCAAGCGGTATATCGGTTGCTGTATAATCCTAATGTCAAAAATATTGCAATACTGTGGTATTTCAATAAGAAATTTCGAAGCACCGTACCTGCAACTTCGGATGCCCCAATGCTGTAGAGATTTAATGAGCGACAGATCTCAGGAGAAAAGGTGTATATATCTTCATTCTCTTTCAAATAAGGAGGAAAAACGTAACCATCAGTCCCATTTAAAGTATCACAATACTGATCATTCCAAATTGAAATATTTTTCTTTCCGTTAAATTCAATGACTCTACCAATATCAGCTTGATTTTTAGATCCTCGTAAAATTTTTATGCGATTTTTGCTGGTCGTGCCGTTGTTCTGAAATATTATCCGAAAATATGTATAATGCAAACAATTTATTAGGTTAATTTAAAAAAGTCTTGACACCAACCGCTCCAAAAATAGCAAAGCGAAAATGATCCGGATCTTCGACAATAAGCTCATCCATTTTACCTCGTAATAAACCACAAATTGCAGCCCCAGCGAAATCCTTTACCGAGCAATCGATCGGCAACCCTCGAAACATCAAATCCATAGCTTTCACTTTAACAAATACGTTTTTCGGATTTTTGAAAATACTATTGATTGCCTTGCCTGCAAATAGATATCAATTCTTAAGATTTCTTTTGATGTGACTCGTTTATTTTTTGTAAATTACTCACCGACAACAGGTAATGCTGAAGGTTTATCTCTCACAGTAGCCATGATCATAGATAACATAAAAATGTGTGGAACTATGAGCTCTTCCTCTCCAGTGAGATCTCCGTTGTTTTCTGGTTTAAAATTAAAGGTGTTTTTCGTCGCATACTCAACAGAGTCGTGTTTCTCGTGGTCCAACATGTTAGTTTTCTCATGTTTTTCTCTGTAGAATTCATGTGGTTTTATGGAATTTAATTTATTGTGTTATATTTACATGTACATTTTATATGAACATTTACACAAAATAATATGGTCCAACTTCACGAAGGATAGGTTGTTTGCCGTTTTTTATTTCGTCTGGATTTGTTATATTAAATAAATAAATGCGAAAATCAATTGGAAACGGAACGTTGCTCCACAATGTTCGTACGTCACTCCCAGGTTTCAGATTTATTTTCTGAAAAATTTATGATCGATCGTTATCGTGGAAAAATAATTATTGAAAAAATCCTTAAATTGAAATAGCAGACTAACGTTTCGATACCACGATAGTAGTCTTATAAATATATGCTCATACCACAATAGTGATATAATTAAGCTGAAATACGTTTACTTAACACGCCACTTTATCATTGAATCGTCTAAAAATGTATTGGTTATTTATGTACCTTGGCTCAGCCGTGGTGCTTTAAAAATGTTATAAACTTGGCAAAGACGTATTCGAGTTACGTGCAGGTGGCGTTTAATTCATAAATAGGTAGTGTAAGATACAACTGCACATAAATTTATTACAATTTTTGTTTTTTATTGATTTTACAGTACATCGCACAATGCGGCATACACTGTTTACAGTTATGCCGTTGTTGCTAAAATGTCTTCGATGTGGTAGGTCGATATACCGAGAGACAATATGGCTGTCATACGGCTGCGCTCGATTTGGCAGGTCGTTTATGCAGTCCCCATGGTTCGACTGCCTCACACGTATACCGCCGATTATGTGACCTGTGCGTGTATTTACTCGAATACGTTCGCTGTTGCCGTTGCCCGATCAGTCGATAGGGTTGAGAGTTTCAATAAACAAAATTAAGGGATAACTTCGAATAAACTTTATCATCATAATTTTACGACAGAGAGAGAGAGAGAGAGAGAGAGAGAGAGAGAGAGAAATCGTGCGCTTGTGCTTTTGCGTCCCGCGCCTGAATAATTGCTACAACGCTCCTTCTCCTTTTTGCTCGTCATCCAATTGTCTCCATTTAGCTATCTCCGCGCGAGTGTTCTTGAATTTGCACGCGCGGCCCAAAAGCACTGACGATTGTCCGCCAAGCTGAAAAAACGCGGCGAGCGAGAGCGAACTGGATTCGGCTACCTACGGCCAGATCTTACCCTTGACTATCTTCCTATTGTACTATTTCGAATGTTATCAAAAATTAAAGTTTAATCGATTTCCCGAGTACCGCTCAAACGAATAAACTGAAGTATCCACCCAAAAATATAAAAACCCAACTCCTCGGGCGTATAATAAAACTGTGAATATATATACGTGGAATTATTTGAATATACAGGTAAAAAATTTTCACGTTATAACGATATTGAATAGGAAAAAATGAGGTTTTGTGAGCTAACGATAAATTTATAAGCTTTATAACATTTTTAACTTGTTTTTAATGCATATTAAAAAAACGCACAGATTGGCAAGAAAAATAAAAATTTTATAATCAATTACCTCACAGCGTGGATACTAGGTAACAATTTTCAAAACAATTGTTGACACTTTTCATATCATCAATATAAATTCCACAATAGTTTACTTACTGTGTGCATTTGCCATTTCAAAAGTTTGGGGAACAACATAAATTTTAAGACTACACCAAAAAGTAATGTACAAATCCCTGATAAAGCAAGACTCTTTGACAAGCGATTCCAAATCATTGTCTATATTTTGGTCACTTTTTTGAGATTTATTTGAGAATTAAATAATTTAAAAAATCACATGAACTTATTTTGTTCAATTCTATATAAACAAAAGCCTCATTTTTCGTTTCGATTCGAATAATATAAAACTCGTAGCTCTTACGGCTATTATTGACGACTTTCAAGCTTACACTAATCACCCAAGTAACGATCAAAAAGACGGTGGAACTCGTGCGACTGCGTGCGACTCTATTGTCCACATATCGACAGCTTAATTGATTTCTTAATGAGTAAATATCATTTAAGGCTAACCGACCTCGTTCTTTCTTACTGTCGTTTAGTAAACCACGTTCATTATTATAAACGCATTGAGTAAAATAGTTTCACCATGATATATATAAGCGCATTTAATTAATAATAAAAATAAACATCTTGTAATCTAAGTGAAGTTCATTTTAACCTGTTATCAATCATAACCAATACCTGTTATGAATATACTTCAACAAATTTACAAGTCAACTGTAAGTTTCAGCTACAAGTTCTGCTTCTCCGTAGTATGTTTCATTTACACATGTTTAATTTAGATACAAGATATACTCCATTCAAATAATTTAATTTGTTTAAATAAATAGACTTATATATGTAAAATGTCCTTAATAAATCCCTACACGATCAATAGTCTAATTATTCGGGATTCCTTTTGAGCTCCGTGCAATGATGATAATTTAGTTTAGTATTACGTTCCATCAATTTACACTCACTCTATAACAAACAAATAGCTTGTGGGGCCTTCGTTGCCCACCTATCTGCAACTAGATAGCGTTGGCAACCCGCGAGCGGTAGGAAATACCCTCGTTGCATATATATATACTAGCGTATTCCGAAAACATTTATCAGTTACAGTCGTGTAACCCCAGTAGATATAAATAAATAAACAAATATGAATTTAAATGTCGTAGAAGAAATGAAAACATTTACGGCTTCAAAAATAGAAAATTTGAAAAAATAATAAAAACAAATTCAAATTTATTCATCAGCTACTTGAATACAAGCGTAATAGATATTAAAATATCGTAAGATAGAAAATCCGGACAATTACTTTACCTTACTAGGGGATTTAAATGCGAAACATACAGCATGGATTAACAGATATACACAGGTTATAACACAAACATATCAGAAGTGGACCAAAAAAATAAATACTATATGAATAATAAAAAATACTGGAGAAAAAGAAATAACTTGACAAAATAGCTATTATTGTAAAACAAATATATTATAAACTACAATCAAATGATCTTTAAATTATGTGACTGAGCATTTCTTTCTTTTATTATATTTTAGTTAATTTGACCTATTATCTCCATTTTTCGATATTTATAAAAAATTTGATTTGATAGTTTGTAAGAAATTTGGTCACACGCGAGCCTGGAAAATAAAAAGCTGTAGTTTTCGTTTCACATACACGAGTTTTACATACACTTATAATAAAAGCGTAAGCTGATACTATAAAAATTTTAGTATTTGTGTAACCTTGGTTGTAACGGCACTAAACTGAAACATGTAATTTTTTTACTAGATTCAAGCGTAATGCGACTATTCAATTATTATTACTTGTAAGAACTTATTGTACTATTCAGTACGCAGCATGATTGCTGAAACAATTGTAATATTTACTATTCAATAAGGATATCTACATGCACACACGCGCGTGCATATAAGGCAGGTATTACTGACCTTCAAAGTTCGGGTTTATCGAGTTCAATCATAATATCGGGACAAAACTTTATCATTGTTCCTCTCACTCTCATAAACCTTATAACACCCTCTCTTTCTAGACAAAATTGTCAAAAATCTATTACAATATCTCTTGACCTAGTGTGAATTTTAAAAGTTCGGACATGTCTCTCTCTCTATCTCTCTCTCTCTCTCTCTCTCTCTCTCTCTCTGTCGAAAGTATAAAACTTCAGTGGTTGACTTCAATAATTTTCTTTATTAATGAAGTACACTCAGAATGTCAATTCTTGATGTGCATAGGCTTCCTGATTTTCAAGTTACAATTGTGTTAAATCGCGTTGGTGCATCTATTATTCTTTCTCCTTCATCTGACTTACATTTCATCGTCCTTGACGTGCGTATTGGAGTGGTGAGTCATTGATATCTATTTATAGCACGTACAACCGCGACTACAACGCTTCACCAAAATCTTGCCAATGCCGCAACGTAGCTTGTTCATCCTCCCGCGATGCGGCAGCTACAGTGATTTGCGCATCTTTGAGGCCCTCGCCACATATGCGCATACGCGTGCGTACAACGGCGTACAATAGCGTATAAATCGCTGAAAATTTTGATAGTACCAACAACCGGGAGTGTGTGTTCGCTTAGGACATGTGAGAAATAGTAGTAATTTTCTGTTTTAGCGATTTGTACGCTATTGTACGCCGTTGTACGCACGCGTATGCACATACGTATGTGGCGCGGGCCTGAGAGAAAACGCACAATTAGAAGCGCGGCAGTGTCCCCCCGTACGCTCGAATGTAGGAATCATTCGCGCAAAGTAAAATTCAAGTGAAAAGGTGTTAATCATCGTGTCTGGGAATCTTAATGCAGGAAAGCGCATCGCATTTCGCCGATATCCTGATAGCGTGTGTCGATGGCAATACAATATACTTACAAGCCTTACGACTGCGAGCGCGCGACTATTAATCGGTGGCAGAGCATTGGACGCTGCGCTCTCTCATCATCGTGGAACGGCCAATCGAACGAATGCCGCGATTTTCCGCGCAGTCGCGGCCTCTCGCTCTGTCCTTCTCTTTTCCCTCCCACCTGGTGCTAATCTTGTGACTCGTTACCCTCTCTTCTATACTATTTCCCGCACGCCAACTGCAAACATCGATGAGTCTGAAGTTTGGATCGTTCACAGTGAACGAAAATTTCAAAATTTCAAGTTTCAATTTTCAATACGACATATTGATTCTCAGCAATACTATATTGATATGAACAATGATTTTACATCAAAATTTAATTACAACCCTTATAAACTACCCTTACAGTAACTGGCGTAATAAATGTTAAATAACGTTGACACTTGTTATTACCAATAAATGAGAGGGAGCATAATGCTTTTCCGTCAAAGTATAATTGTAAGGAGAATGCGAAAACATTTTTCCGGTCGGCGCCCTCGCGAACTACCCCTACAGCCCGTCAAACAACCACTAAACACAGAATTTAATCGTTTTTTTGTTGAAACATCGAATCACCAGGATATATAATGTTGAGAAATGGTTTTTTATACAATTATTGCTCTAAGGAAAGAGCTCGAAAAATATCTCCGGTCGGCGCCCTCGCGAACTACCCCTACAGCCGGTCAAACAACCATTAAACACAGAATTTAATCGTTTTTTTTGTTGAAACATCGAATCACCAAGACAGATAATGTTGAGAAATGGTTTTTTATGTAATTATTGCTCTAAGAGCTCTAAAAATATCTTCGGTCGGCGCCCTCGAGAAATACCCCTACAGCCTGTCAAACAACCACTAAACACAGAATTTAATCGTTTTTTTGTTGAAACATCGAATCACCAAGATATATAATGTTGAGAAATGGCTTTTTATATAATTATTGCTCTAAGAAAAGAGCTCAGAAATTATCTCCGGTCGGCGCCCTCGCGAACTACCCCTACAGCTCTTCAAACAACCACTAAACTTGGAATTTTAATCGTTTTTTGGTTGAAACATCGAACCACCAAGACATATAATGCTGAACAATGGTTTATTACGTAAGTATTGCTTCTATGAAAGGACTTGAAAAATAGCTCCGGTCGGCGCCCTCGCGAACCACCCCTCAAGCCAATCAAATGATTGCTCAACGCTGATTTTTATTATTTTTATGTTTTAATTTATAATTATTAGGAACAACAATGCCGAGTGACTCATTACGTAAGGTTTCCGAAGTCCTTGCCTTTATGGAGCGTACGTAAATTTTATAATAAGATAATGTATTTTTTATAGTATTTTTGTTAATATCATAATATATCATTTTAACTGCTAAATTATTATTATTGTAGAATAAGAATGTAAAATGGATTTTGGTTGGTAGAGAGATTGTAGTTAACAAATAAGTACTTTAAATTTGATTCACAAAAATTAGAATTTTATTGATATAAAAATTATTGATAATTGTGCATTACAGAAAGTTGAGATTTAATTTCATTTTCGATATGGAATTATTATCTGTAAAACAAAAGAAATGAAATATATTATTTATACTATCGGGTATGAACTTATATGTTATACATAAACAATTCATACTTACACTTGAATTTGTCTGGTTTGCTATGCCCCAGTACTGGCCTTCCCAATATTGGGCTTGCTTTTTGCAGTATCTGGAGGTCCTTCTTTCTGCAGACAGTTTCTAAAAAATGAAAATATTTAAAAAAATTATTATTACTTGTTATTGTAAAAATGTTATATATATGTATGTATATTACTCACAAACTGCAATCTTGCAATCATGTTTTGCTCGCTATTCTCGTTGTTGAAACTGTAATAAAAAATAGAACAAAATATTATATAAAATAGATATATATATATAAATAATCAAAACTTTCGCTCTTTGATTAATGAATTAAGTGTGTCCGTGTCAATTTTCAAATTTTTCATTTGTAACTGAAGTGTTGGATGCAATAAAGTGCTAAGCGCTTGACCTTTTCGAATCAAGACTCATCGATCATCGATTATTGACATTTTAAAAATAAAATAATAAATTTTATCATTAAGTCCACAATGGTAAATGCTACCTTTTTAAAATTTACTATTTCATTGTAAAATGTCAAGTTTCCGATAAAAAATATTAATAACGGTAAAATTTCAAAATACATTTTTAGTTATTTTTTGAAAATAAACTCGCTGTTACTCGATCAATTTCTACCTGATTATATCGCGTTTTTTTTTTAATGTGTGTAATTATCTCGCGTATACGTTGATTCTATACAAAAATAACTGTGGAATATGGTTAACTATTTATTTGAATGTAAGTTAACAAATTCGGGTGTCATAGTTTTCGTGCATTTAACGACGAAATGTGTGCGGGAAGTTTGAGACTTGAATAACGTTCAGCGAGACATTTGTTGGTTAACATTCAAGGAAGATTTCTGGAAAGTTTCAGATCGATTTCATTAATAATTAGTGAAATATAACGATTTCACCAAAACGGCGCGCTCGCGACAATAGCCGCGCGGAGTTGCAGAAAACGAGCAGCGGCGCGGCGCCTTGCTGAGCTTACCAATCAGATAATAAATCATCGAGAACAGTAAATGCAATATGAAAATTATACTGACTGTTATAAAATTGATATTTTAATATTACTCAAATTACGAAATTGTGATAAAACATTGTTTTTTCATACCAACTTGCAATTTAAAACAAACGCTTAAAACAAATTACAAGTATGTATTAATAAAAAAATGTTCTATCACGATTTCGTGCTTTCAGTAATATTGAAATATCAAATTCTATAACAGTTAGTATAATTTTCATATTGCATTTACTGTTTTCGATGATTTATTATCTGATTGGTAAACGCAGCAAGGCGCCGCGCCGCTACTCGTTTTCTGCAACTCTGCGCGGCTATTGTCGCGAACGCGCCGTTTTGGTAAAATCGTTATATTTCACTGATTATTACTAGAATCGATCTGAAACTTTCCAAAAATCTTTCTTGACTGTTAACCAACAAATGTCTCGCTGAACGTTATTCAAGTTTCAAACTTTCCCGCACACATTTCGTCGTTGAATGCACGAAAACCATGACACCCGAATTTGTTCACTTACATTGAAATAAATAGTTGACCGTATTCCACAGTAATTTTTGTATAGAATCAACGTATACGCGAGATAATTACACGTATTTAAAACAAGAAATCGATATTATCGGATGAAAATTGACCGAGTAACAGCGAGTTTATTCTAAAAAAATAAATAATGTGATTCCGTTTCGTTCGCTTTTTTTCTTTTTCACTTACAATTTCATTTTTACACGCACTGTATCTCTTTAATAATAATCAACTCACTTTCTATTCGGATCCCACCGTGCTCCTCTAAAAAGTTGCCTATTCTCCTGTGTAAAAATTATCGGTGGATACTGCGGCGGCTGTTGAGCTTGCCCTAAGAGCTGCTGCGGCGGTTGTCCACCGTGTGATGGAGGCTGCTGTGGATTTTTTTGCGCTCGTTTCCCTGCAAATACATATAATTATCATATTATATAATTTTATTATTTAATATTTATTAAAATAAAGAAATCGTATAATTACCTCGACTTTTGAATTCTTCTGGCCCATTTTTATTTTTCTGTCCGTGCGTCTGTTGTCAGAGTTTGAAAAGAAATGAAAATCGAGCACTCTCGAACTATGCCATATCGCGTGTTGGCGGTGTTGCGATCGTCATTTCTCTCTCTCTCTCTCTCGCTCTCTCTCTCTTGCTCTCTCTCTTACTCTCCCTCTCGCTCTCTCTTGCTCTCTCTCTCTCGCTCTCTCTCTCACTCTCTCTCTCTCTTTCTCTCACGTGTCGGCGCGTCTTAAGGAAATTCCCTATTGTCAGGGTCCTCAACTTCAGTTCCCGCGCATTGAAAAAGCGATTTTCGTAATTTACTCGCTCGTATTAAGAGAATTATTGATATTTCGAAGCAAGAAAATTTTGAATTATACCTTGGATGGCCAGCTTTCTAATAGCCTCTGTCGAAATTCGAAATGTACTTTTGTTTATCTGAAAAAAAATATAACTTCAAAACTTGCAAAAATTTATAACTTCATTTAACGAAAGTGTGTTATGAAATTTTAAATATTTAAATGTTATCAATTACACATTATTTATTACGACTTAAAGAATGCATCTATCTATTGCCAATTCTTGATATTGATTAGAAAAAAATAGAACGTTAATTTAGTACGTAGGCGTTGCGCCGCGGCAACGATTTTTATTAATATTTTTTTTAATAACTTTTGATGCAGGTACTGACTTATTCTTTTTAACATAGCAGTCACATTAGTATATACTAAGCTTGATTTTGTCAAAAGCTCATGTAATTTTTATCGTTGGTTCTATATTATTTTAATAAAAATAAATTGAAAATGTTGCATTTTATGAGACAATACGTTGAAATTAGTATTTTCTTACTTTCTAACTAAAAAATAAGATAGAACCAATGATTATAATTTCAATAGTTTTTGAACAAATCAAGCTCATTAAATATTAAAGCGCCTACCGCGTTAAAAAGAATAGGTCAGAACGTGCATCAAAAGTTATTGACAAAAATGTCGATAGAAATTAGTTCTGCGGCGGAACGCCTAGTCATTAAATCGATGTTCTAACTTTTTCTAATTATTATTAAGACTTCAAAATGGATACTCGCATTCTTGAAATCTTAATAAATACTGTGGTATTGATAAAATTTGATTATTTCAAATTTCATAACAAACTTTCGTCGATTGAAGTTATGTATTTTGTAATTTTTGTGGTTATAATTTTTTCCAGATAAACAAATGTACATATCGGATTTTAACAAAGACTATTAGAAAACTGGCCATCCAAGGTAATTAATTTAATTAATTTTAAAGCTATTCTGTGTTTAGTGGTTGTTTGACGGGCTCTAGGGGTAGTTCGCGAGGGCGCCGACCGGAGATATTTTTCGAGCTCTTTCCTTAGAGCAATATTTATATAAAAAACCATTTCTCAACATTATATATCTTGGTGATTCGATGTTTCAACAAAAAAACGATTAAATTCTGCGTTTGGTGGTTGTTTGACGGGCTCTAGGGGTAGTTCGCGAGGGCGCCGACCGGAGCTAATTTCCGAGCCCTTTCCTAGGAGCAATACTTACGTAATAAACCATTGTTCAGCATTATATGTTTTGGTGATTCGATGTTTCAACAAAAAAACGATTAAATTCTGTGTTTAGTGGTTGTTTGACGGGCTCTAGGGGTAGTTCGCGAGGGCGCCGACCGGAGATATTTTTCGAGCTCTTTCCTTAGAGCAATAATTGTATAAAAAACCATTTCTCAACATTATATATCCTGGTGATTCGATGTTTCAACAAAAAAACGATTAAAATTCTATGTTTAGTGGTTGTTTGAAGGGCTGTAGGGGTAGTTCGCGAGTGCACCGACCGGAAATAATTTCTGAGCTCTTTTCTTAGAGCAATAATTATATAAAAAACCATTTCTCAACATTATATATCTTGCTGGTTCGATGTTTGAACAAAAAACGATTAAAATTCCAAGTTTAGTGGTTGTTTGACGGGCTGTAGGGGTAGTTCGCGAGGGCGCCGACCGGAAAAATGTTTTCGCATTCTCCTTACAATTATACTTTGACGGAAATGCATTATGCTCCCTCTCATTTATTGGTAATAACAAGTGTCAACGTTATTTAACATTCATTACGCCAGTTACTGTAAGGGTAGTTTATAGGGGTTGTAATTAAATTTTGATGTAAAATCATTGTTCATATCAATATAGTATTGCTGAGAATCAATATGTCGTATTGAAAATTGAAACTTGAAATTTTGAAATTTTCGTTCACTGTGAGCGATCCAAACTTCAGACTCATAAACATCGACCTGCAGCAGACACCGTGTATAGCAGTGATACTGTAGCAGGGGCGAGTATTTTATGTTGTCGCACTGTGTAACCACAAATTTCATTTCATCTTTCCTAAACGCATTGAGCTTCTCGTTTTCTAAGCCAGTATTTACGGATTTTACATAGTGTCAACAAATTGACCAAGCGTTGATCATTAGTAGATGTAACTTACTACGAGTGAGACGGAGAGTCGCCGGTGCGAGTACGCAAAGCACGCCACCTCTGCTTAGCGCTCACTTTGTTGTATTTTCACCAGAAACACGTACACCGGATAACCGTCGCGTTTAAATATAGTCGAGCAAATGCGTTCTTAACTTTGAGTGTGTACGCTCACAATCATTATATTCGATATAGTCTCGTGTATTGTTATTGTAACGGTGGTATCGGCGTAATAAAGAGATCGCCTTTTTGTAATAACACCGGCTTGCTTCCTTCACCTTTCCCGTCATCGCGTTAGATTCGCACTCGTGGGAGTTCACGCCGGCTCCTATTTTCTCCTACTTTTCATTTTTTAAACAAGGAACTAGCTTTTAAGATGACTATTGCACAGTCGATCAGTTAGCTGAGAGCCTTCAACGAACTTGTACGTTCTCCTCGGTTATAACGCTTATACTTCTGAATAAATTTATATTGCATGTTATAATCACTAGTTTATAATTTTATAATTACTCAACGGAGTCGATATGGTATTTTATAAAGAAACATCGAATGTGGTAATGACCATATCTGTTGAATAAATACAGCCAGTTCGTACTAATCTTCGATTCGGTGCGAATTCAGCAGCCGATCGTTTGTATGATGGACGATCGTAAAGTGGTATGAGCGCACCAAGTAACAATTCGTGTCATCGGATCAATTTCTATTATTATCATATCAACTAATACTAATTATATGTATTATATTATGTACTAACAATTTTTCGCGAGCTCCATGCGCCATTCGTTGTATAAATTTTATAATAATTGTAACGTTAATGCGGATATGTGAGAGTGTTGGTGGCAATAGGTCAAGTTCGGCCTTATATCATTCAGACTCGGTTACGTGACGACATAGCACGTCCTTTGCTAATTGTGAACAAATATTTTGTCAAGTATAAAGTATAAGTGGCATGAATCATATTTGAAGTAAGAGTAACAATCTTTGTTTTATGCTAATTAGTGTTCGTTCTGAATTGCTAATTCTATCATCCTATATCAAGTAAAATATCACATAATTAACTTCATTCTGGGTAGCTGAATGCACTCGGAAGGAAAAGATACAGAGGCTCTAACAACTCCAATCTGGTCCTTAATTATTGTACCATGTATTCAAAATGGTCAGGAGCTTGATCGTGTGACAGACGCAACAGTCACACTATTTGTTAGTCAGCACCACAGACTGCCTATTTTATTCGCATTCTTTAGTAAAACTGAGGTAGATCGAGATTTAAAAGCCTCTTAAAGCTGATCCGATGCTCGCTGCCACTTTTCAGGTTTGTCATAGTGATTTGTATTGCGTACTCGAGTGCTATAACAAAGTATACAAAAATTTATAAATATAAATGAAGAGTACGGTTGTGCAGAGTAACGCAAAAATTTTGGAAATCGATGAGACACGACAAGCAAAAAAGCAAGAGCGCCGGAAAGAGAAAGTTGATAGAGTGAATCGCAACTCGAACAATGGCCAAGGACAACTTTAGGCTCCATACGATAAAGCTATACCACGTTGCGAGAGACATGTATGTATAGCGATGTTACTATATCAATTTCTCTCTCTCTCTCTCTCTCACTTTTTCATTTTCTCTCTGCCGGGCACAGTGACTGAGTGAAGCGCGCACATTCGTTTATGCGTGTTCTGCCCCGTGTTTGTGTCATGTTGGTTTGATACGGCACGAGACGGTTCCGCGAAACCAGAAGGCAAACGAACCCATAAAAAAATGAAAAGAGGAAGAGAGAAAGAGAGAAGCTGAGAAATACGCGCCACCTAACAAGTGTTAAGTGTACGGATCGCCATTAGTTCTCAATCTGCCGCGGGCAAGATAGCGCGTAGGTCACGAGAGAAGATAGTGAAGTGTACGAACGAACAGAAGGGCAACCAAAGGAGAGTTTGAGATAAGGTAATCAGATAAAGCTTAGCAAGCGGCATTGACTCCTCCCTATAGTACCGTCCTTAACGACATTGACATCTCCATTAACATCGTCCGCGGATATTCGGTGGATCGCCTTTAACTATCTCTCTTTCAATAGAGTCAAGAATAAACTTCACTTGCTCTCGAGAGTCTTAAACATTCACATGCCACATATTTTGTCTTTAATTAGTCTGAACATATATAAACAAGTTGGAAAATGTCCCGAAAATCGTATTCTATATAGAGCTCGAACTAGATTTTTTTACTTTTGCAATTATTATTATCAGCTTTACTGGATGCATAGCAACTATACCTATAATATGTATATGCTACTGAGAGCGGAATCTATATAAATCTATACACACACACACTCAAGCGGAAATTAGCAGCTGTAGGATATATTATTCCCGCCATTTTATCAAATGCGACTGCGCAGTTGCAGTCACGCCGATGACTGGCTACGCGGATGAGAGAAAGAGAGAGAGAGTGCAAAGCTTTCCAGCTGTCAGTATGAAGTCAAACGTAGTTTGAGACGTCCGTAACGCTACTTTTGTGTTCCTGTTTCTTTTTTGTTTTCTATGAAAGTTAGTATGATATGTGTGGTTTTACTTTTATGTGATACGTAACTATTGAAGTGACATTAATTTTTTCTAGACGCACCATAAAGTATGCTACTTTACGTATATCAGTATTATTCAATGTTTTCCACCTTCTTTTTTAATATTAATACACGCCGGAAAAATATCGGAATAAATTTTAACAAATCTTAAAAATGAAATATTTTCGTTCATTTATAAAGAAGAGCTAATGATAATTTGAAATCGAATCTGATGTTCGGATAAATACGTATTTATTGATATATTCATATTTGACTTTGCCAACATTTACAGGAAATTGTGAAAACAAATCTATGTGGAAAATTTGTTGACATATATTTTCAATAATCATACTCTACTAATAAATAGCCCACCCTGGATTAACTTAACGAATTATGTTAATTATTTCATAATTATTTAAGAATTTTTTACTATAAGATTAAGTAACTGACTAGTAACTGACTTAACTTGGCATTTTCGAATGCTATTCGTTAGTTTTAAAAAGTACCCGCGCATTTAATCGGACAGCATAACTTGTTTTCACTTTAGATTTTTATTTGCTCGATCAAATTCAGAATTACCTTTTCTGCCGTGTTTTCGTTGACAACGAAATGCATTTATCTTGTTTACGTCTATATATCACTCATATAAGTGTACGATTTTTCGTATTTATTATAAAATGACATCAATAAACTGAGGTAACAACGTAACTAAAACCATGAATTGAATGTCTCAACCGCAACTAATCAATTTTATTTTTTCATAGCCACACTTATCAGAAATTTGATAAAACACCAAAGAACATAACAGTATATAAGTTTTTTTTAGATAAATAAAATTCGGGGTCGCAGTCTATATTCAATCTGAAATCAATTATCAGCATCTGCAGCGAATCATGACAGACAGTGTACCAACGACGCCAAATTCACCGTGTAATGAGCAGATCGAAGTACGGACAAAGTCAACCCGTGATATAAGTAAATTTAAAAACCAAGAGTAATAAAAACCAACTATTACTATACTTTTTTTTACGGAATACGTAGACAAATATTATATTATTTAAATAGGTCGTCGGAACCACCTACCGTAAAAGTACCTATCCATGAGGAGTCCGAAGACTACAACATGGAGCATCCAAATCGAGGAACATGCCTTGTTTTTAATCACCTTGAATACGATGACAAAGAACTGAATAAGCGAGAGGGCACCACTGCCGACGTCAATCGTATAAAGGAAACATTTGAAAGATTAGGTTTTTTATTAGATGTTTGCCAGGACTATGAATACAATGAAATTAAAGAAAAAATAAAACAACGTAAGTTTTCATTTTGATTCTTTTCCTTTACAAATAATATTCGTCATAATACTTGTGTACTGTACATCAGTCAGCGAGCAAGACCACACAGATAATGACTGCGTGTGTATCATTGTACTCACACATGGAGACAACAACAATATAATCAACGCAAAAGATTTGATATATTCATTAGACGAGTTATACAAACCATTCACTGCTAATGAATGCATTACCTTAGCTAAAAAACCAAAATTATTTTTCTTTTCAGTAAGTTTCTTATTTCGCTTTTTTCTTTAATTTCAGTTTCAAAAACTTTTTACAAAATATTTTTGCATAGGCCTGCAGAGGTAGACAGCTGGATAAGGGCATTGACGTGTCTTTTGAACGTCAAACATCTAGAACAGAGATTGATAGCATAGGTAAAGTCAAATATTCTCTTCCTGAGGAAGCTGATTTTTTATTTGGATTCAGCACTGCACCAGGTGAGATTGCTATTAACGTATACGCTTTGTAAAAAAATGTTTTTTCCAATTTTTTTCGCTTCTTCGTCTTAGTGATTACATTTTTTTAATAATTATAGGATACTGTTCGTGGAGATCTGAAACCAATGGTACGTGGTACATTCAAAGTCTCTGTGATATACTCGATAAATATGCAGCAACAACTGATCTCCTGAACATACTCACTAAAACTGCACAACTAGTATCTATGCGTATCAGTAGCAACACAGGCGATAAAAAAAAGGAAAATAAAAAACAGGTTCCCGAATTTCATTCCCGACTTCTACATCGTCTTTACTTAAAGCCAAAGTAAGTAAAAACAAACTATTGTGTGGGCGTATTTACTATTTGATTCTAAGATTTTGGAGTACTTTAGTTATTGAATTAATTATTATTCCATTACACAGAAGTCAAATATTTTTTTCAGACAAGACACAATTATTAATCCGAATTATAATCTCATAAAAGAAAATGCTGAATCTGAACAAGCCATTTCCACGCCAGAAACTGTTAACGCATCTGCTGTACGTCTCTCCCTCTCAGTTACGCCCATTCTCAAAACTCACTTTAATAAGTTTTTTCTTATCTCAAGTCGAAACCTTATGTTGCCAGTTACTACGTACACTATTTTCTTTCTGTTTATTATACTTTTGGCTTCTCAACTTTGAAATATCACGATAGAATCGCTCTTCTGCCTAGAGGCGTTTGAGCCATGTTTGTACACTTTCACGCTATCTAACCAAGTCCGAAAAATCTTGGAAATGATCTCCGTGATTAAATAAAACGAACAATTATTTTTAATCAAATTTCATGATAAATTCATTAAAAGCATGAGCATTCATTAAAAGTTTGAGCATTTTTATATTTATACATTTTTCAACATTTGTACACATATTTATACAAGAATGTACTAATTTCCTATGTATGGAAATAAAATTATTACTAATCTAACTCAAATCTGTGATGTCTTTAATATACAACATCGAGAAAATGAATGTTAATTTTTACAGTGAACAAAAGTTTGTCCAAGCTTACACGAAAAATCTCATGGAATGAATTAATAAACATGTAATCAACGTTTCTTAAATGTCCGAGTTAGTTTCGTACAGATACCGATTCAATTTGATCTGATTCTACACGATTTAAAAAATTTTGTTTATTTCACATAATACTTTTTCGATCGAACAGAAAAAGTAAAATAGTAGTTATTACACGGAGTAAACATTCTCTGGAAAAATTACGATGATGGTCCGGTAAAGCGGGGACATCCAAATAATACAAGTGATTTTTACAGCAAAATTCGGTTATAATTACGGTGACGGACCGTAATTATTATGTTACAGAAAAATTACAAAGAAAATATTCGTAAAAATTATAAGGCTTACTTTAATTTTTACGGGGGATCTCGATAATTTTTACATGTATCATCATAATTTTTACGGTGTCGGTCGTGTACTTTCTCCCTGTACACTTTCGTTAGTTAAGAGTCACGTGACTAACACCAACGAAGATATATTCATCGATCGCACAGTTCATTGTCAGTTGAGCATGCTGTTAAGCCGGCAGTTTCTTTAGCTTCATCATAATTTTATAAAGTAAGTATGTTATAAACTAATCATTTTAATGTACATATATGTCTATGAAATTGACAGTAAACGTAGAAATATCTTTAACCTATTAACGACCAAAGAGGTCAGTTTTTGGACATATTTTTGATCGCCAAATTCTCATTTGTAAAACGAAACAATAAATCGATCGAGGGTACCATACCTTATGTTTTTGGGTGTGCTGAATTTAAATCCGGGCTCAAAATTCAAAAATTTTGCTTACAGAATTAAATATGGCCGATTTTTTATAAAAAAATAGGGAAATTTAAAAAAAAAAATTTTTAGGAATTTTTTTTTCTACCATAACACATGTCAATCTTGAAATCTTTCTTCAACCATGAGTGCACAAAATTGTTGAACTTTAACAGAAAATTTTTATATTCAAAGTTTTTTTTCCAAAATGGCGGAAAAAATGCCAAAATCTGGAAAAACAATACGTTTTAGATTACTATTTTTTTTCTTAAAAACTGTGAGGTTCGGGAAAAAACTTTATATTACAAAAATGACTTCTAATTTGCCAAGAAAAACTCTGAAATTTTTTGAAATTTTTTTTAATTTTTCAAAAAATTACAGAATTGAAAATTTCACAAAAATTTCGAAAAATTCTGTAAAAATTAAAGAGTATTCTTTGATTAATTCTAAGACATATTTAATCTTATAAATTTTTCCCAAAAGCCTATAGTTTTCGAGAAAAAAATTCTCAAACAATTGTGGAAATTCTATTCAACCGTTTCAACTTTTGGAATTTCATAAGATAAGTTGGGGTATAAACGTACCGAAGTTTAATTTATGAAGAGGTTCTAAATAAAGTATTGCATAAGTACCTCTAAAGTGTGACTACTTTCAGTTTATATTTATATTTTACTCTTAGCGTAACCCAGAGACAACAGCGTGGACGTAGTAAAATCATGTCTCCTTCGAGGTTCTTGTTTATAGTGAGTCCCCTTGCGTCTCACTCTATGGGGTGTTTGTTTATAGTGAGTCCCCTTGCCTCTCACTCCTCGGGGTGCTTTTTTATAGTGAGTCTCCTCGCCTCTCACTCTACGAGGTGCTTTTTTATAGTGAGTTCCCTGGCCTCTCACTGTAATCAGACATGCTTTGCTTTCATGCATGCACTGCAAAAAAACAAATAGCACTTCTCACAGTATACATATGTTCTTATTGGACAAATGGAACACTTGTTCTGTTTCTTTTTTCGAATTGTTGTATGCTTTTCCTTATTCTTTTCAGCATCATGAATGTAACTTTTCGCTATTGACATTGCAAATTCTTTAGTTTCAACTTTTTTTTTACTATCATCAGCAGCATTGAATATTACAACTGCATTTGTAATTGCTGCTTGGATAAGTTTAATGAAAACCACCCACGTCCACTTTTTTAAACGAATACTTGACAACAAATTGTTACAGTGACCGTCGTGTACATCAACTCCACCCATGGACTGATTATAAAGGTGATAAGCTTGCGGAACTGGTATATCGATGGAATATCGGAAGAGATGGGCTACACTGAGAGTAAAATCTAAATATAAATGTTATGAGTACTCATGTAATACTCAGGTAATACGATTTTTTCCTCCAACCTCATGGAGAATGGAAATCCCGTACATTTGCACCCCAACTTATCTTATAAAATTTCAAAAGTTAAAACGGTTGAATAGAATTTCCACAATTGTTAGAGAATTTTTTTCTCGAAAACTATAGACTTTCGGGAAAAATTTATAAGATCAAATATGTCTTAGAATTAATCAAAGACATTTAATTTTTACAGAATTTTTCGAAATTTTTGTGAAATTTTCAATTCTGTAATTTTTTGAAAAATTAAAAAAAATTTCAAAAAATTTCAGAGTTTTTCTTGGCAAATTAGAAGTCATTTTTGTAATATAAAGTTTTATCCCGAACCTCATAGTTTTTAAGACAAAAAATAGTAATCTAAAACGTATTGTTTTTCCAGATTTTGGCATTTTTTCCGCCATTTTGGAAAAAAAACTTTGAATATAAAAATTTTCTGTTAAAGTTCAACAAATTTGTGCACTCATGGTTGAAGAAAGATTTCAAGATTGACATGTGTTATGGTAGAAAAAAAAATTCCAAAAAATTTTTTTTTTTTAAATTTCCCTATTTTTTTATAAAAAATCGGCCATATTTAATTCTGTAAACAAAATTTTTGAATTTTGAGCCCGGATTTAGATTCAGCACACCCAAAAACATAAGGTATGGTACCCTCGATCAATTTATTGTTTCGTTTTACAAATGAGAATTTGGCGATCAAAAATATGTCCAAAAACTGACCTCTTTGGTCGTTAATGGGTTAAGATATTGTTGATTTTGTACTACATTTCAATTCAATTATATTATATTTATCGAATGGAAACATAACCTCTTGCATGACTTTGTTATTTTCTTTACAGATTCACAATGGTAAAGGGTTCGATTTTATTTATGATTGTTTGCATGAACATTAAATTAAAGTAAATGGCATTAATGTTAATCAATTATATGATAATCATTGTAATTCGACTGTATGTTTATATAGGAATGCAGGCCGTGGCCTGAAGGACTGGAACATCTTGTAAATTACATTGTTATTTTAAAGATTTCTTATAGTCCCAATTAAATTTTAAAATACGCATATTTTTTTCTTTAGCCTCTGTTTCAGTTGTTCAATGAAAGTGTTGATGGAAAACCGGTGTTGTCGATGTATAAAAGAAATGATGTCTTGTTTAAAAATGTTCGGAATCTGCTATCTAGAATAATGTTTAAAAATGCAAAGGATGTTGCTTACGAAGGTATCGTTATCGGGCAAGATCCAAATTATCTTCAAAGATTTGTGTGATAATAAAGCATTAAGCTGGAAGTATGGGTTATAGTAATGGCACAGCTGAACAAAAGATGAAGCTTAGCACGACCTACGTAACATATTGTTAATACTATTGTTTTCAGAATTTCTCCAAACAAATTCAAAGAATTAGCTTAGTCAGTTGTTGGCCTCTTTCAAAATGAGAATGCTCGTACTTACTATACACCATATATAGAAGCTAACAAAAAAAGAATTATCCAACTGGAACTTTATATGAACATTATGAATACAGAAAATTGAAAAATATAGGATTGTTGTCTCAAAGACAAGAAAATCAAGTGTTAGCTGTATTATCACAATTACTATTGGACAGTAAGTAATATATATGATAGATTGTCAAATTTACTTTATAACATGCAATATAACCTATAAATTTTATTTATTGTACTACTAGTGTTTACTTATTGTTTGTTATTTTAGATCAAACTACTGAAGATGTAAATTGGCTTTCTAAACACATTGAACCAACACCAGAAGTTCAAGTGAAATGGGAAAGAACTTTTCAATTTAGGCTAAGGTTATCAAAAGAAGAAAATTACTCTATTTATGACTATTATAGTAAATTTCGCTGCCTTCAAACAAGTCAAGGGAAATTATTGGTAAGGTAAATTTGAGTACGTTTATATATACAATGTTATATGAAAATTCCATCAATTCTGATTTGCATTTTAGCAGTTGTGTTATGATTTTAATACATTACAACCTAATGTTAGTGACCGATTCATAGATTTTTGGAATGTTGCTAAGCCACATCTTATTCATACATTACAAGGACGTTTGGATAAAATAAAAAATCTCAATGATAAAGCTTTAATGCAAATTTTAGCAGCATTATCACCTGGTATATTATTTATTCATTAATTAATTATGAATAGTGCCTAAATGTAATATATTTATTGACGAATATTAATATTTATATATTTTTATTTTCACTCTAGATAATGCAGATGCAATCATTTTTATTTATTTCTCTATCTGCTAGAAGCAACAAGAAAAAGAAAACGACCAAATGAAAATGAACAACCGACCAAACTAACAATCGAAGAACATAGACAATCATTTTTTGTACACGCCGAAGTACTATTTTTTCATTATTCTCATTCATTTCAAATCTATATTTAAATTAAATTATAACAATTTTATTTCATAATTAATATTTCAATTAATAGGTAGCAAATGATGTGCAGCCTTCAATTGATCGATTGAGAGATCAGCTGAGAGCATCAAATCTTACTTTGCAACTTACACCTGTTCTCGTTGGTAATTTAGTATCAATAAGTGCTGCTTACGTTTGCGGCAAATTAACTCTATATAAAGTTAATACAACTTTGCAAGCATTTGACTTATGTTTCAAAATAATCATAATTCTCGATTGTATCTATCCAAAACGAGCCTTATCTTTTTGGATTTTTTTGCAGAAAGCTTTCTATAGTATAGACTTTGAGACTGATATTTGTAATAGATCTGTAAATACGTTAGTTGGTGAAGTTAAACATATTATTGAGAATTACGTTAGAAATGCTCTTTAAGTTGATTACTGTGATAATGATAAGTTGCTGTGTGTGTATTGAAAATTTTGAAACTAATGGAGAATTTTTTAAACATGTAAAATACACACACAAACAAAGTAGATATATATCTTGTACAACGATTTGCGGAAGAGTTTTTCAAACGTTTGAGTCGTTCCGTAAACATTTCAGACTGAAACACATTGATGAGTCAAAAGTAGATTATAAAATCAAAAATAATACAAGTCGTCAAATTGAGAATATATTTACTCCAATAAGTAATGATATAAATAACAAAGATACAATTAATAGTTTCTATGATAATTTGAATGGAAATAATATTAGTGATACTAATGTTAGTGATTGAAGTACTTATAGTGTAGTTCATGATTTAGTCTGTAATAATATTCTCGATACAGTTCTCATTGTTGATTCATCAAATAGTATAAATAACAAAAAGAAAGAAGTAAACGAGGAAACATTGTTTATTGTTAAACTTTACAGTTATCCTGATGTTTCTCGTGCTCGAGCACTTCAAATTATTAAAGACACTTATCAATTAATCAATAGTAAAAATGAAAAGTTAAAGCTTGATGTAAAGTCTATTGTACCTACAAATAAACAAACTGACTAATTTTATCAAAGAATAGATAAGGTTTTTGAAAAAAATGTTAATCAAATTAATAATTTTTTGACTGAGAGAATCAATTTTCGAAATTTTGAAGAATTGAATACTTTGTGATGGTAAACGTCAAATTAGCGCTGATTATTTAACGTAATTGCTGTCTGTGAGGGCGGCACCTCCCGGGGGGACGAAATAGGTAACGAAGGAATTCGGCACGCGAGCAGACGGAACGCGCGCAATAGAATTTGAACCAGTGAAGCCTAGACCATCCTAGTGTCTGTCCGCTTTCGCTACCGCAATCGCCAATTCACGTGCCCATTGTTAACGATACGCCAGATCGGCTGATAATCGAGAGTGCCAGATAGCCGTGACAGCTGCCTCCAAGGAGCCATCCGGACACCAGCTGAAGGCCAAGCAGTGTGCGTGTGTGTGAGGTTTCGTCATCGAGGGCGAAACCACTCCGTGCGCGCATTCGCGAGCCGCGAAAGAAACAATAGAAACAGTTCCGCTCTGTGCGAGGTATTCGTGTTGTTCTCCGATCGCCTGCAATTATAAGGTAAGCTGGCCAGCTTAATTTCGCGATCGCGATTATACGAATAATAATTTGATTCTAACATTCGATGCGTGCATGTAACGGCTCTAATAACAAAGAGCAGCGAGCGTACCGGCAAAGCGTGTTGTCGACGAGCGAGCGTGCATGTAAACAAACGCGCGGGCCGACCTTTTGTGAATTTTGAGGGACAATAAAAGATCCAATTTACATTACTAACAAGCGTTTTCATTGATTCTCACATCTCACATAGCTTCCACTCAATTTAATATAGGTTATTAATGATTATCGGTTGACTGACGCATACTTTCTCGTGCTCTCCCGGAATAGTAGTGAGCATTGACGACTTACGCGCGTCCTTTTAATATAATCGCGCGAATATAACAATTAAACGGTTTTACCCCGTTACAACTTCTATTAGTCTTAAATCGATTGCACTTGGGGAAAAGCAGGAGTACATAAATCGAAATGGAATTAAAAGATTGGAAATGTTTCCAGTTACAGTTTAATTTATTTCACTGCAATTCGTGTTGCGAGCTTTTTTCGAAATTCCAAAAATATTAGACAAAACATTGGAATTCATGAATTCTCTTTTAAATACTAAAACAATTATTTCAAATTTCATACAAGGTAGTTTGTGGAGTAACATAAGAAATACTTTTAATGAAAGAACCGTTATACCTTTATTTTTGTATTTCGATGATTATGAAACTTATGATGATAATGAACCCCTTAGGGAGTCATAGAGGAATTTCTAAATGTGGCGCAATATATATTTCCATACCGTGTTTACCTCCGGAAATGCAAGCGAAATTAGAAAATATTTTCCTATTTGTATTATTTAACACTTTGGATCGTAGTTTTTTTACAAACAAAATTATTTTCCGTGAAGTTCTTGATGAATTAAAATTTATTGAGCAATTTGGCATTGTAATTAACACTCAAAATGGTCCCCAGCGAGTATACTTTGTATTATCATTAGTTTTGGGTGATAATATTGGATTAAATCAGATTTTAGGTTTTACTACTAGTTTTAACTAAATGTGTGTGTATGTGCGCATGTTATGCTACGTCTCTCACTCACTCACTCACTCACTCGCTCACTCTCTCATAATCTCGCACTCTCGCTCTCTCTCAATACAATTTTGTCATAGCAAGAATGAGTGAATAGTGGTACGACGCCTTGGATGACAGCCCTCAGCGGCGTGAACAGTCTTTACCTCCACCATCGCCGTGTGCTCCAGTTGAGGAAGTGGTGCATGCACCCCCTCAACACGACAATCAGCCCCCGTTACCACAGCGTGTTCGACACCAATGGCACATTCACAAGGAGCAGCCATCATCTTTATCACCATCTGACCATCACCAGAAACGCTGGTCCGATCGCGGTGCCTATCCAGAGGTACAACCAGCACCTCAAATGCAAAATGATTCATACCCCTGCGGTCCATCAGGAACAGGACCGCACGGGTGGCAACCGTAAGTATGCCACTTACTGAAAAATAAAATACATATTGTAAACTGAGACTGACTGAGACATTTAAAAATTTTAATTTTTCAGGTATCATTCTCAAAACGAGTACGACGAGAACCGGATTAACAAACTACAATATGTAAGTATGATATAAACATAATATCAAGTGAAAAATATTTATTTTGTTAATTTTTTTCAGAAATATTCGTCGGAAAGACGTAATGCCCGGTACTGGAAAGGCCAAGCTCAGTACTGGAAGTCACAGTACTTTTCTTTGAAAAGACAAACTGACACTAGCGTAAGTAAATTTATTTTAAATTAATGTGCAAATAAATATGAAATTAACTATAACAATAATTTGGTCTTTTCATTTTTTATTTCAGATAATCATCCCAATCAACCGAAAGTGATGATAAAATAATATAATACATAAAATTTATATTTAATGTGTATTTTTAAATAAATAAAGAAAATTAATTCAATTAATTATTTATTTATTTATGTATTAGTGCCCAGCTTATAATCTATATATTCATGCATTATGTGTGAGAAGAGAAATTAATTTTCTCTTTTCTCACATAATGTATAAATATAATAACATCTGTTCGTATCCAACTTTCCTTCAAATCAGCTACAAGACAACTTTTGTTCTTAGATCCTCTTTTTCAAATGTCATTCACATATATTTTGTTCGATAGAAAAAAAAGTTGACTCATAGAAATCAGTGTTAAGATGAATTTCACTTGTAATTAATTTCTCTTTTCTCACAAAATGTATAAATATAATAACATCTGTTCGTATCCAACTTCCCTTCAAATCAGCTACAAGACAACTTTTGTTCTTAGATCCTCTTTTTCAGATGTCATTCATATATATTTTGTTCGATAGAAAATTTTGAACCAAAAGAGCAAGTCTATATGGTCAACTTTTGTCTTGTAACTGATTTTAAAGGAAATTGAGTACAAACTAAAGGTTGCTTATAGCTCATAAGATGTTATCTCGATTACTATATCATGTGAGAAAAGAAAAATAAATTAGAAATAAAATTTAACTTTTAACTGATTTTTATAAGTAAACTTTTATTTCTACTGATATTTCTTTAAAATCAGTTGTAAGACAACTTTTGTTTTTAATCAGGTTTACTTTTAGCTTAGATTTGTCAGATAGAATAATATCATGTTAATGGGTGAAATTCAAAAAATTGTAAATACATGTTTTTGGGCCCTAAGTTTTTTATGGAAACTATATCCACATGTCTACTTGATATAGTTCGTTAACAACAACCCTAAACAACTTGTTCAGATACTAAAACATTATTTAAAACACTAATTTTGGTCTGCATGGCCGAAAAACAAGCAAAAATGTCCTCGTGTCACGAGTCGTGGGCGCAGAAGTATTTGTTTTTCAAAGAAAAATGTATTCAAATAAATATTTATTAAAAATCTACTACAATGATTTTTGAAGGTCTTACAACAAGGAATCGAATGGTGGGGTACAGAAATGCAATAACTTAATAAATAGTGTTCGAAATTAAGCTTAAAGTTATGTTTTTTGTTTGTCCTCGTGTCACGCTTTCGACATTTTATGGTATAAATATTTAAGAAGTCAAAAATTCAATGCTAAATGATTTCAAATATTAACATTTGTTTATTTTCTATCAATTGAAGGGGTTATTGGTATGATAAGTTGTATGTTAGGTGAAAAAATACACTTAAATAAGATCGTAAAAAAACGTACCTTTTCTCATGTCCTCGTATCACGCTTACTTTTTTTACGAAAAAAAAATATTATCGCGATCGAGTAGCGGGGAAAAAAAAGTACACGCCAAGAGCTTGAAAATGACTATAAAGTATATATTATTATTATATGTATCGATTACAAAGTAACAGCATTGAATAAAAAAAAGAAATATAAATGTCCTCGTGTCACGCTTTTAAAGTTTAGTATTTTAAGAACTGTTTGATGAATTTGAAATAATTGAACGGCATTTTAAAGGCGACAGCAAATACTGCAATTTCATGTATTTCATTATTACATAGTTTATTTTATAATTTTTTAACTTTATTTATTTATGGTAAAAATTGCTAAGTAAAAAATTGTAACTGCAAAAAAATAAAGTAAAAAGTATTAAAAATATTTTAAAATGCAGAAAATAATAGTATTTACCCGTACCTTTCGAATGCCGTTGGATATCTTTAAATTCATCAAGTCGTTCCTGAGATATTTAAGTTTAAACTTGAAACTCTAAAAAAAAGAAATTAAAAAACTTTTTTACGCCGCCGTTTTTAAAAAAATTCAAAAATAGCTCGCCCATTCTTGTTTTCTTTTTATTTATGATATATCGATCGGTCTTACGAAGACAAAACTTAGTAATTCTGTTACGAAGAAAGTTCGTTTTCAAATTTGCCACGAAGAAAGTACGCTTTCAAAAACTGGCACGAAGAAAGTACGTTTTCAAAAACTGCCACGAAGAAAGTACGTTTTCAAAAACTGCCACGAAGAAAGTACGTTTTCAAAAACTGCCACGAAGAAAGTACGTTTTCAAAAACTGCCGCGAAGAAAGTACGTTTTCACAAACTGCTTTCTGCTTTCTGTTTTCGTCGCTTCTTTTTCCTTTTTCTCATGATAATTCTTGACGTTATCGGTAAAATAATTTTAGATATTCATATTTCGATGTAATTTTTTTCGTTGATTTCAAATCTGACCCCAATTTATTAAGGGCGCAGCGCGTATATTCCAGATCTTTTATTCATTGAAAACACGGGTCTTCAAGCATAATTTTCAATGAGGCGATAAACATTTTTGATGTATTTTTTTCCCTAGAATACGATGATGTCATTTGTTTTATCATAAAAATTACATAGCAAGCGATACAAGCGAAAAACCACTGGAAAGTCGTTTGATTTATCAAAGAAACACTTGAAAAAAGCCTCCGGGCGTTCGGTAAGTAATTTTTATGAAAAAATCATTAACACCACCGTATTCTACGTGAAAAATAACAGCGGAAACGTGTATCACATTATTAAAAATGATGCGTGGAGGGTCGTGCACTTCAAAAAAGTAAAATATGGAATGTAAGTTTTGCAATGTTAAGAGACACTTGGTTACTGAATTTATAGCGGGCTAATACAAATTAATTCCAATAATGTGATGCATGTTATCGAAAAGTATAAACTTTACAGAAAAAAATTAATACTATAAAGAAAACAATTCAAATTACTCAAAGTATGCGCGTGAATTTTTACAGAGCTGTCTCGAACATTTTTGGATTTTTGAATTTTGACTATATTTCGAAGAAATAAAAAAATTTTACTAAAAATTCTGACATAATTTCTGCGAATTAACTGAGTAGGAAGAATCAAAGAACATTATGTTTGTTTTTTGTTTTGCATAGTTATTATTTGTTTTTGTCTGTACAACAACAATTTAAAAATTTTAAAATTTCATTTGTTTTTATATTTTCATTTTTTTTATATTCTTCGTTTTTCTTTTTATTTGTAATGTTGAAATATTTTTCTGCTGCAACGGGTTCCGATTTAATTAATTAATAAAATCGGGCCCGTTACACTACTTATTCTACAAGTGCTACTCTTTACTATGAGCAGCTTGAAAACAAGTTTTGAAGTGATATAGTTTGCACCCTTTACAAATCTTTGTAGTCCCTATATACAAGATACAAAAATTTACAGCTGTGTTAATTTACGATTTTCTTGTTGTTTTTCAGTAATGCATTTAATAATCAAAGCGTGTTAACGATTACTTTATTCTTACTCGAGATAGTCGTTTTGTTAAAAGCTTTGATTATCAACAAATATTAACAAAAATATGCATATGAAAGCTCCAGAAAGTGCTGGCTTTTGTCAGAATTAACAAATCATATCTTAAACAATTAAAAAAGAAGAATTCTTTCATTGTATAAATTCGTTTTCATATTTCTATCTAAAACCATTCTTGGCTTATAAAAAATTTGCTTCTTCTTTGCAAGACGTAGTTTTTGCAGTCTAATAATGACGTATGATATTTTATAATATAGTTTTAAGTTTCATTGATTTCGGCATTCAAAGTTAAACGTTCGTAATTAGCTATAAGTGAAATAGATTAAATTTTGTGATTTTGTCGGAAGGTAAAACTTGCTAACTAGAAGCAATATGATGAAATCGTGTAGCTTTTTCTCATTTAGAGTAGATTTACATTAAAAAAAACATTCTATTTAAAAAAACATTAAATTGTTTCCGGCAATACTTTACGTTACATCAGAAGGTATTCTTTTTCATTTCTTGTAATAAATTACAAAAATTTTAATTTAAAAAGTATAAAAGTACACGTAAAGTAAGTTTGTTTATTGTTACATAACAATTTTAAAATAAGGTAAAATAAACTGGTGTCATAACTAGGATTTTCATTATTATGGCTCCGAAATAAAAGAGAGACGAGTGGAAATCAGTTTATATGCTAGAGTTCAAAACTCTATAAATACTAAACAAAGTTACAGCAAGGTTACAATACAATATAGTACATGTATGTATTGGTCGTAAGATACTGTCGGCATCGGCAGTAAACACGCTGTCATTCAACAGTGAACTGCCGAGTCTGCCGCATCGTTGAAGTGTTCCAGTAAAATTACTACGCGACATTTAATTCATTATTCATTGTTTGGTAGCATCTCAATCGTACTGTAGGTAAGTACTGTGCAAAAATCGTCGGTATTGATTTAATATTACTTTAATATAGTGCTCTTGAAAACGAATGAAACTTTATAAATTTTGCATTGACTTGATAACATAATATACATTATAATATATTTCAAACCACAGTGATTGTTATTGTTGATCAATTTTAATTAATCAATTGCAAGTATTATAATAATACGTTAAAATGTTAGTTAAGAGTTAAAGGTGTACGATACGTCAAACATACGCCGAATTCCTGATAGCACGTGTGAACAGCTTATTTCGGAATTTAGTATTATGTACATCGAATATACATATATATATATATAATATTATATACTAGTCAAGTCATATACTACACTGACATTGTGGTATACCAACGTTTTGGGCACTGTCTGATCCTCACTCTATCGCGCGCATTTCTTGAGCAGTGACGTACTTAATTATTAATTATGCACTATCACTCTCTTAAGCTTAAAATTAATCAATAATATTCATTGAAAATAATACTTAATACATTTATTAATTACTATGAAAAAATAAAACACAATTTACTTTTCGCATTCAATTAAAGCAGACTTAAGTTACTCTTGTGGAAAGATATCTGATCATATCATACGAAATACACAAGGTCATAATTAATTGTTCGTCGCTTTTCCAATAGTTAAATTCTACAAAATTATAGTTATTGAAAACCCAAATAATGAGAGCATTCCATCGAGCACTTGATTTTTGTGCACGAGAACTATTTTTTTACGTATTCAATTTTTTAGTGAAGAATAATTCATGCATACACCAACTTGAATGAATGAGCTATATTTTAATTATTTATCACGCTGGTGAGCTGACATGATGAAATAATACAACGAAATTAATTAAAAAATAACTTTATATTATGCCTTTTAACGTCGGGTACGCTTCGTTCGCGTTATGTTTATCAAGCTCTGCAAATGAATTTTTGGATTCATACTTACATCTAAATTTGCCAAACAATATTTGTGTATAGTACATGTAGAACACGAATAATAAAAAAATTTCGTTGAATAAATTCGCGATGGATTAACGAGTTTTACAGAAAATTATTTATGGTTTAGTCTAGTGATTTTAAAAAAGAAATATTTTATGTTTATATTAGAAAAAGATGCAACTATTTCGATTGAAATCAGTTATTACAGAAAACATTCTATATTTTATCTGTAATAGTAAATATTTTACATTTTTAAATACCATTAATTTATAGTCGTGGCGCGTATTTACGTAAGTCTATTAAAGAATCTATTAAAGAAATATTAGTTCTGCGTATAAATTCGAGTGAATTATAAAGTCGAATTATTAAATATTTTCCTAAACAATTCATTTTTAATTGTAGCCTGTAATTTTTTATTTTACAACATAATAATATAGACATCGATGTCAGGTACTGATAGAGGTATTATTAATTCCTCCAAATATTTGAGGCAAAAAAATGTCGATTCCGATAATGATGATATGTCTGAAGAAATAGAAGACGATATACCAATAACTCCTGAATTCGAGGCTGCATTGAATGAATTCATAAGTATTAAAATTGAGATCCCTGAAGATGAAAGTGATGATGAAACTTGCGAAGAATCAGATGGTAGTTTAGAAAATAAAACGGCTGACGAGCCACATGAACAAAGCGAGGAATCAGACGACTCAACAGACAGCGATGATCTCGAATCGGAATACCCAGATGAACATTCCTCACAACGTAAAAAATCTGCAGTTCACGTCAGTATCAACATTGGTGATAGCTCGAATAGCTCTACAGTTCGCTTCTTGAAAAGAAACACTAAGCGAAGACCTCCGAGAAACCTGCAACCTCGTATGCGAAAAAGGCAAACAAATAAGGAGTTGTGGGTCGACGTCAGTGCCAAAAAAGCACGTAACAGTGGAAATACTGGAATCGGACGAGATGGTAAAGCAATTAAAGCCAGAAAAGTGCTCAGTGGATGCAATAATAAATGTAAAAAAAAATGCCGGACCAGAATTGATATGGAGGACCGCCTCCATTGCCCATAAAGCATACTGGAATTTAGCAAGTGCAAGTGAAAAATGGCAATGTTTAACTGAATGGACGAAGAGTACAAATGAACCATTTTCTACGGATGAAGACTCAGACTCGGACTCGGACTCGGAAGGAACTTCAACTTACCAAAAACAGATTTGAATATTATTTACCAAAGAAAGAATCTCAAGAAAAAGAAATCGTGTGTCAAAAAATGTTTTTGAATACGTTAGGTATGTACAAAAATATATTATATATATTTTTAATGCTACTTAACTCACCTTCGCGTCCTAAATAATAAATATCCTATTAAATAACAGTATTACGCTTTAAAAAATTTATGGGCTCTTTGATCATTAATATCTAAATACATATCTCATTCGTATAGTACTGCAAACTAAGAGGCTCTTATGCGAATATCAAATTTTACGCCCTAAAAAAATATTTGTATTTATTCACATTCTGATTGAGATGACATTCATGTTGAAAGGATTAGAATTTTGAGTGTAAGTTGAATTAGTATGTCAGTAATTTCAAACGAAAATTTTACATATTTTTGATTTCTTTTGTTAATTAATAATATTATCACACAGTTGCATTTGATGATGAGTAAATAATATTCTAATTTGCAATGAATTAAATGACATTAATTATTCTAGCAAAACTGATTTACACAAAGTTTTATTAGATAGAATGGCGTTCATTCATTCATTGCAAAGTAATTAGCAATATTATATTCAGCAAAAGATGTGCTATCTTGTACATAGTAAAACTGTAAGGTCGGTAATAATGATAATTACCAAGAAGACCTGGTATAACGGAAAATTGTATTTTGATAAATTGTTTAAGTAAATGTATGTTTCATGTTTTTTAGATATATCCAGAATAGTTGTTCGGACGGCACATAAAAAGAAAAAAGGAATCGGGAGGAACCGGAGTAGTTGGAAATGATCAGCGTGGAAAACACACGAATAGACCACACAAATACCCCGATTGTCTTGTCAATTTGATAATAGCTCACGTCAATATGTATCCCACAATGGAGTCTCATTATTGTCGAGGCGACTACAGATCGAAAATATTTAGAAGAGGGGCTTAATGTATCCAAAATGACACGTATGTTGAATTTGGCTATCAACAAGAAACACAACATAGACAACATCATTTCAACACAAGCCTACAGAAGAATTTTCACCTCAAATTTCAATTACGGATTTTTCAAACCGAAAAAAGATCAGTAAGTAATTTTCACTATGCAATAAATTTATTAATACTTGAATTCGGCTACAAATTAGTCTGTAAGGTGGGTTACTGCTAAAATTCTATATCCTTCGTTTTTCCATAAAAATTGTATTGAAATTTTTTGAATTATTATCCTGTTTGAAGTAACGAAGTTTTCGATCCAACAATTTCTTTCATGTACTAAACCAATTTTATACGTATTTATAATGAAGACATTTTTTAAGCCTGTTTTCATCATGTTCTCAGTGAGACAGTGTTAACGAAATTGAATTTGGGATGAGGGCTCATTCTCTTCCTTCAAAACTAAAGAAAAAAAAATCGCAAAAGCGAAACGTTTTACTTTTCGCATAGGGCCCTCGTTCTGACATTCCTTTTATCATTATATTTTTTATTGATGAAACATGTATTTGTTCAATGTTATTTCATTTTCTCAGGATTTATTTTTTTACTTGTTGGAATGCATGTTGAATTTCGATAAATTATAATTTATTATGTATACAATGTTAAGGTAAAATTTGCATATATACAATCAATTTTGTATAATAACGTTTTTTTCATTCATTGTACATGTAAAAATCTCAAAGAGAAATGTTAAAATAATAATATTGAAGTAAAATTTAGGGTATCGATATATTTTTAATTATATTATAACTAATTTTCATATCAAGAAACATTATAGGCTATAGAATAATAAAAAAATGATATGTCAATTAATCATTAAATGTAGTTTGTCGAGTATTGGTGTGTTCCCATGCACTGTTGTTGATTTTGTACTATTCATGAATTAAATTAATATCATCAAACTATCAATTGCACCGTTTGATAGAAATAAATCTGATTCACGATAGTACTTATTTTATCTGAAAATTTTTTATAAATAATATATTAAATCATTGTAGATTATGTTTTTTTTGTAATTAGTACTTTGAATTGATTATTGAAATCGTTGATCATTCCATAACTTATACTATAATATTAAGAATAGTCATTGTTAATTATTTATGAAAGTTCAATTTCATTTTATGTTTCATTATCGTATTACGAGTAAATGTGGAATATGTTACTGCTGATAATACACACCATTCAATTCAAATAAATAGACTAAACTACTCCTGACATTGTTACATTACTGTTTATATGTTTACATTGGACTGATTCATTATTTTCATGTTTTGACATAATAAATTTGAATATTTTTCATTGTTTGTTCTGCCATTCTTGGAAAAAATATTTTTTATACAATAATTAAAAAATTAAAGTCTTCATTTACCATTGTAATATTCATATATTGATTTTTTAATCTAATATCATTTTGATCCATTTATAAAAATTCTTTTTTTATTCATTTTCATAAGAAATACCGTTTTTGCATTTTTTTCAAAAAAGTCATTTTTTACTACATAAATTAACTGTATTTGTTTTACTTTTTTTGTGAATTATATGTTTCTATATCTATATATCATATTTGCTACGTATTCATTTTTTCAAAAAAGTAATGTAACTAATG